>NW_006256414.1:8298185-8419838 GCF_000478725.1 Eutrema salsugineum | reverse complement strand
TCTAGCAATTCTAACGTATACTTCCGTGACAAACATAGATCCTGAGGCATCCTAGCTATTTCCAGACCAAGAAAATACCTCAATGGACCGAGATCATGAAGCTTGAAAAACGTCTGAAGATCTGTCTTTAGTTGTGAACGTCATCATCATCATTGCTGGCTATAATAATGTCGTCTACATAGACGAGAACAGCAGTGTATTTCCCTGTAACATTTCTCACAAAAAGAGTGTGACCGGCATGAGATTTATGGAATCCAAGCTTCAAAAGTGTGGCACTAAACTTGAGAAACCATTGTCTTGAAGCTTGCTTTAATCCATATAAGGATTTTTGTAGTTTGCAGACTGCATTCGGAGGTAAACATTCCCCCTGTCTTGGTGTGTATCCTGGAGGAAGAGTCATGTATATTTCTTCATCCAAGTCACCATTGAGGAAAGCATTGGATATAGCAAGCTGACTTAAGCTCCATTTCTTTGCAGCTGCAACAGATAATAAGGTCTTAACCGTTGTCATCTCGCTACAGGCGAGAAGGTGTCTGCAAAGTCAACTCCTTCCTCTTGTGTGTAGCCTTTAGCGACTAATCTTGCTTTATAGCGTTCCAAAGAACCATCGGAATTCAGCTTGACCTTATAGACCCATTTACAACCAATAGCGTGCTTGTTGGGAGGTAATGAACAAATGACCCATGTCTGTGATCTCTCGAGAGCAATGAGTTCTTCATTCATTGCCTGAAGCCATTCATCAAACTTTTTGGCTTCTCTAAAGGTAGTTGGTTCAGGATGCATCGTGACAGAACAAAGATATGTTTTATAGTCTTCAGATAGTTGACTATAAGACACATAATTCACTAACGGATAAGGAATGTCTGTTTCTGTCACATTGCAATAATAGTCTTGAAGATAAGCAGGTACCTTGGTGGATCGTTTGGACTGAACTGGTTTGTCTGTCCCATCTGAACTGCTGTCGCCTATAGGATGGAGGTGAAAGCTCCCCGTACGCTCAGAACAATCACTCGCAACAGAGGTAAACAAAGGTTCAACATTGATAGAAAGATCCGGGGGTATGGATGATTTTCCAAACGGGAATATATCTTCATGGAACACCACATTGCGTGAAATATGAATCATATTTGTCTCCAAGTCTAGAAGCTTGTACCCTTTGTAGCCTGAAGGATACCCGAGAAAGACACAAGCTCTAGCACGAGGTTGAAATTTTGTTTGATTCTTTGATGATGTTGAACTGTAGGCCAGACACCCAAACACCCGAAGACCTTTGTAGTCAGGAAGCTTAGATGTGAGTACCTGAAATAGAGATTTGTTCTGTAGAAGAGGTGCAGGAAGTCTGTTGATTAGAAAAACTGCAGTCAACACGCAATCTCCCCAGTACTCCAAAGGTATATTTGCTTGAAACATCAAAGATCTTGCAACATTCAATATATGCTGGTGTTTCCTTTCGACTACAGAGTTCTGTTCTGGTGTCTCTGGACATGAGTGAAATGACTGGATACCTTTCTCTTTGAATAGCTTCTCAAACTTGAGTTCGGGAGCATTATCAGAACGTACTCCTTTCACTTGTACCTTGTACTTAGTTTCCACCATCTTCAAGTAATCTGGAAATACAGTGAGAACGTCAGATTTTGTTTTGAGAAGATAAATCCAAGTCACTCTGCTATGATCATCCACGATAGTGAGGAAATATCTGTATCCTTCTGGTGTGGAAACAGAAATTGGTCCCCATATATCAATATGTAGGATATCAAAATTGTTAGCACAAATATTGTTGTTGGAGACGTAGGATAAGTGTTTTTGTTTGGCAAGAGGACAAATGGGACAATGAAATGTATTTTTATTCCTTTGTTTGATACCCAATACATCTGTAAGTAGATCGATTCTAGATACAAAGGGATGTCCTAAACGTGTGTGCCAAAGACAAGAATCAACAACAAGATTTGTAGAGAAAGATAGTTGATGTAAGTTCTCCGGAGATATGCGAGTAGTGTCCAACACATATAGATTTGAAATCTGATCACCCTGACCAATCGTCAACTCCTTGGTATGATCCTGTATTAGACAAGTAGCTTCATCAAGAATTACTCTGCATTTTAAATCTCTGGTTAGTTGACTAACACTCATCAAATTCAGCCTGAAACCCGGAATGAACAGAACGTTTTTCAACAACAAGAACTGATTTAGCCGGACAGTTCCAATTCCTGCTATTTTAATGTTTAGACCTGTTGGAAGTGTCACTGAACTACTCACTGAATTGTTCAAGTCCAGAAATAACGAACGATCATGTGTAACATGATGAGTCGCTCCACTGTCTACAATCCAAGATTCCGAAGATAAAGCATTCCTAGTGGCTATTAAAATCCCAGCAAATTTTAAAGTATTTGAAGAGAAGGCCATACCAGGGAGAGCTGTAATTGTAGCACCTGAGGATGAAGCGTTCGAGTCACTTGTTGGTGTTTGTAGATGAGTGCTAAAGTAGGTAATTACTTCCTGAATTTGATCTTTTGTAAGACTGTTGATCATACTTGTGTCAGATACATCATGAGTGACTTGAGCGACCATAGGTTTGGCTGATGTAGTACTCTTATCAGATGCATTTGACTTTGTCTTGTGTTTAAATCCAGGAGGATACCCATGAATCTTGTAGCATTTGTCCACCGTGTGACCATTGTAGCCACAGTGACTGCAGATAGGTCTTGGTTTCTGATTCGGATTCTGTGTCTGAGTAGCATTGATAGAGGCATTCTCAGGTAGAGCAGAAACGTTGAATGCAGAAGCACTTTGAATAGGACTTATGTTCCTTTGATTGTAGTCTTGGCCCAAGAGATTGTAGACATCAGCTAAATCAGGAACAGTCTTCTTCATGATGATTTAGCTTCGTGCATGAGCATAAGATTCATTAAGGCCAGCAAGGAACTTAATGACCTTTGTGTGCTCTGCTTTTGTTGTAGTATCTCGGCAACAATTACAATTCTGACATGTCTTCACACAATTTGCTCCATCAAGCTCATCCCATAAGGTCTTTAGCTTCGTATAGTAGGTGGATAGATCCGTAGATCCTTGTTGAAGAGACCAAATTTGTTGAGTGAGTTGGTAAGATCGTGGTAGATTCGTGACATGGAATCTTAATGTCAGATCTTTCCATATTTCAGAAGCATCATTGAATCTCAGAATACTACCGTATATCTGCTTGGTGACTGAGTTCAATATCCACGATATTACCATAGAATTGCATCTAGACCAAATTCTATAGTGAGGATGAGATTCCGAAGGGCGAGGAAATGAACCATCAACAAATGCTAACTTATTCTTCGTGTCTAAAGAAATTGTCATGGCTAGATTCCAAGTGTTAAAGTTGGTTCCATCGAGTACCTCAGTGATGAGAGATGTTCTCGGATTGTCACCGCTCGTCAAGAAATACGGAGAGTATTGAATTCCTTTGAAATCGAAGCTTGTGGATGACAATGCTGGTGGAATATCCTCATGAGCAATGAATGATGGCGGCGGAACGGTCGCCGGAGCTGGATTAGTGTGAATAGACACCGGAATAGGTGGTTCAGGGGAAGTTTCAGCTGGAGAAGCTCGATTTGTTGTGGATCTGGTGGATCTTGTAGGTCTCGTAGCCGACAAAGTTCCGCGAGCTACGCGACGAGTTGATCGACGAAGAGTAACCATTTTGTGAGAAAAAAATGAAGAAAGTCGGTGGAATAACCGATCTATGAAGTTCAATCGGAGGAATGTCCGATGAAATTAGGTCAAAGAACAAAGAAGAAGAGAAGAACGACGATCGAAACTTGTTGAGATTTGGATCTCAACGCTCTGATACCATATCATGAGAGAAGAATCAAGAAGAAGGGAAAGTTTCTGTGTATTCGATTGATTGTCAAAGTTTGTTACAAGAGAGTATTTATACTCAGTCAACACTCATGTTAACCAGTACATTGGTTTACAATCTAGCTAATATAACCGAAGTAAACCACATATTCTGATAAACACCAACGTCCTTTGTATGGAAACACTACACAAGAATCGTCCAAGATGAGCATAAATGGCAATGCAATTACTGTGATACGGAGATGGGTTTTAAAACATCTTTTGGGGCTACAAGCTTGAAGAAACATCTAGGCTGTTGCAAGACATTCACCACATGGAATGCAACCAGAGCTCAAACCCAGCACACTATCCTGAAGGTGAAGAAGGTGAGTTGAAGTTATCAAAAGTGGGTGAATCTGTTTTCGCCGAAGCTTGTAATGAGATGTTAGTTCTGGGTGAATTGCCATCTGGGTAAATTGCCTTTAGCATTCGTAGAAAGTTTGGCATTCAAAAATTTCTGCGATAGAGTTAACTCACACACACGCATTGACATATCACACCCAACTTTTCACAAAACAACTAGACTAACTTAACATTTGGAAAATTAGCTCAAAAAAAAAAATTTATTTTACTCTTCGGCCCTGAAGCACATGCTTCATTGGCCTGTGTTCAGGCAAGGTTCTGTGTACAAATCACAAGCCACTAACGACGTTGTCGAAATGTTTGTCAATAGGAAAGCAGATATGATGAAGATTATACGTGGTAATAGGCAAATGATTTCTTTGACAACAGATATTTGGGTTGCTCCAACAACAGATATCATAGTTTTTATGGTTTTTAACCATGATATAGGTTTTATTTATAGAGTATTTCTAGTATTTTTGAGTCTTTACAGGTCTATGTGCATTTCGAGCACAATTGGAAAATTTGAAGCACTTTGGAGCCAAACAAGGATCATGTTGCTGTAAATGTCGAATCATTGGCTTGATGTCGATCAATACCCATCATTGGTATCGGTCGACACCGTGTATGCAGATAGAAAACTTAACTTTTTACAAGTCTTTGAAAAAATTGCAATTTGGCCCATAAGTCTCTAATATTTGCAAGAAGGCTTCACTTTTGTTTTACCTTTTAATTAGGGTTTTCAGCCATTTTTTTACCTTATCTTGGATTTGATCTTCCATATTTAGAGAGAGCGTTTAGGGAGACAAGTCTGAGAATCGGTTTGTTAGAGAATATATTTAAAACCCATGTTTATTAAACCTATTATTTTTTACTGCAATACTCCATCATGTTTATTGTTTCAATTTTCATGTCTGAGTAGTTTGCTTCTTAGGTTTAAGGTTTTCATAAGCGATTTCACTGAATGCTAAATTAACTGTTTTGTTAGGATTCATAATCTGATTAGTTCTCACCATAGGTTGTTTTTAAAGCTAATTCTAGATTGATCACCTGGAACTTAGATCTTAGATTAATCTATTTGACATGAAAGTTTGATTAATAATCTGATAGAACCTAGGGTGAGCAAAATAACTATCTGCAAAGAAATTTGGTTAAAGTTGTTTTGTGAACAAATCAAACCTGGACATAATGCTAGTTTAGTCTTTAGGATTTGGAAAGAAATTTGGAATTTTGGGATCTAGACTTAGATAATTCTCGGAGAAAAAGTTGGTTAATTATAATTTGGTGTTTTAAGTTTAAGACTCGCGCTAAATCTGAATCATGACTGATTGATTGATGTGCATTTTCTGATTTCTTGAGAAACACCCTAAGCCTAACATTTCTCATTGATTTTACAACTCTTTTACTACATTGATGCTTTTAATTTCATTGATTTCACTCAGCTTAAATCGAACCTATAAAGTTTATTGTGCGATTTTCAAGTCTTTGTGGTTCGACCCCTATATACTACAATAGCATATATGTGCTTACAATGTAGCTCTATGGAAATACTTGTGAGCAGCTCAAGTTTTGGTGCTGTTGTCAGGGATTCTTGATTCTGCCAATAGATTTAAGTCTAGAATTTGAACTGAGTTTTTTGGTGTCGATCGACACTACTATTAGTGTCTCTCGACATCAATCATTTTTTTAATTATTATATTTTTATTTCGTAACTTACATTTCTCTATTTCCTTTTCTTTTTCGTTTCAGGTGTATGCCTACTCGCAGAACCAGGAGCAACAAGAACATTTAGCTAGTGAACCTTTCCAACAAGGAGTTAGTAGAGTTAGAGTGAACGATCAGAAAAGCAAAGAAGCCAGCAGAAATGGAAAATCCAATAGTATTGGTTCGTGATGACGCTGGAGTTTTGAGATACCAAGAGGATCATATGTGTAATGAATGAGGCCAGCGAATTGATGGAATTGGAAACATCATCATTCCAGAAGTCTTACCAGAAGTCGTTCTTGTTGCAAACGTTGTGCCTGCAGTGCGTGTAACAAGATTAATGCTGCAGTTGTGCGTGGTAGGACACTTGGTGACTACAACAAGCCTGATCAGTTCTATGCCACTCGATCTGCGATTCGACCTCCTGCGTATCAGAGAAATAATTTTGAGCTGAAACCTGCATACTACACTCTAGTGGGTCAGCATTGTTTTCATGGTCTTTCTCATGAACATCTGATGGATCATATCGAGAGGTTTGAGGACTTGGTCACTAGCATCAAGTACAATGGAGTGTCCAATTATTACCTTTTCTACAAGCTTTTCCCCTAAACTCTTGCTGGAGAAGAGAAGCAGCTTATTGGCTTAAGCAATTGCAGCCAGTATCAATGACTACTTGGGAGGAGACTAGAAATGCCTTTCTCCACAATTTCTGTGATGATGCTAGGTCTGAGGAGTTGAGGCTCAAAATCTCCACATTTTTTCAAGGACCAACTGAAGCATTCAAGGCTGCTTGGGTGAGATTCAGATCGTATCAGAGAGATTGTCCACATCACAGTTTCAGTGAGCTGCAGCCATTGGGTATTTTCTTCAGAGGTATTGATAGAAGGTATCAGATGGCTCTAGATGCTGCGTGTAATGAGAACTTCAACACCAGATATCTTGAAGATGCTTATGTGCTTACTGAGAACTTGGAATTTAGCAATTGTACCAAGAATGTAAACTTTGAGCGAAGAAAGCAGGCAGAGAACATAGATGTATCACAGATTTCTAAGGTGAACACTAAGTTGGATTTTGTGCATAGTCTTCATATGGGTAGAAATATGTTAGATTCGCTACAAAGCTTGAGACCTTCAAACCAGATGAAGAACTTGAGGAAGATGATGTTAACTTCATTAATGGAGCTGGATTTCAGGGTCAGAGGTTTGGTACTCAGCAAGGGAACAAGAATTAAAACGAAAATGATCAGAGGAATACTTTAACAGGTAATCAGAACTCTTCTGGTTACACTTCTAAACCTCGGTACCAGCAGAAATCCTACCCCAACTACAGCTTTTCAAGAAACTATGGTCCTCTTCCTCCTCAAACTCCAGATAAGGAGATGAATTCTATGCTTGAACAAATCTTAGAAGGTCAGTAGAAAATCATTGTGGATTTCAATGGGAAGATTGATGCTCTGTATCCGGATCTGAATGGGAAACGTGAAGCTTTGAACACTCATGTTAAGAAACTTGATACTCATACTGCTCAGATTACTGAGACTGTAAAAAGACAAGAGGGATTCCATCCTGGAAAAACTGACACCAATTCTAGGCATCATTGTAATGCTATTTCATTGAGAAGTAGTAAAAAGTTAACTCTGGTTCTGAAAAAAGATGTTACTGAAGATGAACTCGTGGAGTTAGAAGAGTTTAAAGACAATTTTGAGCATCTAGACCCAGTGACTATCGACACTAGTTAGGAGTGTCGGTCGACACTGATATGATCCTGAAGGGCAGCAAGAAATTTTAACAAGAGTTTTAGGAAAAGAGAAGACCCATGTGACTTTTTCATCACAAACGAAGGCTAAGATCAATTCTTTCCGACCAACGACCACTTTTACAACATTTCAGCTCATCCAGAGAGCATCTCGAATTGGAATCAGTTCAATCAGCGTTCAGATGAAGGAGTTATTGATTTTACAAGTCAGATGAATTCGAGCTTAGTCGATTTGGACCTGCGCGCAATCAAAGGAGGATTCCGACCATTCCAGAAGATATCAAGCAATGAATCAACATGTTCTGGATCCCAAAACCACGTCAAATTAGATTCACATCAAAACCGTTTCAGAATTGAAAGATATGGATTATACAAACCAGTGGATCTGCTTCAGGCCCAATTATGCGTCCATGCCAAAGATCAGTCGCACTGCCCAACTCAGAAGAGATCTCGACATGAAACCACTTGGAGAATCTTAATTGATCTCTTGTGGTTCTAACAAGCCCAAGAAAAGGAGAAATGACCGTCGGATCACGAAGATACACTCCATTTGTCAAAATGGGTCGACGTGAAGAGTTTCACACCCAAAACAAATGATCTAATTTTATGGCCCAAGAAAAGTGACGAAAATTAAAGATCAAGAAGAATTTATCGTTCTCTACATGCATTGGTTTATGTTTAGTTCTCATTTCCCTCAGTTGAGTGCATGTAGAGTAGCTTTTATTATTTAGCTTTCTTTTCAAGTTTCTCTTTTTGATTTAAACTCATGTAATCTCATTTGAGAGAATAAGTTTTAATCATTATTTTTTGGAAACCTTTGAGAGCTATTCTCATTCTTCTTTTGATCATGGTGTGTAATATCCATTGATCAGATAATGGTATGTAATATCCATGGTCACAACTGATCCGTCTTGGTGTGTCATATCCAAGGGATCACCTGGTAAATCTGAAGTCTTCTGTAGCTTCTGTGTGACCATTCGCTCCACATCCTTGTTTATTGAGATTTCATGGTTTCTTTGAGACAAGCTTATCCCCTTTACCAACTTCTGAGTGCCGATCTTTGGAAGATCTTATCAGACACCAGAGAAGGTTGTTGAGAAATCGAGCGACACCATCATGGTGTCGGTTGACACAAAACTGAAGAGACAACACAGAAGCCCAATGTCAATTGACACCAAATTGGAGTCAGTCGACACCAGCCATAGACTGAGTTAGATTTTACGAAGAAATCGAAGATCGCTGAGGAAAATGTCTACAAACCTAAGGTTCCTTACCCAAATAATTCTAGGAAGTCTAAGCATGAGCTAGATGATGCTAGATACAAGGCTTTGATGGATAACCTTGTAATTGAGAGTTCTCTAATAGATGCTGTGAGAACTACTCCTGTTATCAGACGGTATGTGAAGAGGATGGTGAGTAAGAATCTGAGTAATGAACCAGGGGTAATGATAATTTCTGAACAGGTCAGTGATGTGATTTAGAATAGAATTCCAAAGAAGCTCTCGTACCCATGTTGCTTTGTTTTGGACTGCTCTATCGTCTCATAGAGGTTCAAGAGATTGTTGTGTGACTTGGTTTGAGTGTTGACCGTTAGCCTTGGGATGACTAATTTCAAGCCAACTAGGATCTCTCTGGTCTTAGCCGATCAATCTACAAGAATCCCATAAGGTTTCTAGGAAGATGTTCTGATTAAGGCTGGTGATTGCATAATTCCTACAGATTTTGTGGTTCTGGAAATGGAGAAGAACCTAAGAATCCTTTATCCTGGGAAGATCCTTCTTGGCTATACCTGGAGCTATTATCGATGTGAGAAAAGGTAGGATTGCTTTGATTTGTGGGTGATTTGGTTATGATTTTCGACATCGATAAGCTGATGAACATCTGGATGACATCAATGCTGCGTATATCAAGATGCTAGATACTAGTGAGAAAGTGATGCATATGGTTGCTCAAGAGGAGTTGATTGGTACTTCTGAGAAAGCTGAAAAGCTTGGCGATTGGAGCGAGGAAAAAGCTACCAAAATGGAACTCAAGCAGCTTTCTGCAAGGTTAAGATATGTGTTTATTGGAATTAATTCCACTTATACTGTGATTGTTAATGCTTCCTTAAACAACACAAAGCTTACTTTATTGCTAAGGAAGTTGTGCAAGTTTCGCAAAGCTCTTAGCTTTTCTCTTGATGACATTTCAGGTACCTCTCCAGACTTGTGCATGCATAGGATTCAACCTGAGGATGATATTAAGTCATCAATTGAGCATCAGAGGAGGCTGAATCTGAATTTAAAAGAGGTTGTCAAGAAAGAGATCATGAAACTCCTGGAAGTTGGGATCATCTATCCGATTTCAGACAGTTATTGGGTCAGTCCAATGCATGTGGTTCCTAAGAAGGGAGGAGTCACAGCTGTGAAAAACGAGAAGAATGAGCTGATTCTTACAAGAACAGTGACTGGACACAAGATGTGTATCGACTACAGGAAGTTGATCCCCCGTTCATAGCACGGAAACATATCTTCTTACATAAAAGCCCAAAAAATTGATGAACACGTTCGGTTCCAAGACGCTCCTTGCTTAACTCTGAGTGATTACAGCCCTCCGTATGCTTTCTATGAGAATCGTTGTCCCATTAATTAGTCTAGAACCCATCAACGTAGACTATAAGATTAGCCCGAAGCTCATAAAATTGATCCAGCAGAACCAGTTCTATGGTGATGCATCATAGAACCCCATGGAGCAGCATCATAGAACCCCATGGAGCATCTCCAAGATTTTGAAGAAATCTGCTGCACCAAGCAATTGATCGGAGTTCCTACAGATTACTGAAAGTGCAAGATGTTTCCATTTTCACTTTGTGATGAGGCACGTGCATGGTTTAAGTCCTTGACTCCTGGGTCACTCGGATCATGGAACGAATGCAAGGCTGCTTTACTTAACCATTTCTACACCACCTCTAGATCAAAATTCTTTAGAGACAAAATTTATAGGTTCCAACAAAAAAGAGGCGAACTTTTTTAAGGAGCTTGGGATCGTTATAAAGGCTACATTAGGGAATGTCCTCACCACGGTTTTACAGAGACATGCGTCTTGAACACCTTTTATGAAGGTCTCGAATGGACATCTAAGACACCTCTAAATGTAGCAAGCGATGGAAACTTCATGACAAGGACTGTCGAAGAAGCTTACGTCTTGATTAATAATCTTGCTGTGAGCAGCAGAAATAATTGTCTGGATCAAAGAAGAACATCACGTTCCACTTCCCATGGTCATAAGGAAATCAAAGAACTTAAAGCCATGGTGAAATTGTTTCTCAAAAATCAGCAGCGTTCTTTTAGTGTCTGTGAAGCAGCTAATAGAGCTGAGATTAATCATCAACTTGTAGCACAAGAGCACACCCATATGAATCTCCAGTCTGGTCCAAAATCATCCCCAACCTCTCAAGACAACAAGCTCGAGCTTATGGTGCAACCCCTTCTTATGAAGCTACAAAAATTAGCAGACAATGTGGATATGAAAGTGGACAGCTTATACACTGATCTTAATGGTAAATTTGAAGCTCTTTCCAGTCATGTTGATAGCATGGACGTACAGCTATCACACACCATAGATGGTTCAAAAGGCACCAAAGTTATCGAGAGACGAATTGCTGAGGTGCATGAAAAAATCGTCCAAGACACCCGCAACCTTAAGCTTAAGTTAGACAACATGAATGATTTTCGGTACAAGTTAAAAATCATGTGTGATTACCTCAACAAGAACAATGAGGAGTCATTTGAGAATTTCACTAACCTCTCAACTCATGTCAAGATGCTCGAGAAACAAATCGGACAAATTGGAGAAAGTGTGAAGAGACAAGATGGTCATCTTCCGGAAAAAACTGTAGACAATCCAATGGGGCGTTGCAATGTCATAGACACTGATGGTGAAAAAGAGGTCACGCCTATTCCTCACAATCAGGACACTGAAGTTGAATCTCTAGAATTTCCTGAAGAGTATGATGCAATAGGTAAAGTTCCACACCAAAGGAAGCTTCATAAGATAAATGATTCAATGAAGTTTGTCTTCTCCTGCATAATTGAAGGTGTGGAATTTTTTGACTCCCTATGTGACACAGGAGCAAATGTGAATGTGATGTCTAAACCAATTTCAAACGAACTAGGGGTTTGTGATATCAAACCTCCTCACGGTTCTCTTAAGTTTGGAGATAATTCAAGCACGATTCCATATGGTTTCGTAACGGATTTGATGGTGCAAGTAGAAGGGTGTCTTGTTCCTGTTGACGTTCACAATCTTGAGATGGAAAATAACTCTCCTTGGAAATTAATATTTGGAAGATCATTCCTTGCAACAGCGGGGGTAGTTCTTGATTATCCCACCCGAAGAGTTTGTTTTTCTAAAGTCAAAAAGAGAATCTTCTATCCTGCAGTCAGTAGTGATGAAAGCTCTTACTGTATAACCATCTACAAGGAAGATAAGTTGATTTTAGACCCTGGAGATAACGAGGAAAAGTCCCAACACATTTCTATAGAAGACCCTTTAGTCGAGCCTGTGGGAGTTGCCAAATCGATAAAATCTAAGCACGAAGCGAGAAAATCTCACGTGAGTAAGTTAGTCTCTAAGCCTATCTAAACCTTGCAAGTGTCTATTGTTCTCGCCCATCTCAGTATTATTTATATGTATATATAATTTTTTTAAAAACAAATTATTATTTATTTATTTATTTATTTATACAGATATATATATATATATATATTTATGAAATAACAGAATAAATTTAAAAGAAAATGAACAAGAGAACGTACCTTAGACTCGATTCTGAGCTGAAACTCGTAGGCAACGTTAACCGTCCCCGGCAACGGTGCAAAAAAACTTGAAGTGCTCAGGTTTTAACCCTAGTTTTCTGCAAACGCACAGATGTATGTTGTAGTACTTAGGGGTCGATCCACTGAATACCAACTAACTGCAGAACGAGTTTACTTGAGATGAGAACTGAGTTAAGATGAAAATATGGGTGTTTCTGTGGGGTTGTGAATAGTGACGAAAATAGCAGTTAATAAACTTAAAACAAATAAATAATAAGATCAAATCAATACGAGAAGGTGTTGGCCGTTAGAAAATTTGCCGGAAATCATAGAATAGCTAACAAGAGAATTAAACATAGAGTTTTCTATAGATATGTTCCTGAAATCAAACAAAGACTAACTTACTCACGTAGTATTAATCACAAATCCATTTACTCAGATTTACTAAACTCCCATTCAGTTCTCTAAGTGTCTAGACAAATTACTTTGATAACTTCACAAAAAGTTTTATATCGACTCATGCCGTCTAAGAGAATTTGTTCATCTAAATAGGGTTAGTTGATTCGACAACACTTTCGGTGAGTTTAATCAACCTAGTCGCAGTAGCTAGATGGTTGATCCAAGCAACATAAACGAAACACAAATTTAGATAAAGAACTCTAAAAATAAACCCTAAACTAGCAAACCAGAAATCGATCCATGAATTCTCTTTGAAAAATCCCTTAAACCCCCCACAAGGGAATTAGTCAATCATAGTAAACGAAACACAAATTTAGATAAAGAACTCTAAAGATAAACCCTAAACTAGCAAACCAAAAATCGATCCATGAATTCTCTTTGAAAAATCCCTTAAACCCCCACAAGGGAATTAGTCAATCATAGTATATAAGAACATCAAAAAGTATTGTAGTTTGCTGGAAATTAAATAAGAGAAAGGTACAGAACGAAGAACGCGGATGAAGATGAAGATCGATGATGGCTCCTTCGGCGACTCCTTCTTCTCCCAAAGATGGCAACTCCGAAGGTGTGCGACTTTCTTCTCTGCACTCTCTCCATGGTTTGGTCATTAGAATGACCTAAAACGAGTATATATAGCCTTTTAATTCATTGGAAACGTCTAGGGTTTGAAGAATAAGTAGTGGGCTGAACTTGGGCTTGAATTGGGTCATATTGGGACGTCAATGATGTCTGGCCACGGTCGTGGTGGTCCTGACCGCGGGGAAACCTTGTCTAGCCGTGGTCGCGGCTTATGCTCTCCTTCGAGACTGCATTTTCTGTCTTTAGTGCATCGGACAAATATGAAGATCTAACCGTTGGACTGTCTTCAAACCAATTGCATTCGAAAGCTAGTTGTCTCTACTATCTTATCTCAAATTTTGGAGATGATCAGATGGTGAGAAGCACTTTATCGAGTGTCATACTTCTGATTGTCTGCATTTATCCAAAATTGCTCATTTGTTCCAAATTACACATCTTTAGTCCAACTTTCCTGAAAAGTCTTTTCAAACTCTAAAAAATAGAAATCACTTAGAAACCATTGAAAGCAGAGTTAAAATACCTGCATAAGATATTAAAATGATCCATAAAAATGGTCAAAGTCTGGTGTAATCAAAGTGCACAGTCGTGCGATGTAGTACTTAGGATGTCGATCCACAGGGATTATGAGTTTTCCGTGCGAATCAATTAAAGACCTAGGACTAATTGAACTGACAAATGGGGGTTTTAGTTTTGGTGTAACTAAATCCTAACTATATAACAAAATAGAAAGTTGTAAAACAATAAAAACTAAACGCTGGGTTAAGGGTATTCGCAGGGGTTCATGAATTGATCTAATGATAGATAAACAAATCGATAAAGGTAATCAGCCAGGTAGGTTCTTGAACTCGAATAGAAATGGGTATGATTAGCCAACTCTCGTCACCCTAATCAACTAGTTACTCAAACTCGACAAGTATCTTTCGTCTCTTGCCGCAAATGAGATCATACATTACTAACAGAATTCATCTATGCTCACGATTCTCTATAGGTAGCTTTCGTCTCCTATAGCGATTTCGCTCGTATCACTTATAGATTAGGTAATCCGATACAACACTCTCGTGGCTCCAATTAAACCTAAGATCAGTTTCTAAGTGGCCAATAAAGAAAACATGCATTAAGAACAAGAATGAACGAAGGACTCGTAGAAAGTTATAAACTCTAAATCTAACAATTCATCAAATCAAGACATGAATTTTCCTTTGAAAATTTTCTTTAACCCAACTGAGAAATTACTCAGACATAGCTGAGTTTAACATCACCAAAGTATTTAAGGTTGCTTTAAATTGAAATAAAGAAAAGGTAAAGAAACGGAAAACAAGATGAAGAGGGTGATCTGATATTGCCCCGCTTGGTGGCTCCTCTTTGAAGACGGTTACTCTCTAATACTCTTGTTGAAAATCGGCAGACTTGGGCACAACCTCTCTGAATGACCTTAAAGAGGTATATATAGTGTCTAGAGTCCTCGTGAATGACTAGGGTTAGCAGGAATAAGATCCCTGCGGTTGATAAAGTCATGGCCACGGTGGAGGTCCTCCGGCCGCGGGTAGAAACATTCTCGGCTTCTGGACTGTATTGATTCGCCTTCAGTGAAACAAGCATATCTGAAGACCTAACCGTTGGATTTATTTGATTCTAAGTGCATTGAAAAGATGGTTGACTCCTCCATCCTGTGTCCCAATTTGAGGACGATCAGACGGTGGGAAATTCTTCATTTAATGACAAACTTCCAACGGCTTCAATTAATAAAAAATTCTACTTTTGCTCCAAAATACATTCTTTTTGTCCAAATATCCTGAAAAGTTTTTTGAAACTCTAAAATATCGAAATCACTTAAAACCCATTGAAAAATAAGTTAAAACACCTGAATAAGAGCTTTAAATTATCTGTAAAAGTTTTCAAAATACGGTGTTATCAGTTCTTCAAGCAAGCTTTTGGTGGTCTTCTATGTTTAAGACTCCTAGTAATGAGGCCTGTCAGAGGATAGGAAAAATCAGTAAGCGACATGAGATGCCACAAAACTTCATCTTTGTGGTTGAAGTCTTTGATTGTTGGGACATCGATTTTATGGGTATTTTCCCTTATCATATGGGAATAAGTACATCCTGGTTGCTGTAGACTATGTGTCTAAGTGGGTGGAAGCGATTTCTAATCAAACTGATGACGATTCAGTGGTTCTTAAGATGTTTAAGACCATTACCTTCCATTGATTTGGAGAGCCTCAAATTGTTATAAATGATGGTGGATCTCACTTTATTAACAAGGTCTTTGAGAAGCTGCTGAAGAAGCATGGTGTGAATCATCTTGTAGGTACTCCTTATCATCCTCAGATGAGTGGACAGGTTGAGGTCTCAAATAGGCAAATCGAGGAAATTCTGGAGAAGACAGGGCAAGACTTTGAAGGATTTGTCTACAAAGCGTCATGATGCTTTCAAGACACCATTTGGGACTATACCTTTTCATCTGCTTTATGGGAAAGCATGTCACCTTCCAGTGGAGATGGAGCACAAAGCAGCTTGGGATATAAAGATGATGAACTTCGATATCGAATCTACTGCTGAGCGGAGACTTGTTCAGCTGAATGAATAAAATGAGATCAGGTATCACACCTATGAGAACTCGAAGCTGTAAAAAGAGAGAACTAAATTGTATCATGATAAGAAGATCGTCTCTAGAAACTTTAAACCAAATAACCAGGTACTTCTGTACAATTCTCAATTGTAATTGTTTCGTGGAAAATTACGTTCTCGTTGGTCAAAGTCTTTTTACCATCAAAGAGGTCAGAACATACAGTGTTGTTGTCCTGATAAGTTCTGAAGGCAAGGAATTCACTGTGAATGGAGAAAGGGTGAAACATTATTGGGCTAAGGCCGAAATTCCAGCAGGGCACACGGTGCCTCTGGCTGATGCACCCATTGCTTGGTGGGAGACAACCCACTAGTAAGTCTGTACATAAGTTCTTTAATTGCTTTTGATTTTTCTTCTTGGTATTTTGTGTTTTATGTGAATCAGATACGAAGAGGCTCTGTGTCGAGCGACAGCTATAATGTGGTGGTCGATACCACCTATAAAATAATGGTATGTCTTGTTGCTTGTACCTTGTGTCTGAGTGATCTAAGAGCGCTTACTATGACGAATCTACGAGATACAACTTGTTTTAGATCACTGAAACACCTGATTTTGACAATTTTTATGGATCACTTTAAATATCTTATGCAGGTGTATTCAGTCAGTTTTAAAGGTTTTACAAGTGTTTTCCATGTTTTGGAATTGTAAAAGACTTTTCAGAAAACTTAGACTTTTGGAGTGCATTTTGGAGCAAAAGTACACTTTTGGATAAATTCAGGCCGTTGCAACACTTTGGCAACCAAAGAAGACCTCTCACCGTCTGATCATTCCCTAATTTGGAGACATTATAGAGGAGACAACCGGATTTCCAGCACACTTGGAATTAATGCAATCCAACGGTTAGATCTTCAGATATCATCAATGTACTGAAGGACAATCAACACATTCACGAGAAGGGACAAGATTTTCACCCGCGGCCAAACTCCTTCCCACCGCGGCTCAGCCTCCTCCACCCAAGGTGGACCTCTGTCCGAGCCTCAGAAGCCCAACTAAGGCCCAAGACACTTCGTGCACTCATTTTGCAAGCCTTAGACGCCCAGACTTGAGGAAACACTATAAATACTCATTTTTAGGTCTTTTGAAAGGGAGCCTCTTTCATCTATTTGAGAGAGAACTTCATTGTAGTTTTAGGTTTTACTTTTATGCATTTGTAGAAGCTATTCATCGCCAAAATCTGTCTTCAATAAGATAAGTTTTTCTGCAACTTTGTTTGTTTACTTTATTGTTTTTTCTTTCTTAAACCAATGATGATGTCAAGCTCAGCCATGTCTGAGTAATCACCTAGTTGGGTGAAGGGACCATCAAAAGGGATCCCATGTTTGACTGATATCTAGGTTTTTAGGTTAAAGGATTTTGATTTTAAATGATTCTTCCATTCATCCAAATCTCATATCGGTTCTCTGGATTGATCACCCAGAGTCCGATCCAAAGTTGAATCCGAGCCACAAGAGTGTTGTATCTGGGTTACCTGAACTGGATCTTATGAACGTCACCATCGTAGGAGAAAAAAGCTACATACGGAGGATACGTAAGCCGAGATGGATTCTAATCTGAAATGCATGTTCTTATTCTGGCATGAGAACGATAGTTAATTGCAAAGAATTAGTGATTAGATGATTAGGGTGACGAGAGTTGGCTAATCTTACAAGTGTTTATCCTAATTTCAGAATCACAGAAAATATTTACCTAGAAAATTCATGTGTCATAGACCATGAACCCTAGAGATGAACCCTAATCCCAGCGCCGTTTTTCATATTGTTTTAAATCGATTTTGCTTCAAGCTTTTTTAATTCCCTGTTTATTTAGATTTAGTGACAAACCAAAACCCCATTTTTATCTGATTAGGTCTACAGTTGTTTTAACATCAGTTAGAAGCCTTCAACAAATAAATCCCTGTTGATTTGATCCCTATGTACTACTGCGTTTGATGTGCACTTGCCGCTTGTTTAGGGTAAAACTTATAGTTGCCCACTGCACCCACTTCAAGTTTTTGGTGCCGTTGCCGGGAATTTGTCACTGTTGATTTGATTTCTTAATCTAATTTCAATTCTAGACCACAAGATTTTCGAGTTCTGGTGGAGTTTTTCTAACTTCTTTTTTTATCTTTGCTTTCTTTGCTCTCAGGTGCATGACTACTAGGAGAAATCCTGCCAACATTGTACCACCCCTAGACGAGATAGACAAATACGAAAGAGAACTTTGGAGACTCAGACAAAGAACGCTCAAGATGGCCGATCTAAACGCCCATCGGGAAACTCCTTTAAAACGTGATCAAGATGAGCACATTGGAGATGATGATCGTGATTCCATTCACGAAGATGACCGAGAGGCTGCTCATGAAGCAGATGGCCAGCAACAACTCGATGGAGAGTAAAACCAAATCCCTAGAAACACTGCTCAAGGCGCTGATAACAGAAGGAGTCAAGACCAGGCCGATCCCAAAGAACAAAGGGATGATGAAAACATTGTTCCACCACAATTTCAGGAATTCCAACTTCAACAATTTTTCAGGAAGCCGAGAATCTCCAAAGCCGAGAATCTCCAAAGCCAACCCTATCCGCAGCAGCAGAGGAATTTTCCAAACAAGTTCCAAAACGGGAACTATCGAGGAGGAAATTTCCAACAAAGACCGCCTTTCAATTCTCAAAAGGCACAGACCTGCTCATTAGAAGCAACACTCTCCCAGCTGAGCAACCAAATGAAATCGCTTGAACAAAACATGATGCAGACATCTCAAGGCAATGAGAAGTCGATCAAAGAAATGGGAGGGAGGATCGATTGTATGTACACTTACTTGAATGAGAAGTTTGAATCTCTTACAACCCATGTCAAGAAATTGGAACTACAGATAGGTCAGACTGCAGATTCAATGAAGAGGAAACCAGAAGTCTTGCCTGGAAGAGTGGAAGATAATCCAATGAAGTTCCGCAATGCCTTGACAGCAGTCCCAGAAGAAGGACCAGGCGCAGACTCTAAGGAGAAGTCAAAACCTGAGCCTCATGAAGGATACAAAAACCGACTATGAGAAAAGTCAGATCATCCCGGTTAAGGTACCAAAACGTGTACCTGACCAAAGACTCAAAAAGTCTAAAGATCCGAGATGTTTTTCTTTCACTTGCTATATTTCTGGAATTGAATTTTCAGATTGCTTATGTGATTCTGGTGCTAATGTGAATGTTATGTCAAAATCTGTTGTTGAGAAACTTGGTATAGGAATATTTATCCCATCTCCGGTAAGGATAGTCTTTGGTGATTCATCTGAAAAGAGAACAGAAGGAATGATTCAGGACCTGCCATTGGTCATTGGAAGAAAAATCATCCCAGCCGATTTCCAAGTCTTAGAGATGGACCAAGACAAAGAAAGACCTTTGATATTTGGTCGCCCAATCTTAGCAACTGTAGGTGCTATCATTGACCATGCAAATCGCTGTTTAGTTTTCTTAATTGTGGACAGGAAAAATTTTTATAGGACCACACCGGATCAATCTCCGAACCGCAAGGACAAGCCCAAGGAGAAGGTCTCGGAAAACAAGAAAGAACTAAAAGCACTTGCATGCAAACAATTTGGAAAAATCAAGAAAGTGGTACCACCAGACATCAGCAAGGAGAAGGAAGCAAACCTTGAAAGAATTGTAGAGAAGAAAAAAACATATCTTCAAGGATGCAAAAATCTTTAAGAAGGGGATGGATATTGTGATTCAAGATGAAGGAGACCCAAAGTTCAAGCTCAAGAGAAATCCAAGGACTCTTATTCAAAGAGATCCTTCTTCTTCTTCTCAATCCTGATCCCACCAAGATTTTAGCTAAAAGACTTTAAACAAAAGCGCTTGATGGGAGGCTACCCATTTGGTATGTTTTTCTTTTCTTATTATTTATTTTATATTTGAACTTTTTCTTTTTATGCATTTCAGGCTTTCATAAAATCCAGAAAATCAAAGACATTCAAAAAACCAGAAAATACAAAAAGATAAGAGGAAGAAACCGAAAACGAGAAAGAAGCAAAGGAAAGCCGAAGCCATTTACTGTGGCCGCGATCACCTCAGCCGCAGCCAAGCCACATTCTGCCATGGCCCGTGTCTCCCACCCGCAGCAAAAACATTGTTTGACGCGGCCGCGCAAACTTGGCCCGCGGCCGGGCTCATTTTTGCTTTCATGTCGCGTTTTCTCGATTTCCCGCAAAACGGAACTTCAAAATCCCGATTTATTCCAGAATCAAACCGGGATGTTCCCGAAACATCTTTTCTGTGTTAAACATGTAAAGGTAAGTCCTTAAAAGCTTTTATAATAATTTTTCTTAGGAAAAACACCTTTTTAAATGAAAATGAGGATTTCAAAGATCAAAAGACTATTTTTCATCATCTTCTCTAACAAGCTTGGAGATTTTGAGAAAAGACCAGATTTCAAACTTGACAAATCTTTTTCAAATTTTTGAACCTGTCGCACTCTTTTTCAAAGGAGATTCCAAATCTATCATCACATCACAGTTTCATCAAGGTATGGATCCAAATTTCTCACTTTTTATTATGAACTCAAAATTAGGGTTTTCTTAGAATGAGTAGGAATTCACCTTAGGATGATTGGAGATTGTCCTTGAGCTCCAGACTAGACTTATGGGTAGTTCAATTGAACGATTTAAAACCTAGACCACATAGATTTGAATTTTTCAAAATCTGAGATTTGAACACTTAGAAAATCAAAATTTGGAGAACTGTTTAATTCAGCATTAGCAAATCTGGATTGTTGGGTTACTGTTGATAGATAATATGATTAGATTGCATATGATAGAGCATTAACATCATCTTGCTATGAAAATCTCATATGTAGAACATCACTATCCCGAAATCGACCAGGAACTCCCAAATTTTGCAATGTTTGATTCAATTACAGTTTGTTTGTCATGTGAATGTGTTTGTGATAGCTGTATGAACATCTTTGCTCATAAAAATCGATTCAAAATCAGCTTCACTCAATCTCTGCCTCGAGAATTTTGTTTTTCAGGCCATGGAACTTTTCCGAGCATGCCTCATTCGCACTAAGAACAGTCGTCATGCGAAGAATCCATATTCCTAGCAGACATATGACGCATTGAACGAGACACAGCTGCGTGATGATGAAACTTTCTCCACCTTCCTATCAGCGCAAAGAAGAATCTTTTCAGGGCAGATCGAGAGGGCCCCCACTCGAAGATCAGTACCTCGGAGAGCCAAGTCTTCTTCTAGACCGAAGGTGAAGTTTTTTGGTCAGGCCATTAATCCAGACATCAACTACTTGGAGAACCTTGAGAAGCTGAAGATCAAACCAACTCCAGCAATCGATTACTCTTCACTCGAGATGCTTGGAATCAGAGAGGATGTGATATGGAACCTTAATAAGCTTGGGATCAGATCATTCATGGAGCAGAATTTGCCAACTTATGAGAGCCATACCAGAGAGTTCCTGGTATCAGTGACATTGTGCTCCAAGAAGAGTGCTACTCCTAGAGCTCTAGATGGTACACTTTCCTTCCATATTGGAGGACATCTCTATTCTCTTACCATTTTAGGGATGTGTGAAGCCTTGAAGCTGCCATACTGTGATGAGATTGCTTTGGAAAAAGATCCAGATGAGGATCTATGGAAATTGATGGGTCATAGAGTATATAACAAAAGAAGATCCAAAGCTTCACTTCTCTCTCACCCTGCAGCTCGATATGTGCATAAGTTGTTGGCACACACTATGTTTTCAAGAAGCAACCAGGCGAATGTGCTCAAACCCGAGCTGGTGACACTTCAGCTCCTTTTCACAGATCATCCACGGTTCTCCTGCTTTGCTTGCATCATTGGCAAGAACTTAGTGAAGGTTAAGCATGAGATGCGTGACATCAAACCTCATCACGGTTCTGTTAAGTTTGGAGACAATTCAAGCATGATTCCGTATGGTTTCGTAACAGATTTGATGGTGCAAGTAGGAGGGTGTCTTGTCCCTGTTGATTTTCACATTCTTGAGATGGAAAATGACTCTCCCAGGGCGTTAATATTTGGAAGTTCATTCCTTGCAACAGTGGGGGCAGTTGTTGATTATCCCAACCGAAGAGTTTGTTTTTCTAAAGTAAAAAAGAGAATCTTCTATCATGGAGTCTGTAGTGATGGAACCTCTTACTGTATAACCATCTACAAGGAAGAGAAGTTTATTTTAGACCCTGGAGATAACAAGGAAAGGTCCCAACACGTTTCTATACAAGCCCCTTTAATCAAGCCTAATGGGAGTTGCCGAATCAAGAATTTCTAAGCGCAAATCAAAGAAATCTAAGCGTAAAACAATCTCACCTGATGCAAGCTCGACATCGACTTCTCAAAATCTTATTGGAGAAGTGGAGAAAAATAGTAATGCTAAAGTATCCACCCCAGAGAAACATCCAATACCACCTCCAAAAGCAAAACCTTCCGAGCTTCCTTGGTTTATGCATATCGCGACCTAGCAGCAGAGATCGAACCGCCACGATTCTTTGGCTACAACAAAAAGAAGTTCTTGTGTGATGTTAGAAGATACTTTTGGGATGAAGCATATCTTTATAAGCAGTGTTCAGATAACTTGTTTCGAAGATGCATCTCCGAAGAAGAAGTTCCAAGCATCCTTTTTCATTGTCACGGATCTAACAATGCTAGACACTTTGCTACTGATAAGACTGTAGCAAAGGTTTTACAAGCTGGTTATTGGTGGCCTACCATGTTCTAGGACGCCCATATATTTATATCTAAATTTGATGCTTGCCAAAGACAAAGGAACATCAGCAAACGAAATGAGATGCCACAAAACTTCATTCAAGAAGTCGAAGTTTTATGTTTGGGGAATCGACTTTATGGGCCCTTTTCCTTCGTCTTTTGGAAACAAGTACATCCTTGTTGCTGTTGAATACGTGTCTAAGTGGGTAAAAACCATAGCCAGCCCCACAAATGACGCAAAAGTAGAAATGAAGATGTTCAAGTCGATCATATTTCCAAGATTTGGTGTTTTCCGCGAATATTCATCAATGATGGTGGTTCTCACTTCATCAACAAAGTGTTTGAGAATTTTGAAGAAAAATGGAGTGAAACATAAGGTAGCTACACCTTATCACCTGCAGACGAGTGGCCAAGTGGAGATATCAAACAGAGAACTCAAAAGAATTTTGGATAAGACAATAGGACCAACAATAAAAGATTGGTCAGCAAAGCTCGATGATGCTCTTTGGACATACAGAACTGCATTCAAAACCCCATTAGGTACTACTCCTTTTAATCTTGTTTATGGTAAGGCTTGTCATCTTGCATTAGAGTTAGAGATCAAGGCAGAATGGGCAATAAGAAAGCTGAATTACGACATCCAGACAGCAGGTGCAAAACGTTTGATTCAGTTAAATGAGTTAGAAGAGATTCACCATAACGCCTATGAGAATTCTAAGATCTATAAGGAGAAGACGAAGGCGTATCATAACAGAAAAATAGCTCCTAGGACGTTCTCACCTAATGACCAGGTTCTACTTTATAACTTACGTCTAAAGCTGTTTCCCGGGAAGCTTAAATCATGATGGTCTGGACCTTTCAAAATCAAAGAAGTTTTACCCTATGGTGCTGTGGTTCTATGGAACCGTCAAGGAGGCGATTTCACTTTCAATGGATAATGTCATAAGCCATATCTTGCAGGCGTTCAAGACGAAAATGAAGATCCGAATGTCATTAGCAAATGCGCCTAATGCCTAAAAAACGACCAAGTCAAGCTAACAACTTAAAACAAGCGCTTAGTGGGAGGCAACCCACTCGGTATTTTACTTATTTCCCTTTGACCTTTATTTTCTATTTTGTTGCTTTGTTTTTGTTTCATTTAGTTTTAGGTTTTTACAAAGAAGAACGAATAGAAGACTTGCATAGATAATAAACCGGAGAAGGAGTCATCACCCACGACCACGTAAAGACCAGTCGTGGAACATTCCCCTTTGACTAAAGTCAAGATGTTTGGACCAGCGGTCATGTCTCTTGCACCCGCGCGGTACCATTGGTTTTACGAATGACACTCTCCAGCAAGATAAGTACACTTAAATTATTTCAAATTTCTATTTTCCTTTACCATCCTTTCTTAGACTTTATCACACTGAGGACAGGGCTGATCTTTGAATAGGAAAAAGAGTGGATCCGCGGGGTCCCAAATGAATTGGCTTATTCTGAAATGGACGTAAAAAAATTTCAAAAAGTTTTCAAATTTTTTTTCAAAAGTTTTCAAACCAGGGACATAAGAAATAATACTATGAAGATTTAGACCAGTGTGCTTCTACGATATCTCCTCGTTATATCTTTTTGTGATTTAGGTCTAGATTAGGCAGTAGCTAGAGTACTTGCACTACGAACTCCCACCAGAGGACTTCTATTCATTGAAATTATTTCTATCAGGATATACTAGCTCATTCTATTTGAACTTAATATTGATATCTAATTTTCTCATCATTGATTTTAGGCAGGCATCAAGATATACATCTAGGACATCTTTTTCTTTATTTTTCCACTCTTTGTTGTCCTAGATGACCGGTTCATCTTTAGCTGGTACCATACCCTAAACCCAAACCTTTATTTTCAAACCTCATGCATTCTCTTTTTAGTTTTTATCATCAAATATGTGCAAAAACGTCGGAGAGGGAGGAACAACACAGTTTTCAGTCACTCAAGAGAATGACTAAATGGAATTGGGAAGGAAGAGTATCAGAAATCTTATCAAGCTTCACGTTGCCTCAGAGAGCTCATTCTTATTGGTAATTTTGTTCTCTCTAAGACTTTATATCTAAAGGTGTTTCCCCTTCAAAACAAAAAAAAAAATAAAAAAAAAATGAAAGAAAAAACAATGAAAAAACGGAAACAAAAGCCTAAAGAGTCTTAGATTTTCTAAATTATTTAGAGCAAAGACAACTAGTATTCATCTATGTAGTTATGATTTTGTTACCAAGACAAAAAAATAAGTCTGGGAGAATTATGAGGAGAACCTGAGGAAAAAGATCAGAGATTTATAGCAAGAAGAAAGTGATTTGCATAATATTCGGCTTCTTCAGAGATTAAGGTAACTCTAAACACTTCAAACCTCACCCCTAAAAAGCCTTTTAATACCTAGCCTTGATTGCCTTGTTTATTTTTTTCTATTGATGAGAACCACTGGAACCTTTAATAAATGTTAAGAGCTAGTTGACTGGAAGTTAGGTCTAAGTGTGTAGATTTTCGCATGACGGATCAACGGACTAGTTATGTTTGTATTTTGGTGAGAATTTTCTATACTAGATCCAGATTGATGTTTTACGATAGGTTATGGTTTAGAAGGACGGTCACTGAGATATTATTTAGTTTCTGCGGATTTCTAAAGATTTTTTCCTCTCTTGATCTATGTTTTGTTTGAGGACAAACAAATGTTTAAGTCTGGGGGAGTTCATAACACTGGATTTTGACCACTTTTATGGATCGTTTTAATATCTTATGCAGGTGTTTTAACTGTGTTTTCAATGGTTTTTAAGTGATTTCTATGTTTTAGAGTTTTAAAAGATTTTTCAGGAAACTTGGACTAAAGATGTGTAATTCGGAACAAATGAGCAATTTTGGATAAATGCAGATAATCAGAAGTATGGCACTCGATAAAGACCTTATCACCGTCTGATCATCCCAAAATTTGAGACAAGATAGAGGAGACAACCAGCTTTCTAATGCAATTGGTGTGGAGACAATCCAACGGTTAGATCTTCAGATATTTGCGATGAACAAAAGACAGAAAATACAGTTTCGAAGGAGAGCATAAGACGCGACCTCAGCCAGAAATGCAGTTTCCCCGCAGTCATGACCACCGCGACCGCGGCCAGAACTCATTGACGTCCCAAGATAACCTAATTAAAGCCCAAGTTCAGTCCACTACTTATTCTTCAAACCCTAGACGTTTCCAACTAATTAGAAGGCTATATATACTCGTTTTAGGTCATTCTAAAGACCAAACCGTGGAGAGAGAGCAGAGAAGAGAGCCGCACACCTTCGGAGTTGCCGTCTTTGGGAGAAGAAGGAGTCGCTGAAGGAGCCATCATCGATCTTCATCGTCATCCGCGTTCTGCGTTCTTTACTTTTCTCTTATTTAATTTCCAGCAAACTACAATACTTTTTGATGTTCTTATACACCATGATTGAGTAATTCCCTTGTTGGGTTTTAAGGGATTTTTCAAAGGGAATTCATGGTTCGATTTCTGGTTTGCTTGATTAGGGTTTATCTTTAGAGTTCTTTGTCTAAATTTGTATTTCGTTTATGTGGCTTGGATCGACCATCTAGCTACTGCGACTAGGTTGATTTAACTCACCGAAAGTGTTGTCAAATCGACTAACCCTATTTAGATGAACAAATTCTCTTAGACGGCGTAAGTCGATATAAAGCTTTTTGTGAAGTTATCAAACTAATTTTTCTAGACACTTTGAAAACTGAATGGGAGTTTAGTAAATCTGAATAAATGGATTTGTGATTAATACTACGTGAGTAGGTTAGTCTTCGTTTGATTTGAGGAACATGTCTATAGAAAACTCTATGTTTAATTCTCTTGTTAGCTATTCTATGATTTCCAGCGAATTCCCTAACGCCCAACACCTTCTTGTATTGATTTGATCTCATTATTTACTTGTTTTTAAGTTTATTAATTGCTATTTTCGTCACTATTCACAACCCCGACACAAACACCCATATTTTCATCTTAGCTCAGTTCTCATCTCAAGTAAACTCGTACTGCAGTTACTTGGTCTTCAGTGGATCGACCCCTAAGTACTACTACGTATATATGTGCGCTTGCAGACATCTATGGTTAAAACCTTAGCACATCACACTTGCAGGATACTAGGGTTTTTATAAAGTAACATAATCTGCGACCCCCTAACCCTAACTCGCATCAAGAACCTTAGGCATTGTCTTGAAGGTAGCAAAGTGTCCAGCATACTCAGACCCATGACAATGAAACGACACTTTAGGAACCTCAGACTCTGCAATAAATCTCCTATATATCCCGTCAAAGCAGTGTTTGTACAGATAAGGTTTATACCAATAGAATCTATTTACCTCTCGCAAGAACTTTTATCTTAGTATGTCCTTTGAAGTTCTCAGGCTCGTCTTCTGCAGCAAGATAGTTCACGATATCAGCATATCATGGTCGATTAGGAACAGCCACAGCAGCCAACTTCCCTTCAGAAACACCATCCTAACCCTCAAGCAAATTTGGTCTCGACTGGGAAGAGTGTCGACTGACACTAGAGAGTGTGTCAATCAACACTAATTTTTCGTGTTGTTTGGTAGGGTCGAGAATACTAGAGATACTTTTGATTTCAGGATTAGTGTTGATCGACACCGATGGTGGGTGTCGATCGACACCAGGGTCACCAACTCGTAAAACTCGCAGTCCCAGTTTTCATCACACCACTTTGAAACTCAGTCTCAATGAAGTAAACATTCTCTTCATGTAGAAAATCATCAATGGGAACGTCTTCCGTAATCCATATTGGCGAGAGATGGTCAGCAACTCCATTCTAAATATTTAATTCCTGAAGAAGGATCTATCTCAGCAACCTTGCCTTGGCATCCTTCTTATGCATCAAATACTTAAGAGCAGAATACTCTATATACTCTATCACTTTGGACCTTACCAGATAAAATCGAAATTTCTCAAATGCAAATACCACAGCCAACCACTCCTTCTTAGTAGTTGCGTATTTCTTTTGTGAATCATCTAATGTTCTGCTAGCATAATAAACATCATGAATTTTCTTGTCATTCTTATGTGTTAGAACAGCCCAAGTGCAAAATCTACGGCATCACACACCACCTCAAAAGGGAAATTCCACTTTGGAGGTTGCACAATTAGAGCACTCACTAATGCTTGCTTGATCTGTTAAAAAGCTTTAAGTCACTTGGCAGTGAACTCAAACTTAACATCTTTGCATAGCAGCGCAATTAGTGGTCTAGCGATCTTGCTAAAGTCCTTGATGAATCTCCTGTAGAACCCAGCGTGGCCTAGAAAACTCCTTAATGAATTCACAGAATCAGGTGGCTGTAAACTCGTCATAACCTCAATCTTCGTGCACTCCACCTTAATCCCAGCCTCTGAAACCCTGTGCCCAAGAACAATGTCATCTCTGACTATAAAATGACACTTCTCCGAATTCAAAACCAAGTGCTTCTCTTTGCATCTAGCAAGCACCTTGCACTAGTTATCCAAAGAGTCTTTATAAAAATATCCATAAACAGAAAAA
This sequence comes from Eutrema salsugineum, assembly GCF_000478725.1. Lineage (NCBI taxonomy): Eukaryota > Viridiplantae > Streptophyta > Magnoliopsida > Brassicales > Brassicaceae > Eutrema > Eutrema salsugineum. The sequence continues at coordinate 8,391,442 of NW_006256414.1, read as the reverse complement.
TTATCCATAAATACTTCCATAAAATCCTCGATCATGTCTGTGAGATAGTCATCATACATCGCTGGAGTTTTGCAAGAGAATAGGAATCTGGAAGAAGCCTGAGTACCCATCGAGAAAGCAGTAGTAAGGGTTGTTAGCTAATCTCTCCAGCATCTGATCGATAAAAGGCAAAGGAAAGTGATTTTATACATTGTAATGTGTATGTAACTGAAGTTTGGGCTTTTATGTAAGAAGATATGTTTCCGTGCTATGAACGGGGGATCAACTTCCTGTAGTCGATACACATCTTGTGTCCAGTCACTGTTCTTGTAAGAATCAGCTCATTCTTCTCGTTTTTCACAGCTGTGACTCCTCCCTTCTTAGGAACCACATGCATTGGACTGACCCAATAACTGTCTGAAATCGGATAGATGATCCCAACTTCCAGGAGTTTCATGATCTCTTTCTTGACAACCTCTTTTAAATTCAGATTCAGCCTCCTCTGATGCTCAATTGATGACTTAATATCATCCTCAGGTTGAATCCTATGCATGCACAAGTCTGGAGAGGTACCTGAAATGTCATCAAGAGAAAAGCTAAGAGCTTTGCGAAACTTGCACAACTTCCTTAGCAATAAAGTAAGCTTTGTGTTGTTTAAGGAAGCATTAACAATCACAGTATAAGTTGAATTAATTCCAATAAACACATATCTTAACCTTGCAGAAAGCTGCTTGAGTTCCATTTTGGTAGCTTTTTCCTCGCTCCAATCGCCAAGCTTTTCAGCTTTCTCAGAAGTACCAATCAACTCCTCTTGAGCAACCATATGCATCACTTTCTCACTAGTATCTAGCATCTTGATATACGCAGCATTGATGTCATCCAGATGTTCATCAGCTTATCGATGTCGAAAATCATAACCAAATCACCCACAAATCAAAGCAATCCTACCTTTTCTCACATCGATAATAGCTCCAGGTATAGCCAAGAAGGATCTTCCCAGGATAAAGGATTCTTAGGTTCTTCTCCATTTCCAGAACCACAAAATCTGTAGGAATTATGCAATCACCAGCCTTAATCAGAACATCTTCCTAGAAACCTTATGGGATTCTTGTAGATTGATCGGCTAAGACCAGAGAGATCCTAGTTGGCTTGAAATTAGTCATCCCAAGGCTAACGGTCAACACTCAAACCAAGTCACACAACAATCTCTTGAACCTCTATGAGACGATAGAGCAGTCCAAAACAAAGCAACATGGGTACGAGAGCTTCTTTGGAATTCTATTCTAAATCACATCACTGACCTGTTCAGAAATTATCATTACCCCTGGTTCATTACTCAGATTCTTACTCACCATCCTCTTCACATACCGTCTGATAACAGGAGTAGTTCTCACAGCATCTATTAGAGAACTCTCAATTACAAGGTTATCCATCAAAGCCTTGTATCTAGCATCATCTAGCTCATGCTTAGACTTCCTAGAATTATTTGGGTAAGGAACCTTAGGTTTGTAGACATTTTCCTCAGCGATCTTCGATTTCTTCGTAAAATCTAACTCAGTCTATGGCTGGTGTCGACTGACTCCAATTTGGTGTCAATTGACATTGGGCTTCTGTGTTGTCTCTTCAGTTTTGTGTCAACCGACACCATGATGGTGTCGCTCGATTTCTCAACAACCTTCTCCGGTGTCTGATAAGATCTTCCAAAGATCGGCACTCAGAAGTTGGTAAAGGGGATAAGCTTGTCTCAAAGAAACCATGAAATCTCAATAAACAAGGATGTGGAGCGAATGGTCACACAGAAGCTACAGAAGACTTCAGATTTACCAGGTGATCCCTTGGATATGACACACCAAGACGGATCAGTTGTGACCATGGATATTACATACCATTATCTGATCAATGGATATTACACACCATGATCAAAAGAAGAATGAGAATAGCTCTCAAAGGTTTCCAAAAAATAATGATTAAAACTTATTCTCTCAAATGAGATTACATGAGTTTAAATCAAAAAGAGAAACTTGAAAAGAAAGCTAAATAATAAAAGCTACTCTACATGCACTCAACTGAGGGAAATGAGAACTAAACATAAACCAATGCATGTAGAGAACGATAAATTCTTCTTGATCTTTAATTTTCGTCACTTTTCTTGGGCCATAAAATTAGATCATTTGTTTTGGGTGTGAAACTCTTCACGTCGACCCATTTTGACAAATGGAGTGTATCTTCGTGATCCGACGGTCATTTCTCCTTTTCTTGGGCTTGTTAGAACCACAAGAGATCAATTAAGATTCTCCAAGTGGTTTCATGTCGAGATCTCTTCTGAGTTGGGCAGTGCGACTGATCTTTGGCATGGACGCATAATTGGGCCTGAAGCAGATCCACTGGTTTGTATAATCCATATCTTTCAATTCTGAAACGGTTTTGATGTGAATCTAATTTGACGTGGTTTTGGGATCCAGAACATGTTGATTCATTGCTTGATATCTTCTGGAATGGTCGGAATCCTCCTTTGATTGCGCGCAGGTCCAAATCGACTAAGCTCGAATTCATCTGACTTGTAAAATCAATAACTCCTTCATCTGAACGCTGATTGAACTGATTCCAATTCGAGATGCTCTCTGGATGAGCTGAAATGTTGTAAAAGTGGTCGTTGGTCGGAAAGAATTGATCTTAGCCTTCGTTTGTGATGAAAAAGTCACATGGGTCTTCTCTTTTCCTAAAACTCTTGTTAAAATTTCTTGCTGCCCTTCAGGATCATATCAGTGTCGACCGACACTCCTAACTAGTGTCGATAGTCACTGGGTCTAGATGCTCAAAATTGTCTTTAAACTCTTCTAACTCCACGAGTTCATCTTCAGTAACATCTTTTTTCAGAACCAGAGTTAACTTTTTACTACTTCTCAATGAAATAGCATTACAATGATGCCTAGAATTGGTGTCAGTTTTTCCAGGATGGATCCCTCTTGTCTTTTTACAGTCTCAGTAATCTGAGCAGTATGAGTATCAAGTTTCTTAACATGAGTGTTCAAAGCTTCACGTTTCCCATTCAGATCCGGATACAGAGCATCAATCTTCCCATTGAAATCCACAATGATTTTCTACTGACCTTCTAAGATTTGTTCAAGCATAGAATTCATCTCCTTATCTGGAGTTTGAGGAGGAAGAGGACCATAGTTTCTTGAAAAGCTGTAGTTGGGGTAGGATTTCTGCTGGTACCGAGGTTTAGAAGTGTAACCAGAAGAGTTCTGATTACCTGTTAAAGTATTCCTCTGATCATTTTCGTTTTAATTCTTGTTCCCTTGCTGAGTACCAAACCTCTGACCCTGAAATCCAGCTCCATTAATGAAGTTAACATCATCTTCCTCAAGTTCTTCATCTGGTTTGAAGGTCTCAAGCTTTGTAGCGAATCTAACATATTTCTACCCATATGAAGACTATGCACAAAATCCAACTTAGTGTTCACCTTAGAAATCTGTGATACATCTATGTTCTCTGCCTGCTTTCTTCGCTCAAAGTTTACATTCTTGGTACAATTGCTAAATTCCAAGTTCTCAGTAAGCACATAAGCATCTTCAAGATATCTGGTGTTGAAGTTCTCATTACACGCAGCATCTAGAGCCATCTGATACCTTCTATCAATACCTCTGAAGAAAATACCCAATGGCTGCAGCTCACTGAAACTGTGATGTGGACAATCTCTCTGATACGATCTGAATCTCACCCAAGCAGCCTTGAATGCTTCAGTTGGTCCTTGAAAAAATGTGGAGATTTTGAGCCTCAACTCCTCAGACCTAGCATCATCACAGAAATTGTGGAGAAAGGCATTTCTAGTCTCCTCCCAAGTAGTCATTGATACTGGCTGCAATTGCTTAAGCCAATAAGCTGCTTCTCTTCTCCAGCAAGAGTTTAGGGGAAAAGCTTGTAGAAAAGGTAATAATTGGACATTCCATTGTACTTGATGCTAGTGACCAAGTCCTCAAACCTCTCGATATGATCCATCAGATGTTCATGAGAAAGACCATGAAAACAATGCTGACCCACTAGAGTGTAGTATGCAGGTTTCAGCTCAAAATTATTTCTCTGATACGCAGGAGGTCGAATCGCAGATCGAGTGGCATAGAACTGATCAGGATTGTTGTAGTCACCAAGTGTCCTACCACGCACAACTGCAGCATTAATCTTGTTACACGCACTGCAGGCACAACGTTTGCAACAAGAACGACTTCTGGTAAGACTTCTGGAATGATGATGTTTCCAATTCCATCAATTCGCTGGCCTCATTCATTACACATATGATCCTCTTGGTATCTCAAAACTCCAGCGTCATCACGAACCAATACTATTGGATTTTCCATTTCTGCTGGCTTCTTTGCTTTTCTGATCGTTCACTCTAACTCTACTAACTCCTTGTTGGAAAGGTTCACTAGCTAAATGTTCTTGTTGCTCCTGGTTCTGCGAGTAGGCATACACCTGAAACGCAAAAGAAAAGGAAATAGAGAAATGTAAGTTACGAAATAAAAATATAATAATTAAAAAAATGATTGATGTCGAGAGACACTAATAGTAGTGTCGATCGACACCAAAAAACTCAGTTCAAATTCTAGACTTAAATCTATTGGCAGAATCAAGAATCCCTGACAACAGCACCAAAACTTGAGCTGCTCACAAGTATTTCCATAGAGCTACATTGTAAGCACATATATGCTATTGTAGTATATAGGGGTCGAACCACAAAGACTTGAAAATCGCACAATAAACTTTATAGGTTCGATTTAAGCTGAGTGAAATCAATGAAATTAAAAGCATCAATGTAGTAAAAGAGTTGTAAAATCAATGAGAAATGTTAGGCTTAGGGTGTTTCTCAAGAAATCAGAAAATGCACATCAATCAATCAGTCATGATTCAGATTTAGCGCGAGTCTTAAACTTAAAACACCAAATTATAATTAACCAACTTTTTCTGCGAGAATTATCTAAGTCTAGATCCCAAAATTCCAAATTTCTTTCCAAATCCTAAAGACTAAACTAGCATTATGTCCAGGTTTGATTTGTTCACAAAACAACTTTAACCAAATTTCTTTGCAGATAGTTATTTTGCTCACCCTAGGTTCTATCAGATTATTAATCAAACTTTCATGTCAAATAGATTAATCTAAGATCTAAGTTCCAGGTGATCAATCTAGAATTAGCTTTAAAAACAACCTATGGTGAGAACTAATCAGATTATGAATCCTAACAAAACAGTTAATTTAGCATTCAGTGAAATCGCTTATGAAAACCTTAAACCTAAGAAGCAAACTACTCAGACATGAAAATTGAAACAATAAACATGATGGAGTATTGCAGTAAAAAATAATAGGTTTAATAAACATGGGTTTTAAATATATTCTCTAACAAACCGATTCTCAGACTTGTCTCCCTAAACGCTCTCTCTAAATATGGAAGATCAAATCCAAGATAAGGTAAAAAAATGGCTGAAAACCCTAATTAAAAGGTAAAACAAAAGTGAAGCCTTCTTGCAAATATTAGAGACTTATGGGCCAAATTGCAATTTTTTCAAAGACTTGTAAAAAGTTAAGTTTTCTATCTGCATACACGGTGTCGACCGATACCAATGATGGGTATTGATCGACACCAAGCCAATGATTCGACATTTACAGCAACATGATCCTTGTTTGGCTCCAAAGTGCTTCAAATTTTCCAATTGTGCTCGAAATGCACATAGACCTGTAAAGACTCAAAAATACTAGAAATACTCTATAAATAAAACCTATATCATGGTTAAAAACCATAAAAACTATGATATCTGTTGTTGGAGCAACCCAAATATCTGTTGTCAAAGAAATCATTTGCCTATTACCACGTATAATCTTCATCATATCTGCTTTCCTATTGACAAACATTTCGACAACGTCGTTAGTGGCTTGTGATTTGTACACAGAACCTTGCCTGAACACAGGCCAATGAAGCATGTGCTTCAGGGCCGAAGAGTAAAATAAATTTTTTTTTTTGAGCTAATTTTCCAAATGTTAAGTTAGTCTAGTTGTTTTGTGAAAAGTTGGGTGTGATATGTCAATGCGTGTGTGTGAGTTAACTCTATCGCAGAAATTTTTGAATGCCAAACTTTCTACGAATGCTAAAGGCAATTTACCCAGATGGCAATTCACCCAGAACTAACATCTCATTACAAGCTTCGGCGAAAACAGATTCACCCACTTTTGATAACTTCAACTCACCTTCTTCACCTTCAGGATAGTGTGCTGGGTTTGAGCTCTGGTTGCATTCCATGTGGTGAATGCCTTGCAACAGCCTAGATGTTTCTTCAAGCTTGTAGCCCCAAAAGATGTTTTAAAACCCATCTCCGTATCACAGTAATTGCATTGCCATTTATGCTCATCTTGGACGATTCTTGTGTAGTGTTTCCATACAAAGGACGTTGGTGTTTATCAGAATATGTGGTTTACTTCGGTTATATTAGCTAGATTGTAAACCAATGTACTGGTTAACATGAGTGTTGACTGAGTATAAATACTCTCTTGTAACAAACTTTGACAATCAATCGAATACACAGAAACTTTCCCTTCTTCTTGATTCTTCTCTCATGATATGGTATCAGAGCGTTGAGATCCAAATCTCAACAAGTTTCGATCGTCGTTCTTCTCTTCTTCTTTGTTCTTTGACCTAATTTCATCGGACATTCCTCCGATTGAACTTCATAGATCGGTTATTCCACCGACTTTCTTCATTTTTTTCTCACAAAATGGTTACTCTTCGTCGATCAACTCGTCGCGTAGCTCGCGGAACTTCGTCGGCTACAAGACCTACAAGATCCACCAGATCCACAACAAATCGAGCTTCTCCAGCTGAAACTTCCCCTGAACCACCTATTCCGGTGTCTATTCACACAAATCCAGCTCCGGCGACCGTTCCGCCGCCATCATTCATTGCTCATGAGGATATTCCACCAGCATTGTCATCGACAAGCTTCGATTTCAAAGGAATTCAATACTCTCCGTATTTCTTGACGAGCGGTGACAATCCGAGAACATCTCTCATCACTGAGGTACTCGATGGAACCAACTTTAACACTTGGAATCTAGCCATGACAATTTCTTTAGACACGAAGAATAAGTTAGCATTTGTTGATGGTTCATTTCCTCGCCCTTCGGAATCTCATCCTCACTATAGAATTTGGTCTAGATGCAATTCTATGGTAATATCGTGGATATTGAACTCAGTCACCAAGCAGATATACGGTACTATTCTGAGATTCAATGATGCTTCTGAAATATGGAAAGATCTGACATTAAGATTCCATGTCACGAATCTACCACGATCTTACCAACTCACTCAACAAATTTGGTCTCTTCAACAAGGATCTACGGATCTATCCACCTACTATACGAAGCTAAAGACCTTATGGGATGAGCTTGATGGAGCAAATTGTGTGAAGACATGTCAGAATTGTAATTGTTGCCGAGCTACTACAACAAAAGCAGAGCACACAAAGGTCATTAAGTTCCTTGCTGGCCTTAATGAATCTTATGCTCATGCACGAAGCTAAATCATCATGAAGAAGACTGTTCCTGATTTAGCTGATGTCTACAATCTCTTGGGCCAAGACTACAATCAAAGGAACATAAGTCCTATTCAAAGTGCTTCTGCATTCAACGTTTCTGCTCTACCTGAGAATGCCTCTATCAATGCTACTCAGACACAGAATCCGAATCAGAAACCAAGACCTATCTGCAGTCACTGTGGCTACAATGGTCACACGGTGGACAAATGCTACAAGATTCATGGGTATCCTCCTGGATTTAAACACAAGACAAAGTCAAATGCATCTGATAAGAGTACTACATCAGCCAAACCTATGGTCGCTCAAGTCACTCATGATGTATCTGACACAAGTATGATCAACAGTCTTACAAAGGATCAAATTCAGGAAGTAATTACCTACTTTAGCACTCATCTACAAACACCAACAAGTGACTCGAACGCTTCATCCTCAGGTGCTACAATTACAGCTCTCCCTGGTATGGCCTTCTCTTCAAATACTTTAAAATTTGCTGGGATTTTAATAGCCACTAGGAATGCTTTATCTTCGGAATCTTGGATTGTAGACAGTGGAGCGACTCATCATGTTACACATGATCGTTCGTTATTTCTGGACTTGAACAATTCAGTGAGTAGTTCAGTGACACTTCCAACAGGTCTAAACATTAAAATAGCAGGAATTGGAACTGTCCGGCTAAATCAGTTCTTGTTGTTGAAAAACGTTCTGTTCATTCCGGGTTTCAGGCTGAATTTGATGAGTGTTAGTCAACTAACCAGAGATTTAAAATGCAGAGTAATTCTTGATGAAGCTACTTGTCTAATACAGGATCATACCAAGGAGTTGACGATTGGTCAGGGTGATCAGATTTCAAATCTATATGTGTTGGACACTACTCGCATATCTCCGGAGAACTTACATCAACTATCTTTCTCTACAAATCTTGTTGTTGATTCTTGTCTTTGGCACACACGTTTAGGACATCCCTTTGTATCTAGAATCGATCTACTTACAGATGTATTGGGTATCAAACAAAGGAATAAAAATACATTTCATTGTCCCATTTGTCCTCTTGCCAAACAAAAACACTTATCCTACGTCTCCAACAACAATATTTGTGCTAACAATTTTGATATCCTACATATTGATATATGGGGACCAATTTCTGTTTCCACACCAGAAGGATACAGATATTTCCTCACTATCGTGGATGATCATAGCAGAGTGACTTGGATTTATCTTCTCAAAACAAAATCTGACGTTCTCACTGTATTTCCAGATTACTTGAAGATGGTGGAAACTAAGTACAAGGTACAAGTGAAAGGAGTACGTTCTGATAATGCTCCCGAACTCAAGTTTGAGAAGCTATTCAAAGAGAAAGGTATCCAGTCATTTCACTCATGTCCAGAGACACCAGAACAGAACTCTGTAGTCGAAAGGAAACACCAGCATATATTGAATGTTGCAAGATCTTTGATGTTTCAAGCAAATATACCTTTGGAGTACTGGGGAGATTGCGTGTTGACTGCAGTTTTTCTAATCAACAGACTTCCTGCACCTCTTCTACAGAACAAATCTCCATTTCAGGTACTCACATCTAAGCTTCCTGACTACAAAGGTCTTCGGGTGTTTGGGTGTCTGGCCTACAGTTCAACATCATCAAAGAATCAAACAAAATTTCAACCTCGTGCTAGAGCTTGTGTCTTTCTCGGGTATCCTTCAGGCTACAAAGGGTACAAGCTTCTAGACTTGGAGACAAATATGATTCATATTTCACGCAATGTGGTGTTCCATGAAGATATATTCCCGTTTGGAAAATCATCCATACCCCCGGATCTTTCTATCAATGTTGAACCTTTGTTTACCTCTGTTGCGAGTGATTGTTCTGAGCGTACGGGGAGCTTTGACCTCCATCCTATAGGCGACAGCAGTTCAGATGGGACAGACAAACCAGTTCAGTCCAAACGATCCACCAAGGTACCTGCTTATCTTCAAGACTATTATTGCAATGTGACAGAAACAGACATTCCTTATCCGTTAGTGAATTATGTGTCTTATAGTCAACTATCTGAAGACTATAAAACATATCTTTGTTCTGTCACGATGCATCCTGAACCAACTACCTTTAGAGAAGCCAAAAAGTTTGATGAATGGCTTCAGGCAATGAATGAAGAACTCATTGCTCTCGAGAGATCACAGACATGGGTCATTTGTTCATTACCTCCCAACAAGCACGCTATTGGTTGTAAATGGGTCTATAAGGTCAAGCTGAATTCCGATGGTTCTTTGGAACGCTATAAAGCAAGATTAGTCGCTAAAGGCTACACACAAGAGGAAGGAGTTGACTTTGCAGACACCTTCTCGCCTGTAGCGAGATGACAACGGTTAAGACCTTATTATCTGTTGCAGCTGCAAAGAAATGGAGCTTAAGTCAGCTTGCTATATCCAATGCTTTCCTCAATGGTGACTTGGATGAAGAAATATACATGACTCTTCCTCCAGGATACACACCAAGACAGGGGGAATGTTTACCTCCGAATGCAGTCTGCAAACTACAAAAATCCTTATATGGATTAAAGCAAGCTTCAAGACAATGGTTTCTCAAGTTTAGTGCCACACTTTTGAAGCTTGGATTCCATAAATCTCATGCCGATCACACTCTTTTTGTGAGAAATGTTGCAGGGAAATACACTGCTGTTCTCGTCTATGTAGACGACATTATTATAGCCAGCAATGATGATGATGACGTTTCACAACTAAAGACAGATCTTCAGACGTTTTTCAAGGTTCGTGATCTCGGTCCATTGAGGTATTTTCTTGGTCTGGAAATAGCTAGGAATGCCTCAGGGATCTATGTTTGTCAACGGAAGTATACGTTAGAATTGCTAGATGAAACTGGATTACTAGCCTGCAAACCATCTAGTGTCCCTATGGATCCAAATGTGAAGCTTTGTCTAGGTAGCAAGGAACCTCTTATGGAAAATCCTGAATCATATAGAAGATTGGTGGGAAAGATGATGTATTTGACAATAACACGCCCTGATATCACATATGCGGTTAATCGTTTATGTCAATACACATCTGCACCGAAACAATCTCATATGAAAGCTGCTCTCAAAGTGTTGCATTACTTGAAGGGAACAATAGGACTTGGTTTGTTATATTCAGCAGATTCAGATCTCGTGTTAAAAGGATTTACTGATGCTGATTGGGGTTCATGTCCTGATACATGAAGATCTACATCTGGATATTGCATGTTCTTAGGTCCATCTCTAATCTCTTGGAAGACTAAGAAGCAACCTACAGTTTCACATTCTTCAGCAGAATCTGAATACAGGGCCATGAACTTTGCAAGTAGAGAGATTCAATGGCTCGTCAATCTCCTAACTGAGCTACAGGTCCCTCAGAACCATCCTGTGGCTTTCTTCTGCGACTCGACAGCTGCAATGAGCATTGCAAAAACCCCCGTCTTTCTGAGCGCACGAAGCACGTGGAGTTAGACTGTCATCAAGTTCGTGAACGTGTAGAAAATGGTTTGATCAAACTACTTTATGTTCGCACGGATTCACAACTCGCAGATGTTTTTACAAAAGCTCTGTTTCCAGTTCAATTCAACAAGTTATTATCCAAGATGGCTCTCATTTCAATATTCTCACCATCTTGAGGGGAATATCAGAATATGTGGTTTACTTCGGTTATATTAGCTAGATTGTAAACCAATGTACTGATTAACCAGAGTGTGACTGAGTATAAATACTCTTTTGTACCAAAACAATCAATCGAATACACAGAAACTTTCTCTTCTTCTTGATTCTTCTCTCATGATAGTGTTGTATTTCTCTTCTTCCCCTTAGATGGAAAAGAAGTTCCTGCTGCACTTTTCGGATTTGATTTTCTTTTGTTTTCAGATGCAGGTGCAGGAGTCTCCATTTCATCTTCTGCTTCTTCTGGAACTGCAACTGATTTCTCGATGAAGCTGTTTCGAGATTTGGATTTGGAAGAGTCGGTGTCGGTGACCGGGGGAAAAATTGTCGATCCAGGTCTTCCATGTTTTCTTTTTATTTACACTTAATAATGGTAAAAGATAAAAAAAAATGAGAGAGAGAGTAGAATGTTCAAAAATGTGAATCACATTATGTGATATTGATAATATGTAAATTTACTACACACATTCAATACGCACCAACATTTATCATCCTAAATGCGAAATAAATTGAAATCTTATGAACATAATGTTTTTTCCGGGTTATTCGGGTCCCAGATGAATCCGAACCTAAATCAAAAACACAATGTGACCGAGGTCCTTTCGGATCGTATTTTAGCTCAGGACTAATCAAGACTCGAGATTAATTTTTTCTTTTCAAAAAGGACTACAATACATAAAGAATTACACGGATGTAAAACATCAAAGGTACAATAACCAAACTAATTTGTCACAACTCAACAGAGAGAAAAACAAAAAGTCCAGTGCAACTGTCAAGAAACATGTTAGCCTCAGTTTCTACCTGCATGTTGCTATGTCTCTACTAACATTTTTCCGTGTTCCCATCATTGCTCTCCCTCTGCACTTCTAATCTGATTCACAATTTCTTCTTTGTCTCCATTAAGGCTTTTATTTTTCCATCAATCTTCTCCAGCTTCATTTTCAGCTTACCAATGCCATTACCCTTCTTCTTGATTTCATTAAGCTTCTTCACATCTTTTTCTTTGTTTTCTTCTCCTTTGTTTGCTTTTTTACCCTTGGAAGATGCTGTGACGTCAGTATTAGCTTTCATATCTTCTTCAGCCTCTATCTTTTTCGTTTCCTTTGATTCTTTCTTCTTGTTCTTCTCTTTCTCTTTCTTCTTTGTTTTCTTCCCCTCTTGATCACCCTCTCCAAATTCTCCATTCTTGTTCTTCTTCTCTTCTGTGTTGCCTTCCTCTGCCTTAGCTTCTGGTTCTTCAGATTTAGTATCTCTGGATAACACTTCAGTGTCAAGGCTTTCCTGCTGCTTCTTGTCATCTTTGTTATCTTTTTCGTCATTCTTCTTCTTTGGCTCTTTTTTCTTTTTCTGCTTCATTTGTCCTTCATCCTCATCCTCATCTTCTGCTTCTTTCTCATAAATCTCATTCATTTCCTTTTTCTTCGCCTTATCTTTATTCTTCTTTTTCTTTCCCTCCTTATGATCTTCTTCTTTCTTCTCTTGATCTGTTCCAGCATCTTCTTTCTTCTTTCCTTTATCTTCTTCCTCAGGCTCATCCTTCTCTCCCTTTTTCATCTTCTTTTCTTTATCAGCATTCTTCTTTTTTAGCTTTGCACCTGATTCATCCTTCTCTTTCTTCTTATTTTTTTTGGCGGCTTCTTCTTCTTCTATCCCCTCCTTTCCTGGTGATACATCCTCGTGTTTCGTCTCTATACCCTTGTTTTTCTTCTTGTCTTCTTCATTTTGCTCTTTCACATTTACAATATTGTCTATAGCCTCCATATCATGTTCTTTTTTCTCTTTCTTCTTCTTTCCTTCAACCTCTTCCTTAGGCTCATCCTTCTCTCCCTTTTTATTCTTCTTCTCTGCACCATTGAGTTTCTTTTCTTTCATCTTCTTGTCTTCCTTACTCTTGGATTCTTCTTTCGGTTTCTTCTCTTTAGCCGCCTTCTTTTTCTCCTCTGCACCTGATTCATCCTTCTCTTTCTTCTTATCTTTACCTTCTCCTTCTTCTTTTAACTCTTCTTTTAACTCCTTTCGTTGCAATACTTCCTCGTGATTCTTCTCTTTATCTTTTTTTTCCTCATCTTGCTCTTCCACTTCCATATCTCCATGCCCTTCTTTATGTTTCCCATGTTTCTTGAAAACATTTTCTTCGTCTTTCTTCTTGTCATTTTTATCTTCTTCTACCTTTGAGTCATCCTTCTTGTACTTTATTTTTTCTTTTTCCTTTTCCTTCTTTGATTTCCCTCCACTCTCTTCTTCTTTGTTTTTTGTTTTAACCTTCTCAACAGACTTGGCCTTTACTTCCATCTCCAACTCAACATTCTCTCCCTTCTTGTTTGAATCCACTTCCTGCGTCTTCATGTTTACATGAAGTTTCTCTTTCTTGACATTTTCTTCGTTCAGTGACATAATTCCCTAATAGACAAAAAACACTTTTATTGTAAAATAGTTCATAATAGAAAACTGTTGGCAACAGTAATGGTTTCTCTCTACAGTTCAATTCGTTTTTCTGTGGCCAAGGATATCATATAATCAAAACCAATCAAATACTTTAAATCAGTTGACCCGTCAATGGATCATACGGAAGTTTGTCAATCAACAATCGAGAATATTCAGAAAGTTGATGAAAACATTTGTAAGATTTTTTTTTACAAATAATGTTGTGGATGAGAATGGAAGCATATATATAAGAGACTCTCTGCAAATTTCTCACGAATCTAAAGCCAAACCGACCAGCAACCAAATTATATGCGGTTCGTGCATTAACAATAAGTTTGGAAGCAGGGACGACCAAATCGAACAAGTTTAAGCCATTCTTTCTGTTATTTTGATCTTTGATTTTTAATATACTGAGACCTTTGGTTTTATTACTTATATTTACGATGCTTGACTCTTAACAGAACAAACAGCTAGACAGAACACGTTTAAGCCTTTCATTTTTTTGTTCGCACCCCAATCTACCAAGTAAAGAGCAGTAAATCATAAAAAAAGAACCCAAATTTTCAGATATATAAGAAGACTGGAAATACAGGGAATATTCATAAGAAACATAATACTTTTGGGTCAGAGATCATATGGTCGGTAAAGAAGAGAAAAAGAACTTATGTACCTTAGATTTTCCGAAGTTGTTGCTTTTATTAAATGTTGTAGTTATGTTTTGAGAAAGACGATCGAACTGATCTGAATTGGATCTGAGATGGGTTTTGGATATATATAATAAGAGACGATGAGTGTGACGCTGTAAACATACGCGTTGGCGCCACGTCTTTCTTCTTTCTACAGTTCTTTGCGTTTTATATGATGAATAAAAACCATTTACATTTGCGATCTTGTTAGAAAGGGATAATGATTATCTATTATTAATGTTATAATATCTACTTCTTGCCGACTTACCGTGGAAAGACACCGCCTCTTTGTTGTATAAATACATGTGCTTGTAACATGAAGTAAGAGAAAAAGCATAAGTGAATAAGTGAATAATAGAAGGGAAATAATTTCTCTCCCTTCTCGTCTCTTCTTACTCTCCTCTCTCTCATCTCTAATATATTATAATATATACATATATATATATATACAAACACACATATATATATATATTCTTACATATATTTCATATAATATATAATACGTTATCATCACGATTTACGTTTATCTATGGTCGGGATGATAGGCGCTGCCTTCTCTGAACCGATCGTTATAGTAAACTATATCTCTTCAGATCAAATATATGGTTGGTTTATGATCATATGGTAGTTGTCTTCTCAGATCATTACCTCAATATAATAAATGTCCCGAATACATTTAAAAAAAATTCCTGAAGAACTAAGAAAAATATATTATGTCCAAAAGACATACTTAAAAATGTCCCGAAGACATATATGAAAAAAAGTTCCAAAAGAACTATATGAAAAATATATATCTAGAATATATATAAAAACGTTCCTGAATAACTGTTTAATAACTTTCGTCTAGAACACGATTAACATATATGCTAACTATTTTAATTTTTATTTGTTTCGTTATTTATTTATGTTTAACTATTTAATTTATTTTATTAATATGGTTAAAGACAATGAAACATGCATGTCTTTAAAAGTTAGAACTTTCGAAAGAGTTAGAAGCTCAGAAAAACTAAAAACTCCAGGAGAGTTGAAATCTCTGGAAGAGATAAAAGCTCCAGAAGAGCTGAAACCTACAGAAAAGTTAAAAGTTCTAACAGAGTTAAAAGTTTCGAAAGAGCAAAAAACTCATAAAAAGTTATAAGTTCTTGAAAAACTAAACGCTTTTGAAGAGAAAAATTTATAGATAATGGAAAGATCCAAAAGATCAAAACGCTCCCGATAAGCAAAATGCTCCAGAAGAGCTAGACGTTCCAGAAGAACGAAACGTTCCAGCATAACGAAATGCTATAGAAAAATATATGATGGAGACATGCATAAAGATGGAAAATTGTTTAAGATAGTAAACCTGAAGTTTACTAGTAAATAACATAATCGGTTTCATCCATCCCAGTGTAATAATGGTATTGAGAATTTATGTGTAAAAACCCGAAGTTTTTCACACATAGCATGTCATGATGAAAAGAGAAAAAAAAAACCATCATGAGAGATAAATCACCATTTTTGGTTGAATGATTATTAGTTATAATGGTTGGATATCTTTAAAAGTCCCCCAAATTATATAATATATCCAAAACCGAAATCGGTTTAAGATGAATGAGCAAGTAAAGCCATCATCTCAAAGAAAGTATAAAGAGTCCCACAAAATGATTTGATGCATAATACAAGGCCCAAAGATGGGTTATTTGGATATGTTTTGGTCCTAAAGTGGGATTCACTCCGAGATGGATGAACTTGAAGTATCATCATCTCGAGGGAGAGAATTAAAAACTCCCATATCAAAAGTAGTCGAACATCCAGAATATTATGTTCACACTTGAAATGAGTTTTATAGATAATTTATAAAGCGATCCAGAAGATTGCAAGATCAACAATGGTGAATTTCTCCATGTTTTGGTATGAAAGAGTTAATGAATGAGATTTCATGAAATGAAGTATCATTATGGATCCTCGAATAAACGATTTTGAACCTGATGTTCAAAGGATAATTCATATGTAAATGTCAGACATACAATGAAAGAAAATCTCAATTCTAGCTCAAAATGCTCCAAGAATATGTCCCTGAAGGACGATTTATCAGTAAAGAATCTATGACACGTAAGAAACGTGATAGACTACTTTGGTTCCAAATATAAAATCCTCAAAAGGAAAGGAGCAAATATATGTTGAAAAGAGGATGAATTTCCTGAAGAGATCTGTTACTATGGTTAATAATAAAATCATGTACATGAATAATATCATTGATAATGATAAAGAGATCTTGATTAACCATGTTATTACAGAAAAAGTGGAACCAAAGACAAAATAATGGTCGACAATAAATAAGATAGCGCGCGATTTGTTATAAATGAGGATCATAAATCTACCTTTGTGGATGAGTGTAGAAAGTGAAAATATTGGCTAAAGAGTGAAAAGGCAATCAAGTCTATGCTAAGCTCATATGAAAAATGAGAAATTTTTGGACCAGCAGTTCAAACTTTAAAAGTAATATCAAGTCTGGTAGAAAATGAACAACTTGAATTGCGAAGGAAAGAATCCTTGAGGGATTAATGATATCATAATTGGGAACTCTACTTGATGAGTATATGTTGTATTGGGTTTAATAGTTTTAGTTAAGATTAACCAATAGATAGGTCAAAGAAAGTGATCATTGATTTAGTCCTAACATATGATGCTTTTTAGGAAAACTATGTTTATTTTATTTTGCAGGTATCCCAATTAAACATCTCATCTCGAAGATCACAGCAGGATCTAATATATAGAAAAGCTCAAATTTAAACATTTCTAAAGAAATTGCTATCTTGAAGTTTGTAAAATTTGGAAGTGCTCCACAAATATTAATGTTCCTGAAGAACAAAATTTATCGGAGTAGAGTAAATGAACGTAAGGAACAATTTAAAAAAAAGGGGGGGGGATGCTAATGGAATCTAAAATTCTCCTGAAGAGAAAGAAAATTAGAGAATAAAATGAAAGGATTCCCGAAGAATTAGCAGAAGATAATGTTTTTGGACTTATGATTATTACACCTGAAGATGTAATGTCATTCGAGACCAAATAGATTTTTGTTCAAAAATAATGAGAAAACAAAGTCACAAGATATAAAACTCGGTTTGTGGCATAAAGTTTTTTTCAAAGACCAAAACTTGATGTTATTCGGTCATGGATGTAATCACATTCAGTAATATATTATTATAAATCCCAGAAGGATCAACAATGTCTGAAGCATTTGAAATTTTATTTGGTCGAATTCCAATGGTTAAAATAAGAGTTTGAAATAAAAGAGCATGACCAACTCGAACTACGGACCAGAAGTTCAATGACCTGAGAAATCATACGAGTTTGTTCACTAAGGCTCTACTTATAAAATTCCCCAAAAGATTGTATATATCATTGGAATGCATCTCCTGAAGATGATGTTTCCAGGGGGAGAAATGTGATTATATGCGTGGCTGCACTCTTTTTCCCTCATCATGGTTTTATTCTATCGGGTTTTTCCATGAAGAGGTTTTTAATGAGGCAGCAAAGAAAAACGCAAAAAAATAAATATGTAAATCGCAATACTTCCAGAAGAAGAACAGCGTGGATGCATTTTTTTTTTACCATGGTTTTTGTCCTATCGGGTTTTTCCATGACGAGGTTTTTAACAAAGCATCAAAGAATACGCAAAAGATATTTAAGACACCAGAAGAAAATATTACATTTCCGATGACGTAGAAGTCAAGAATCATCAATCCAAAGAAGAGACTATTTATTCAAGAGTCTAATAGACGAAAAGAATATTATATCAATTTTTCAAGAATAGATTACATAATGGATAATCAAGGAGGAGTGTTAGAAAAGAATAATAATTATGTATTATTAATGTTATAATATCTACTTCTTGCCGACTTGGAAAGACACCGCCTCTTTGTTGTATAAATACATGTGCTTGTAACATGTAGTAAGAGAAGAAGCATAAGTGAATAATAGAAGAGAAGAGAAATGATTTCTCTCCCTTCTCGTCTCTTCTCCCCTTCTCTTCTTCCTCTCCTCTCTCTCTCATCTCTAATATATTATAATATATACATATATATATCCTCACATATATTTCATATAATACATAATAGATCTGTCTTACTTATGGTAATTTTGGGTTTTAGTTTCTAATAAAAAGAACCATTTTGTTATAATAGTAGAAATGATTAACAATAGTAAATATAACTGAGAATAAATATAAATAAAGATAAAAATTTAATATCCAAGAGAAAATAAGATTTTGTGAATAAATTATAATTAAAAAAAACAAGATAGATTTGTTATTATAATTTATAAAATATATTGTAATAATGAGTTGTATTACAATCAAACGAATTCGTTCATTTATATAAAAGTTAAAAAATTACTATATTTGCATAGTGACGTGGATTCTATACATTTTTTGTCAAAATATTTTTTTATTATTAAAAACTTTTAAGCATTATAAAAACATTTTTATGTTGAAGAAAATTTCAATTAGATATTTTAATAATATAATATTAATATTTTGATATAACTTAATAAAGCAATTAGCTGAATATTGATTCACTGAATATGATCTTCTAGTTTCTATTGCAATAGAACAATTGCTATTATAGTACAAAAGATTCAGATTCCAAAGGACCAAGGTTACACTTGTAACTCTACAAAGATTGAAACAAATCTAAGAGAAAAGATGCTTTGGTTGTGATTAAAGTGACAAGTAAAAGAAAACAAAAGACGACTTAAATTCGATTAAAACAAACACTAGATTAAGACAATTCGCAAGAATTTCAGAGATACAAATCAAATAACTATTTAGGGCATGGTTTAAATGCAAGCCTCAAACTCAAACATAAATACATATCAACTCGCTGTCGTGGCTCCGATAAATTTATCAATCAGCCTAAATTCTAAATTGTGGTTTGAACCTATAAATCGCAAACAAGCATTAACAAGCAGGTTTAATTTGTTCACGATCCACCTTAGCATCAACTATCATTAGCCAAGGACGAATCGCTCACCAATGTCTTTTCTAGCAACCTATTACACTTTTGATGAATAGATTCACCTAAGATCGCAGATTGAGTGATCAATTCAACCTAAGCATTAAGATTAACAATGGTGAAGACAATCTAATTAAGCCCTATTTGCATTCAATTTACTACTTGATAACACTGGATTTTGACCACTTTTATGGATTGTTTTAATATCTTATGCATGTGTTTTAACTCTGTTTCAACGTTTGTTAAGTGATTTCTATGTTTTAAAGTTTTAAAAGACTTTTCAGAAAACTTGGATTAAAGATGTGCAATTCGGACCGAATGAGCAATTTTGGATAAATGCAGACAGTCACAAGTATGATACTCGATAAAGACTTTCTCACCGTCTGATCATCCCCAAAATTTGAGAAACGATAGAAGAGACAACCAGCTTTCTATTGCAATTAGTTTGGAGACAATCCAACGGTTAGATCTTTAGATATTTACGATGCAATAAAAACAGAAAAAGCAGTCTCGAAGGAGAGCATAAGCCGAAACCGCGGCCAGACAAGGTTTCCCCACGGTCAGGACGACCACAACCACGGCCAGACATCATTTGACGTCCCAAGATGACCTAATTCAAGCCCAAGTTCAGCCCAGTACTTAATCTTCAAACCCTAGATGTTTCCAACGAATTAGAAGGCTATATATACTCGTTTTAAGTCATATGACCAAGTCATGGAGAAAGAGCAGAGAAGAGAGCCGCACACCTTTGGAGTTGCCGTCTTTGGGAGAAGAATGAGTCACCAAAGGAGCCATCATCGATCTCCATCTTCATCTGCGTTCTTCGTTCTCTACCTTTCTCTTATATAATTTCCAGTAAATTACAATACTTTTGAGATGTTTTTATACACTATGATTGAGTAATTCCCTTGTTGGGTTTTAATGGATTTTTTTAAAGAGAATTCATGGATTAATTTCTGGTTTGTTAGATTAGGGTTTATCTTTGAGTTATTCGTCCAAATTTGTGTTTCGTTAATGTGGCTTGGATCGACCATCTAGCTATTGCGACTAGGTTGATTAACTCATCAAATGTGTTGTCAAATTGACTAACCCTATTTAGATGAAAAAATTCTCTTAGACGGTGTGAGTCAATCTGAAGCGTTTTGTGAAGTCATCAAACTAATTTGTCTAGACATTTAGAAAACTGAATGGGAGTTTAGTAAATTTGAGTAAATAAATTTGTGATTAATACTATGTGAGTATGTTAGTCTTGGTTTGATTTCAGGATCATATCTATAGAAAACTCTATGTTTAATTCTCTTGTAAGCTAGTCTACCATTCCTGGCAAATTCCCTAACGCCCGACAGCTTTTCCTATCGATTTGATCTTATTTTTTACTTGTTTTTAAGATTATTAATTGCTATTTTCGTCACTGTTCACAACCCCCCCAAACAAACACCCATATTTCATCTTAGCTCAGTTCTCATCTTAAGTAAACTCGTACTGCAGTTACTTGGTCTTCAGTGGATCGAGTCCTAAGTACTATAACGTACATCTGTGCACTTGCAGAAAACTAGGGTTAAAACCTGAGCACATCAAGTTTTTAGCGCCGTTGCCGGGGACCTTTAACGTTGCCTACGAGTTTCAAGTCAGAATCAAGTTTAAGGTACGTTTTCTTGTTTATTTTCTTTTAAATTTCTTTCTAGTATTTCATAATATATATATATATATAAATAAATAAAAATAAAAATATATACATATATATATATATATATATAAATATATAAATAAAATAAGAATAATTAAAAACAAAAAATTATATATATATATATACATATAAATAATACTGAGATGGACGAGAACAATAGAAACTTGCAAGGTTTAGATAGCCTTAGAGATAACCACCACGTCCAGCAAAAAATTGATGAACACGTTCGGTTCCAAGACGCTCCTCGCTTAACTCTGAGTGATTACAGCCCTCCGTATGCTTTCTATGAGAATCGTTGTCCTATTAATTAGTCTAGAACCCATCAACGTAGACTATAAGATTAGCCCGAAGCTCATAAAATTGATCCAGCAGAACCAGTTCTATGGTGATGCATCATAGAACCCCATGGAGCAGCATCATAGAACCCCATGGAGCATCTCCAAGATTTTGAAGAAATCTGCTGCACCAAGCAATTGATCGGAGTTCCTACAGATTACTGAAAGTGCAAGATGTTTCCATTTTCACTTTGTGATGAGGCACATGCATGGTTTAAGTCCTTGACTCCTGGGTCACTCGGATCATGGAACGAATGCAAGGCTGCTTTACTTAACCATTTCTACACCACCTCTAGATCAAAATTCTTTAGAGACAAAATTTATAGGTTCCAACAAAAAAGAGGCGAACTTTTTTAAGGAGCTTGGGATCGTTATAAAGGCTACATTAGGGAATGTCCTCACCACGGTTTTACAGAGACATGCGTCTTGAACACCTTTTATGAAGGTCTCGAATGGACATCTAAGACACCTCTAAATGTAGCAAGCAATGGAAACTTCATGACAAGGACTGTCGAAGAAGCTTACGTCTTGATTAATAATCTTGCTGTGAGCAGCAGAAATAATTGTCTGGATCAAAGAAGAACATCACGTTCCACTTCCCATGGTCATAAGGAAATCAAAGAACTTAAAGCCATGGTGAAATTGTTTCTCAAAAATCAGCAGCGTTCTTTTAGTGTCTGTGAAGCAGCTAATAGAGCTGAGATTAATCATCAACTTGTAGCACAAGAGCACACCCATATGAATCTCCAGTCTGGTCCAAAATCATCCCCAACCTCTCAAGACAACAAGCTCGAGCTTATGGTGCAACCCCTTCTTATGAAGCTACAAAAATTAGCAGACAATGTGGATATGAAAGTGGACAGCTTATACACTGATCTTAATGGTAAATTTGAAGCTCTTTCCAGTCATGTTGATAGCATGGACGTACAGCTATCACACACCATAGATGGTTCAAAAGGCACCAAAGTTATCGAGAGACGAATTGCTGAGGTGCATGAAAAAATCGTCCAAGACACCCGCAACCTTAAGCTTAAGTTAGACAACATGAATGATTTTCGGTACAAGTTAAAAATCATGTGTGATTACCTCAACAAGAACAATGAGGAGTCATTTGAGAATTTCACTAACCTCTCAACTCATGTCAAGATGCTCGAGAAACAAATCGGACAAATTGGAGAAAGTGTGAAGAGACAAGATGGTCATCTTCCGGAAAAAACTGTAGACAATCCAATGGGGCGTTGCAATGTCATAGACACTGATGGTGAAAAAGAGGTCACGCCTATTCCTCACAATCAGGACACTGAAGTTGAATCTCTAGAATTTCCTGAAGAGTATGATGCAATAGGCAAAGTTCTACACCAAAGGAAGCTTCATAAGATAAATGATTCAATGAAGTTTGTCTTCTCCTGCATAATTGAAGGTGTGGAATTTTTTGACTCCCTATGTGACACAGGAGCAAATGTGAATGTGATGTCTAAACCAATTTCAAACGAACTAGGGGTTTGTGATATCAAACCTCCTCACGGTTCTCTTAAGTTTGGAGATAATTCAAGCACGATTCCATATGGTTTCGTAACGGATTTGATGGTGCAAGTAGAAGGGTGTCTTGTTCCTGTTGACGTTCACAATCTTGAGATGGAAAATAACTCTCCCTGGAAATTAATATTTGGAAGATCATTCCTTGCAACAGCGGGGGTAGTTCTTGATTATCCCACCCGAAGAGTTTGTTTTTCTAAAGTCAAAAAGAGAATCTTCTATCCTGCAGTCAGTAGTGATGAAAGCTCTTACTGTATAACCATCTACAAGGAAGATAAGTTGATTTTAGACCCTGGAGATAACGAGGAAAAGTCCCAACACATTTCTATAGAAGACCCTTTAGTCGAGCCTGTGGGAGTTGCCAAATCGATAAAATCTAAGCACGAAGCGAGAAAATCTCACGTGAGTAAGTTAGTCTCTAAGCCTATCTAAACCTTGCAAGTGTCTATTGTTCTCGCCCATCTCAGTATTATTTATATGTATATATAATTTTTTTAAAAACAAATTATTATTTATTTATTTATTTATTTATACAGATATATATATATATATATATTTATGAAATAACAGAATAAATTTAAAAGAAAATGAACAAGAGAACGTACCTTAGACTCGATTCTGAGCTGAAACTCGTAGGCAACGTTAACCGTCCCCGGCAACGGTGCAAAAAAACTTGAAGTGCTCAGGTTTTAACCCTAGTTTTCTGCAAACGCACAGATGTATGTTGTAGTACTTAGGGGTCGATCCACTGAATACCAACTAACTGCAGAACGAGTTTACTTGAGATGAGAACTGAGTTAAGATGAAAATATGGGTGTTTCTGTGGGGTTGTGAATAGTGACGAAAATAGCAGTTAATAAACTTAAAAACAAATAAATAATAAGATCAAATCAATACGAGAAGGTGTTGGCCGTTAGAAAATTCGCCGGAAATCATAGAATAGCTAGCAAGAGAATTAAACATAGAGTTTTCTATAGATATGTTCCTGAAATCAAACAAAGACTAACTTACTCACGTAGTATTAATCACAAATCCATTTACTCAGATTTACTAAACTCCCATTCAGTTCTCTAAGTGTCTAGACAAATTACTTTGATAACTTCACAAAAAGTTTTATATCGACTCATGCCGTCTAAGAGAATTTGTTCATCTAAATAGGGTTAGTTGATTCGACAACACTTTCGGTGAGTTTAATCAACCTAGTCGCAGTAGCTAGATGGTTGATCCAAGCAACATAAACGAAACACAAATTTAGATAAAGAACTCTAAAAATAAACCCTAAACTAGCAAACCAGAAATCGATCCATGAATTCTCTTTGAAAAATCCCTTAAACCCCCCACAAGGGAATTAGTCAATCATAGTAAACGAAACACAAATTTAGATAAAGAACTCTAAAGATAAACCCTAAACTAGCAAACCAAAAATCGATCCATGAATTCTCTTTGAAAAATCCCTTAAACCCCCACAAGGGAATTAGTCAATCATAGTATATAAGAACATCAAAAAGTATTGTAGTTTGCTGGAAATTAAATAAGAGAAAGGTACAGAACGAAGAACGCGGATGAAGATGAAGATCGATGATGGCTCCTTCGGCGACTCCTTCTTCTCCCAAAGATGGCAACTCCGAAGGTGTGCGACTTTCTTCACTGCACTCTCTCCATGGTTTGGTCATTAGAATGACCTAAAACGAGTATATATAGCCTTTTAATTCATTGGAAACGTCTAGGGTTTGAAGAATAAGTAGTGGGCTGAACTTGGGCTTGAATTGGGTCATATTGGGACGTCAATGATGTCTGGCCACGGTCGTGGTGGTCCTGACCGCGGGGAAACCTTGTCTAGCCGTGGTCGCGGCTTATGCTCTCCTTCGAGACTGCATTTTCGGTCTTTAGTGCATCGGACAAATATGAAGATCTAACCGTTGGACTGTCTTCAAACCAATTGCATTCGAAAGCTAGTTGTCTCCACTATCTTATCTCAAATTTTGGAGATGATCAGATGGTGAGAAGCACTTTATCGAGTGTCATACTTCTGATTGTCTGCATTTATCCAAAATTGCTCATTTGTTCCAAATTACACATCTTTAGTCCAACTTTCCTGAAAAGTCTTTTCAAACTCTAAAAAATAGAAATCACTTAGAAACCATTGAAAGCAGAGTTAAAATACCTGCATAAGATATTAAAATGATCCATAAAAATGGTCAAAGTCTGGTGTAATCAAAGTGCACAGTCGTGCGATGTAGTACTTAGGATGTCGATCCACAGGGATTATGAGTTTTCCGTGCGAATCAATTAAAGACCTAGGACTAATTGAACTGACAAATGGGGGTTTTAGTTTTGGTGTCACTAAATCCTAACTATATAACAAAATAGAAAGTTGTAAAACAATAAAAACTAAACGCTGGGTTAAGGGTATTCGCAGGGGTTCATGAATTGATCTAATGATAGATAAACGTTGGATTTATTTGATTCTAAGTGCATTGAAAAGATGGTTGACTCCTCTATCTTGTGTCCCAATTTGGGGACGATCAGACGGTGGGAAATTCTTCATTTAATGACAAACTTCCAACGGCTTCAATTAATCAAAAATTCTACTTTTGCTCCAAAATACATTCCTTTTGTCCAAATATCCTGAAAAGTTTTTTGAAACTCTAAAATATGGAAATCACTTAAAACCCATTGAAAAATAAATTAAAACACCTGAATAAGATCTTTAAATTATCTTAAAAGTTGTCAAAATACGGTGTTATCAGTTCTTCAAGCAAGCTTTTGGTGGTCTTCTATGTTTAAGACTCCTAGTACTTTCATCTTGCAGTGTGATGCCTGTCAGAGGATAGGAAAAATCAGTAAGCGACATGAGATGCCACAAAACTTCATCTTTGTGGTTGAAGTCTTTGATTGTTGGGACATCGATTTTATGGGTATTTTCCCTTATCATATGGGAATAAGTACATCCTGGTTGCTGTAGACTATGTGTCTAAGTGGGTGGAAGCGATTTCTAATCAAACCGATGACGATTCAGTGGTTCTTAAGATGTTTAAGACCATTACCTTCCATTGATTTGGAGAGCCTCAAATTGTTATAAATGATGGTGGATCTCACTTTATTAACAAGGTCTTTGAGAAGCTGCTGAAGAAGCATGGTGTGAATCATCGTGTAGGTACTCCTTATCATCCTCAGATGAGTGGACAGGTTGAGGTCTCAAATAGGCAAATCGAGGAAATTCTGGAGAAGACAGGGCAAGACTTTGAAGGATTTGTCTACAAAGCGTCATGATGCTTTCAAGACACCATTTGGGACTATACCTTTTCATCTGCTTTATGGGAAAGCATGTCACCTTCCAGTGGAGATGGAGCACAAAGCAGCTTGGGATATAAAGATGATGAACTTCGATATCGAATCTACTGCTGAGCGGAGACTGGTTCAGCTGAATGAATAAAATGAGATCAGGTATCACACCTATGAGAACTCGAAGCTGTAAAAAGAGAGAACTAAATTGTATCATGATAAGAAGATCGTCTCTAGAAACTTTAAACCAAATAACCAGGTACTTCTGTACAATTCTCAATTGTAATTGTTCGTGGAAAATTACGTTCTCGTTGGTCAAAGTCTTTTTACCATCAAAGAGGTCAGAACATACAGTGTTGTTGTCCTGATAAGTTCTGAAGGCAAGGAATTCACTGTGAATGGAGAAAGGGTGAAACATTATTGGGCTAAGGCCGAAATTCCAGCAGGGCACACGGTGCCTCTGGCTGATGCACCCATTGCTTGGTGGGAGACAACCCACTAGTAAGTCTGTACATAAGTTCTTTAATTGCTTTTGATTTTTCTTCTTGGTATTTTGTGTTTTATGTGAATCAGATACGAAGAGGCTCTGTGTCGAGCGACAGCTATAATGTGGTGGTCGATACCACCTATAAAATAATGGTATGTCTTGTTGCTTGTACCTTGTGTCTGAGTGATCTAAGAGCGCTAACTATGACGAATCTACGAGATACAACTTGTTTTAGATCACTGAAACACCTGATTTTGACAATTTTTATGGATCACTTTAAATATCTTATGCAGGTGTATTCAGTCAGTTTTAAAGGTTTTACAAGTGTTTTCCATGTTTTGGAATTGTAAAAGACTTTTCAGAAAACTTAGACTTTTGGAGTGCATTTTGGAGCAAAAGTACACTTTTGGATAAATTCAGGCCGTCAACACTTTGGCAACCAAAGAAGACCTCTCACCGTCTGATCATTCCCTAATTTGGAGACATTATAGAGGAGACAACCGGATTTCCAGCACACTTGGAATTAATGCAATCCAACGGTTAGATCTTCAGATATCATCAATGTACTGAAGGACAATCAACACATTCACGAGAAGGGACAAGATTTTCACCCGCGGCCAAACTCCTTCCCACCGCGGCTCAGCCTCCTCCACCCAAGGTGGACCTCTGTCCGAGCCTCAGAAGCCCAACTAAGGCCCAAGACACTTCGTGCACTCATTTTGCAAGCTTTAGACGCCCAGACTTGAGGAAACACTATAAATACTCATTTTTAGGTCTTTTGAAAGGGAGCCTCTTTCATCTATTTGAGAGAGAACTTCATTGTAGTTTTAGGTTTTACTTTTATGCATTTGTAGAGCTATTCATCGCCAAAATCTGTCTTCAATAAGATAAGTTTTTCTGCAACTTTGTTTGTTTACTTTATTGTTTTTTCTTTCTTAAACCAATGATGATGTCAAGCTCAGCCATGTCTGAGTAATCACCTAGTTGGGTGAAGGGACCATCAAAAGGGATCCCATGTTTGACTGATATCTAGGTTTTTAGGTTAAAGGATTTTGATTTTAAATGATTCTTCCATTCATCCAAATCTCATATCGGTTCTCTGGATTGATCACCCAGAGTCCGATCCAAAGTTGAATCCGAGCCACAAGAGTGTTGTATCTGGGTTACCTGAACTGAATCTTATGAACGTCACCATCGTAGGAGAAAAAAGCTACATACGGAGGATACGTAAGCCGAGATGGATTCTAATCTGAAATGCATGTTCTTATTCTGGCATGAGAACGATAGTTAATTGCAAAGAATTAGTGATTAGATGATTAGGGTGACGAGAGTTGGCTAATCTTACAAGTGTTTATCCTAATTTCAGAATCACAGAAAATATTTACCTAGAAAATTCATGTGTCATAGACCATGAACCCTAGAGATGAACCCTAATCCCAGCGCCGTCTTTCATATTGTTTTAAATCGATTTTGCTTCAAGCTTTTTTAATTCCCTGTTTATTTATATTTAGTGACAAACCAAAACCCCATTTTTATCTGATTAGGTCTACAGTTGTTTTAACATCAGTTAGAAGCCTTCAACAAATAAATCCCTGTTGATTTGATCCCTATGTACTACTGCGTTTGATGTGCACTTGCCGCTTGTTTAGGGTAAAACTTATAGTTGCCCACTGCACCCACTTCAAGTTTTTGGTGCCGTTGCCGGGAATTTGTCACTGTTGATTTGATTTCTTAATCTAATTTCAATTCTAGACCACAAGATTTTCGAGTTCTGGTGGAGTTTTTCTAACTTCTTTTTTTTATCTTTGCTTTCTTTGCTCTCAGGTGCATGACTACTAGGAGAAATCCTGCCAACATTGTACCACCCCTAGACGAGATAGACAAATACGAAAGAGAACTTTGGAGACTCAGACAAAGAACGCTCAAGATGGCCGATCTAAACGCCCATCGGGAAACTCCTTTAAAACGTGATCAAGATGAGCACATTGGAGATGATGACCGTGATTCCATTCACGAAGATGACCGAGAGGCTGCTCATGAAGCAGATGGCCAGCAACAACTCGATGGAGAGTAAAACCAAATCCCTAGAAACACTGCTCAAGGCGCTGATAACAGAAGGAGTCAAGACCAGGCCGATCCCAAAGAACAAAGGGATGATGAAAACATTGTTCCACCACAATTTCAGGAATTCCAATGTCAAAATCTGTTGTTGAGAAACTTGGTATAGGAATATTTATCCCATCTCCGGTAAGGATAGTCTTTGGTGATTCATCTGAAAAGAGAACAGAAGGAATGATTCAGGATCTGCCATTGGTCATTGGAAGAAAAATCATCCCAGCCGATTTTCAAGTCTTAGAGATGGACCAAGACAAAGAAAGACCTTTGATATTTGGTCGCCCAATCTTAGCAACTGTAGGTGCTTTGACCATGCAAATCGCTGTTTAGTTTTCTTAATTGTGGACAGGAAAAATTTTTATAGGGCCACACCGGATCAATCTCCGAACCGCAAGGACAAGCCCAAGGAGAAGGTCTCGAAAAACAAGAAGGAACTAAAAGCACTTGCTTGCAAACAATTTGGAAAAATCAAGAAAGTGATACCACCAGACATCAGCAAGGAGAAGAAAGCAAACCTTGAAAGAATTGTAGAGAAGAAAAAAACATATCTTCAAGGATACAAAAATCTTTAAGAAGGGGATGGATATTGTGATTCAAGATGAAGGAGACCCAAAGTTCAAGCTCAAGAGAAATCCAAGGACTCTTATTCAAAGAGATCCTTCTTCTTCTTCTCAATCCTGATCCCACCAAGATTTTAGCTAAAAGACTTTAAACAAAAGCGCTTGATGGGAGGCAACCCATTTGGTATGTTTTTCTTTTCTTATTATTTATTTTATATTTGAACTTTTTCTTTTTATGCATTTCAGGCTTTCATAAAATCCAGAAAAACCAAAGACATTCAAAAAACCAGAAAATACAAAAAGATAAGAGGAAGAAACCGGAAACGAGAAAGAAGCAAAGGAAAGCCGAAGCCATTTACTGTGGCCGCGATCACCTCAGCCGCAGCCAAGCCACATTCTGTCGTGGCCCGTGTCTCCCACCCGCAGCAAAAACATTGTTTGACGCGGCCGCGCAAACTTGGCCCGCGGCCGGGCTCATTTTTGCTTTCATGTCGCGTTTTCTCGATTTCCCGCAAACCAAAACTTCAAAATCCCGATTTATTCCAGAATCAAACCGGGATGTTCCCGAAACATCTTTTCTGTGTTAAACATGTAAAGGTAAGTCCTTAAAAGCTTTTATAATAATTTTTCTTAGGAAAAACACCTTTTTAAATGAAAAAGAGGATTTCAAAGATCAAAAGACTATTTTTCATCATCTTCTCTAACAAGCTTGGAGATTTTGAGAAAAGACCAGATTTCAAACTTGACAAATCTTTTTCAAATTTTTGAACCTGTCGCACTCTTTTTCAAAGGAGATTCCAAATCTATCATCACATCACAGTTTCATCAAGGTATGGATCCAAATTTCTCACTTTTTATTATGAACTCAAAATTAGGGTTTTCTTAGAATGAGTAGGAATTCACCTTAGGATGATTGGAGATTGTCCTTGAGCTCCAGACTAGACTTCTGGGTAGTTCAATTGAACGATTTAAAACCTAGACCACATAGATTTGAATTTTTCAAAATCTGAGATTTGAACACTTAGAAAATCAAAATTTGGAGAACTGTTTAATTCAGCATTAGCAAATCTGGATTGTTGGGTTACTGTGGATAGATAATATGATTAGATTGCATATGATAGAGCATTAACATCATCTTGCTATGAAAATCTCATATGTAGAACATCACTATCCCGAAATCGACCAGGAACTCCCATATTTTGCAATGTTTGATTCAATTACAGTTTGTTTGTCCTGTGAATGTGTTTGTGATAGCTGTATGAACATCTTTGCTCATAAAAATCGATTCAAAATCAGCTTCACTCAATCTCTGCCTCGAGAATTTTGTTTTGCAGGCCATGGAACTTTTCCGAGCATGCCTCATTCGCACTAAGAACAGTCGTCATGCGAAGAATCCATATTCCTAGGAGACATATGACGCATTGAACGAGACACAGCTGCGTGATGATGAAACTTTCTCCACCTTCCTATCAGCGCAAAGAAGAATCTTTTCAGGGCAGATCGAGAGGGTCCCCACTCGAAGATCAGTACCTCGGAGAGCCAAGTCTTCTTCTAGACCGAAGGTGAAGTTTTTTGGTCAGGCCATTAATCCAGATATCAACTACTTGGAGAACCTTGAGAAGCTGAAGATCAAACTAACTCCAGCAATCGATTACTCTTCACTCGAGATGCTTGGAATCAGAGAGGATGTGATATGGAACCTTGATAAGCTTGGGATCAGATCATTCATGGAGCAGAATTTGCCAACTTATGAGAGCCATACCAGAGAGTTCCTAGTATCAGTGACAATGTGCTCCAAGAAGAGTGCTACTCCTAGAGCTCTAGATGGTACACTTTCCTTCCATATTGGAGGACATCTCTATTCTCTTACCATTTTAGGGATGTGTGAAGCCTTGAAGCTGCCATACTGTGATGAGATTGCTTTGGAAAAAGATCCAGATGAGGATATATGGAAATTGATGGGTAATAGAGTATATGACAAAAGAAGATCCAAAGCTTCACTTCTCTCTCACCCTGCAGCTCGATATGTGCATAAGTTGTTGGCACACACTATGTTTTCAAGAAGCAACCAGGCGAATGTGCTCAAACCCAAGCTGGTGACACTTCAGCTCCTTTTCACAGATCATCTACGGTTCCCCTGCTTTGCTTGCATCATTGGCAAGAACTTAGTGAAGGTTAAGCATGAGATGCTTAATTCCGAGTGCCAAGACTTCTCACCAGCCTTTGGGAGCATCATTACATTGCTTATGATTGCAGAAGGAGTGGACTTTTCAGCTGAAACCCCTCTTAGGAAAGACTGGTTCATTCTCTCCTAGTTTTCCAGAGACAGGACTATTTCCAGGGCCAAGATGGATCCCATTCGATTTTCTTACAAGTTCTGCTCTTGTACCTCTGCGTACAGGGTTCTCCTACCATCAGATTCAGTGCCCCGAATCCGAGATAAAAGCCCAGGATAGAGACCAGAGACTCGCATTTCTTACCATTTGTTCCACTCCTTCCTTTGACCAAGAAGCAATTTCTGGCTGCAAAAGCTAAGAGAGAGGTAGCTGCAAACAGCAGGAGAGTTCAGCCCGTACCATCATCATCCCGAGAAAGTTCCTCTCACACCATAGCATCCACTAGGAGCGATGCAGACTTTGCAGCATTGAAGAAGAATCTCGACCAGCAGGAGAGGATCAACAGGCGCATGAAGAAGTTCCTGAAGAAGAATCATAGGTTTGATGATGACTCTTCTGCCACAGAGACAGACGACAGCCATGAGACATAGGGGCTTATCCATCACCTTACCATACCCACGGTTCTATCATCATTTTACTTTCTTTTCTTTTAGACTCTTTTGCTTTTATTTTCCATTTTCTCATTAACTTTTTCACTCTGGGGCTAGTGTGATTTAAGTCTTGGGGATGATGTTTATTCGTATTGATTTATTTTCTTTGTTTCTTATTTTTTCTGCAATTTTAAATTTTTGTGCTTATTAAGACCTTTAGTGTTTTTCAGGAATGTTTGACACAAAACTATGATGAGTAAGATCCATGTGCTTCTAGACGTACATGATAGTTCTTTTTGTGGTTTGTACTAGACTAGGCGGTAGCTAGAGTACTTGCACTATGAACTCCCACCAGAGGATTTCTATTCATAGAGATGTTTTCTGACAGGATATACTAGCTCATTTTACTTGAACTTAATCTTGACATCTAATTTTCTCATCATTGGTTGTAGGCAGGCATCATGATATACATCTAGGACATCTTTACCTTATTTTACCACTCTTTGTTGTCCTTGATGGCCAGTTCATCTTTATCTGGTTCCTGATGTGTTTACTGCAAGAGGGAACAAGTTTTACCCTTAATAAAAATAAATGAAAGCCGCAAGTGCATAGCTAATCAGTTGTAGTACTTAGAGATCGAATCCACAGAGATTTGTGTGTCTGGTATTTTTCTACGGTTTCTAAGTTTATGTCTAGACTAAATCGGTTTTTAGGGGTTGTTGTTTGTCACTGATTAAACTAAAACTAAAAAAGGAAATAAATCTATCCTAGAAAGCAAGTAGAAAATCGAATGAAAGCAAATGAAACAAGCAGAATATCGAACTAAGGCAAATAAAATGCAGTTCTAAAAGAGCAAGTAAAAATCGATTGGTTTGTAAACTATGGCTAAAAACACTGAACTTTCGGGAACTCTACAGGAATCATAATCAGTTTCAACACTAAAGATTACAGATTGGGATTGACGGATATCGAAATATAGGGTTCTAGAGCTAGAGTTCGGCGGTATGACTACTTAACCGTCGTGATCATAACCAACTGTTTCTCGCAACCCTGACCAGTAGGTTTCCACTCTGGCCCTGGAAGGGAGAAAACACAAGAGCTGCACAGGACTCATCAGTACTCACGACTTCACTGGATGTAGGTTTCCACTCCTACGGAAAAATCGCCTGTTTCATTCTAGGTCGGATACTTCATGAAAACTTTCGCAACACTAACTATCTAGATCAGATACGAGGTGATCAATCAAGCATACATGCATTAAGGATGAGAATAAACAGAGAACATAGTTAAAATCCCAGATCTATAAACCTAGATGTCTTAATCGACCATGAGAGCCCATTTCGGGAACCCTAAGCCCAACTCGGGATCTACTCAGACATGGCTGAGGTCGACATCAACATTGGTTTTAATAAAAGCAATCAAAAAGAGTAAAGAAAAGAGATGAAAGAAAGTTTCTCTATTGATGAACTCAGAGTTGAATAATCTTTTCTAAAAATCGCATAAAACGGCTGAAGAAAAAGGGATTTTGGAAAAGTATGAAGGTGATGTCTAAAAACGACATAAATGACGAGTATTTATAGTCTTCAATACTCCATGGTCTCTAGGGTTCCGGAATTGAGGCTGGGAAATGACTTGGGCTTCAAAAATGGGCTTCTTAGGTAGGAGATGCTCGGCCGCGGTCGCGTGTGTTGCGACCATGGTAGATGAAGGCTTGGCCGCGGTCGCATGGTCCTGGCCGTGGTGGATGGGTCGTTGGCCGCGGTTGCGTGGCTTGCTGGCCGTCTTCGAGGGTCTTCGGAACAAATAGAATATCTTGAGATCCAACCGTTGTAATGTCTCCAAACCAAGTGCATTTGAAAGCTGGTTGAGTCTTCTATAAGTTGTCTAATTTTGAGGGTGATCGGACGGTGAGAAGGTCTTCTTCTCTCCATGAGAATTCTGATGGTCTGCATTTATCCAAAAGAGTCTTTTTGTTCCAATTTGTGCCTCTTTATCCCAAATTACATGAAAAGTCTTTTAAAATCCGAAAACATAGACATCCTTTGAAAACCTTTGAAAAGAGAGTAAAAATACCTGTAAAAGATATTAAAATGATCCATAAAAATGATCAAAATCCGGTGTTATCAACTCCCCTAGACTTAGACTTTTGTTTGTCCTCAAACAAAACAAAGGCCAAAATCTCGGTGAGAGGTTTGAAAACATAGGAACTAACAAAGTCTCAGAGACCAAGCTTCTAGACCAATATCAATCATTATGCATCAATTGGGAATAGCCTAGAAAATTTTCACTAAAAATACGGGCATAACTAGTCCGTTAATCCATCATGCGGAAGTCTATTGCACTGAGATCTAACTTACAGTCAACTAGCTCTTAACATTCATTAAAAATTTTGGTGGTTTTCATCAAAGAAAGTATAAGCAAGGCAATCTAGGCTAGGTATCAAAAAGGTCATTCTATGGGTAAGGCTTAAAGTGTTTATGGGTTACCTGAAGATCTGGAGGATGCAAGATATTATGCAAAATCGCAAGAGAGAGCGAAACTGTTGATATCCACAGTTTTCAGTCACTTTCTTCTTGCCATAGATTTCTGGTCTTCTTCCTCAGGTTCTCTCCTAACTCCCCAGACTTATATTTTGTTAATCTTTCAAAACCATAGCTCCTTAGATGAATAGTAGTTGCTTTTTGCTCCAAATAATTTCGACAATCTAGGACTCATTAAGCTTTTTGTTTCCTTTCCTTTCATTTATCTCTTTTTTTTTATTGAAAGAGGAAACACTTTTAGATAGAGTCTTAGAGATGCACGAAAATTACCATTAAGAATGAACTTTCTGAGCCTGCTAAAGATTGTTGATACTCTTCTTTCTTAACTCCATTCAGTCATTCTCTTGAGTGACATAAAACTGTGTTGTTTCTCCCTCTCTAGCGTTTTTGCACATATCTGCTGATATAAGCTAAAGAGAGGATGCATGAGGTTCGAAAATAAAATTTTTGGACTAAGGGTATGGTACCAGATAAAGATGAACTGGCCATCTAGGACAACAAAGAGTGATAAAGATGAGGGTAAAAGACGTCCTAGATGTATATCTCGATCCCTGCCTATAATCAATGATGAGAAAATTATATATCAATATTAAGGTCAAACAAAATGAGCTAGTAATTCATGTCAGAAAGAATCTCCATGAATAGAAGTCCTCTGGTGGGAGTTCGTAGTGCAAGTATTTTAGCTACTTCCTAGTCTAGTGCTAACACAAATGAGCTATCATGCGTAGTGTAGAAGTGTGCAGGTCTAAATCATCACAGTTTTGTTTCAAACATTCCTGAAAAATACTAAAGGTCGCATAGGTTACATATTAAAATTTAAAGAGTACTTGAAATTTAAAAACAAAGCAAGAAAATGATTAGTACGGATAGACATCGTCCCCTAGACTTAAATCACATTGTCCCCAGTGTGAAAACGTTGGTGAGAAGATGGTGAATGAAAGCGAGATAGTCTAAAATAAGATAAGATAAAAGAAAAGAAAATGATGATAGAACCGTGATGGTGGTCAATGGCAATGAAGTGCTGGTCGATCATTCTTCCTCCGACGTGTCCGCGTCAAAATGGTGCTGCTCCTGTAGGAAAGTGACGACACGCTCAAAATGTCGTCCCTGTCTCTCAACTCTACGCTTCAGGTCAGACTATGTGCGTGATGATGTGGATGATGAAGTATGGTCAGTGGAAACTGACGGTTGATAGTGAACACGTGGTGCAGCTGCGTCGTGCTTCGCCTAGGCCACTATGTACTGCCCGATAGTGAGTGGCAGACGAGGTACCGAAGGTAAAAACTCATCTGGTCCCGGAGTCCATCGTGGGCGTGCTCCATTACACAATCTCGGGACTGATGCTGAAGGTAAGCAAACTTGGTGCTCTTCGGTGCCAGTGCAATACTTGTAACCGAACATGTCTGGATCAAAAATGGCACAAGAGATAATTTGATCGTGAGAGAGATAGAGTAGGACATACCAGACGTCAGGAAGTGGATCATCAGATGAGAAATCGAATCCTACAGCCTGTAGTATTGATGCGATTTGTAAACGGGGTTTGTTGTTTTCGTTTTACTAAGCTTCAGGTTTTAAATTTATAACCCCTAAATGTCTGCAAGTGCACAGATGTGCGCTGTAGTACTTAGGGTATCGATCCACAGAGACTTAGTTGTTTAGTACGAATTCAACGCAACGCTTAAATCAGATTAGAACTAAAAGGTTTTGGTTTTGGTTTTGGGTTTTTGTTGTCACTAAATCTAAACTTGAAAGCAAGTAAAAAGCAATAGAAAGAAAACTAAAGCAGGTAAAGCAAGTAAAAAGCGATTAAACAAAGCGAATAGAAGGCAAGTAAATAGCGATTGAAAGTATAATGGAAACAAGAAAATAAGCGAATGAAAAGCAAAGGAATACGAAGGTTGTAAGCGATTAAAGACAAACGTTGGGGCTCAAGGGGTTTCGCAGGGGTTCATGGACTAAGCTATGTCGATTTTAAACAAGTGATAAAGGTAATCAACTACGTATGTTCTAGAACTCGAGGCACGGAAGTATGAATAGCCTACTTTCGCAGCACCAAACAACTATCTCTCGCAACCCTAATCAGTAGGTTTCCACTCTGATTCTGGAAGGGAGAAGATGCAATAGCAGAACAAGACTCATCAATATTCACAACTCAACTACAGGTAGGTTTCCACTCCTATAGAAGAATTGCTCGTTTCACCCTAGTTCAGACAATCAATGAAAGCTTTCGCAACATATCATGTCAGATCAGCTTCTAAGTGGCCAGCAAAGAATCACGCAGTATAATCAAAGGCAAACGAAGAACATCTAGAAGATTATAAATCCTAAATCTATCGATTCATAAGCAAAGAAACATGAGATTCCCTTTGAATAATCCCTTTAAACCCAACTGGGTAACTACTCAAACATATTGTAAACAATCATCACAAAGTATTGAAAGTTGCAGGAAATTAAAGAAAAGAAGGAAGAAGAACGAAGAATGGAAGCGACGACGGAGGCGCGATGATGCTCTCCTCGGCGGCTCCTCCTTCAAAGGCGGTGGCTCCTCTAGGGTTTCTCACGAAATCCCTCTCTCTCTCTCTCTAAGTTGTCTAAGTTTCGGTCTCTATTGGTCTCCGCCTCTTTAGAATGACCTAAAGAGGGTATTTATAGCTTCTGGGGTGGTTCTGGACACTTAGGGCTTCAAAAATAACGAAAGGAATTGATCTGGGCTTTAATTAAGTCGTCAGGAAAGTGAACGACCAAAGTCCGCGGTCGCGGTGGCTCTACCCGCGGGAAAATGGGTGTTGGCCGCGGTCCCGGCACCTGCTCTCTTCCGGAACTGCATTTTCTGTCATTCTTGCATCGGGAATATCTGAAGATCTAACCGTTGGATTGTCTCCACACCAAGTGCACTAGAAATCTGGTTGGATTCTCTATGTTGTCTCAAATTTTGGGGGTGATCAGACGGTGAGAAGGTCTTCATCGCTTGTCATACTTCTGACGGTCTGCATTTATCCAAAATTGCTCATTTGTTCCAAATTGCATATCTTTTGCCCAAGTTTCCTGTAAAGTCTTTTGAAACTCTAAAACATTGAAAACACTTTAAAAACATTGAAAAAAGAGTTAAAACACCTGCATAAGATACAATTATGATCCATAAAAGTGGTCAAAATACGGTGTTATCAACTCCCCCAGACTTACCTTTTTGTTTGTCCTCAAACAAACTTAAGTCAGGAAAGAAATTTTTGAAAAATTGCAGGAACTAAACAATATCTCAGTGACCGTCCTTCTAAACCATAACTTATCGTGAAACATCTAATTGGATCTAATCTAGAAAATTCTCACCAAAATACAAGCAAACTAGTCCGTTAATCCGTTATGCGAAAATCTACACACTTAGATCTAACTTCCAGTCAACTAGCTCTTAACATTCATTAGAAATCTCGGTGGTTCTCATCAAAGAAAATCTAGGCAAGGCAATCTAGGCTAGGTGTAAAAAGGGTTATTCTAGGGGTAAGGCTTAAAGTGTTTACGGGTTACCTGAAGATCTGGAGAATGCAAGATATTATGCAAAACCGCAAGAGAGAGTGAAGCTGTTGGTATCCACAGTTTTCAGTCACTTACTTCTTGCCATAGATTACTGGCCTCTTCCTCAGGTTCTCTCCTAACTCTCCCAGACTTAGATTTTTGTAAATCTTTCAAAAACATAGCTCTATAAACGCTTAATAGATTCTTCTTGCTCCACAAATTTCGACAATCTAGGACTCATTAGGCTTTTTGTTTCCCTCTCTCTTTTCATTTTTTTTTTTTTTTAAAGAGAGGGAACACCTTTAGATATAGAGTCTTAGAGAGCACGAAACTACAAGTTAAGATTTGTCTTGTAAAGCTTCTTGAGGTTTCTGATACTCTTCCTTCCCAATTCCATTCAGTCTCCTTTGTGAGTGACTGAAAACTGCGTCGCTCCTCTTCTCTCCGACGTTTTTGCACATATCTGCTGATATAAACTAAAGAGATAATGCATGAGGATTGAAAACAAGGGTTTTGGGTTTAGGGTATGGTACCAGATAAAGATAAACTGGTCATCTAGGACGATAAAGAGTGGTAAAAGTGAGGGTAAAAGACGTCCTAGATGTGTATGTCGATGCCTGCCTAAAATCAATGATGAGAAAATTAAATGTCAATATTAAGGTCAAATAAAATGAGCTAGTATATCCTGTCAGAAAGAATCTCCATGAATAGAAGTCCTCTGGTGGGATTTCGTAATGCAAGTACTTAGCTACCGCCTAGTCTAGGCCTAAATCACAAAAGAGCAAAAAACGAGGAAATAGCGTAGAAGCACACTGGTCTAATTCATCATAGTAATGTTTACTGTGTTCCTGGTTTGAAAACTTTTTGAAAAACATTTTTGAAAACAATTTTTGAAAAATTTTATGTGTCCAAACAAACTAAAAACAAATCAAATTTCATTAGTAACGGATAAACATCCTCCCCCAGACTTATTTCACACTGTCCTCAGTGTGATAAATCTTGGAAAGAATGGTAAAGAAAATAGAAATGTTGAAATGGTTAAGTGAACTTATCGTGCTGGAGAGTGCTGCTCGTCTTTTTTAT
This sequence comes from Eutrema salsugineum, assembly GCF_000478725.1. NCBI lineage: Eukaryota > Viridiplantae > Streptophyta > Magnoliopsida > Brassicales > Brassicaceae > Eutrema > Eutrema salsugineum. Next base: position 8,352,193 of record NW_006256414.1, on the reverse strand, counting down.
TTATTCTTCCTTATTGAAAACCTGAAATTTAAATGAAACAGAAACAAAGCAATGGAAATTGAAAATAAAGGTCAAAGGGAAATAGATAAAATACCAAGTGGGTTGCCTCCCACTAAGCGCTTGTTTCAAGTCATTAGCTTGACATTGTTGCTCGATTAGACTTAACCGGGGTCGTGACATTCCTTGATCTCATCATTGGCCGATGATGGATCATTCAAAAACATCACTTCTCTTTCGTCTTCGGTTTCTTCAGCCAGATATGGCTTTACACGCTGTCCATTCACTGTAAATGAGTTTCCGGTTCTGTCCCATAGGACTATGGCTCCGAATGGCTTGACTTCCTTTATCGTGAAGGGTCCTGACCATCTTGAACGTAATTTTCCTGGATAAAGCTTAAGACGAGAATTGAAAAGAAGTACCTTATCGTTAGGAGCAAAAGTTCTATGAATAATCTTCTTATCATGATATGCTTTAGTCTTCTCCTTGTAGATCTTCGAGTTTTCATAAGCATTGTGTCGGATTCCTTCTAACTCATGAAGTTGAAGTAGTCTTCTTTCTCCAGCTGTTTTCAGATTCATGTTCATCTCCTTGATAGCCCATTGCACCTTATACTCGAGTTCTACTGGAAGGTGACATGCTTTTCCATAAACTAGATTGAATGGTGTTGTTCCTAATGGTGTCTTGAATGCTGTTCGATATGCCCATAATGCGTCGTCAAGCTTTGTAGACCAATCCTTGCGATGAACTGCAGTAGTTTTCTGCAAAATCGACTTGATTTCTCTGTTTGAGATCTCTACTTGACCGCTGGTTTGGGGATGGTATGGAGAAGCAACTTTATGTGTAACTCCATTCTTTCTAAGAAGATTCTCGAAAACTCTATTGATGAAATGCGATCCTCCGTCGCTTATCACGATTCTAGGAACTCCAAAACGCGGGAATATAACAGATTTGAACAGTTTCATGACAACTTTCGCATCGTTGGTGGGACTTGCGACTGCTTCTACCCACTTAGAGACGTAGTCTACTGCTACTAAGATGTATTGGTTTCCAAAAGAAGTAGGAAAGGGTCCCATAAAATCTATTCCCCACACATCGAAAATTTCGACTTCGAGAATAAAATTTTGAGGCATCTCATTCCTTTTGCTTATGTTGCCCATCCTTTGGCATTTATCGCATCGCGATATATAAGCTTGAGTATCTTTGAACAAAGTAGGCCACCAGAAACCTGCTTGTAAGATCTTTGAAGCGGTTTTGAAAGTTGTGAAATGTCCTGCGTAAGACGAGCTATGGCATCCGAATAAAATTCCTTCCATCTCTTCTTCAGCCACGCATCTTCAGAATAACCCATCAGCACATCTCTTATAGAGATAGGGTTCATCCCAAAAATAATGTCTTATGTCTTTCAGGAACTTTTTCTTCCTATAGCCAAAGAATTGTGGTGGTTCTACATCAGCTGCTAGGTAATTCGCTATGTGCCTAAACCATGGGGTGTTGAAAGCATCTGCTCGTCGCATTAGAGGACGTGGTGGTGCGGTATTAGCATTGGGGGTAGTATCTATTGCATAGATGTTTTCTTCAGGCAAACTGTCATTTAAAGGCAATCTTTCTTCAACTCGAATTCGTGAAAGATGGTCTGCAACTCCATTATCTGCTCCTTTCCGATCTCGAATTTTGATATTGAATTCTTGCAGTAGGAGGATCCATCTTATCAACTGGGGTTTAGCGTCTTTCTTAGACATTAAATACTTGATTGCAGCATGATCAGTATGAACTATGACCTTAGATCCTACGAGATAAGAACGGAATTTCTCAAATGCAAATACGACAGCTAGAAGTTCTTTCTCTGTCGTAGCATAATTGCATTGAGCTTCGTCAAGAGTTCTGCTTGCGTAGTAGATTACGTGCAGTTTCTTATCTTTTCGTTGGCCAAGCACTGCTCCAACTGCATAGTCACTTGCATCGCACATGATTTCGAATGGGAGTTCCCAATCAGGTGCTTGCACGACAGGAGCAGAGACTAGGGCTTGTTTGATCTTATGAAACGCGGCTAAGCACTCATCATCGAACTCGAAGTTCGTTTCTTTGCAAAGCAAACGCGTAAGAGGTCTAGCTATTTGAGAAAAATCTTTTATGAATCGCCTATAGAATCCTGTGTGTCCTAAGAAACTACGAATTCCTTTTACGTTTGTGGGTGGTTGTAGGCTGGTCATGACCTCGATTTTGGCTTTGTCAACTTCAATACCGTTTCCGGAAATTCTGTGCCCAAGCACGATTCCGCCTTGTACCATGAAGTGACATTTTTCCCAATTTAATACTATGTGCTTATCTTCACATCTTTGCAGAACTTTACCAAGATTGCCTAGGCATTTTTCAAAAGAAGATCCATAGACAGATAAATCGTCCATGAATACTTCCATGAAATCCTCAATAAAATCTGTGAAGATCGACATCATGCACCGCTGAAAGGTAGCAGGTGCATTACACAGTCCAAAACGCATACGTCTGTAAGCAAACGTGCCATATGGACAAGTGAATGTCGTTTTTTCTTGATCCTCCGGTCGAATAGGAATTTGGAAAAATCCAGAGTATCCATCAAGGAAGCAATATTAGGGGTGATTAGCTAATCTTTCTAGCATTTGATCTATGAAGGGAAGTGGAAAATGATCTTTCCTAGTTGCTGCGTTCAGTTTCCGGTAATCGATGCACATACGATGTCCAGTTACTGTTCTTGTAGCGATCATTTCATCTTTATCATTTTTAATGACAGTGACTCCTCCTTTCTTTGGAACAACATGAACTGGGCTAACCCAAGTGCTATCTGAGATAGGAAAGATTATTCCAGCTTCTAAAAGCTTCATAATCTCCTTCTTGACAACATCCATGAGATTAGGGTTCAGTCTCCTTTGACTTTCGATTGAGTTTTTAGCATTATCCTCTAGATTTATCTTGTGCATACAAATATCTGGAGAGATTCCAGGTATGTCATCAAGTGAATATCCTAAGGCTTTTCTATGCTTTCTCAGCTCAGTCAACAGCATTGTGGTTTCTTCTTCCGTCAAACCAGAGTTTATTTTGACAGGATAAGTAGAATTTGGTCCAAGGAAAGCGTACTTAAGTCCGACGGGAAGAGGTTTAAGCTCGACTTTAGGGGCTTTAAGCTCGCTCCAAGGATCATTAATTGCTGCAGCAATGTCTTTAGGAGGTGTAGGAATGTTTGTTTGGTCCTTAAGATCTAGATAGTGAAGAGGTTTCCTATAAGTTTCGGACTTATCAAGCATACGTGTGCACTCACTTGAAATTTCTTCAAGGAAATTGCGTTCATCTTTTGCGGGTGAAAGCGTGACACTTAAAGGGTCGTCTAGAAGCAGGTCTTCATAGACTTCCTCAATAATTCCGTCTAACTCATCAACCCAACAAATTTTGCCATCCAAAGTTGGTTTATCGAAACTTTTGTTCATGTCAAATTGCATAACTAAACCGGCTAGATGAAGGTCGATTTTTCCTTCAGGAACATTGATTATGGCTCCGGCTGTAGATAAGAATGGTCTTCCAAGAATAAGGGGATCTTTAGGTTCTTTTTCTAGTTCTAGAACTACGAAATCGGTGGGTATGGAACATTTTTTCGATTTCGACGGGAACATCTACTAAGATACCTACTGGTTGTCTAACAGAACGATCAGCTAGTACTAAAGAAATTTTAGTGGGCTTGAAAGTGTGATGTCCTAGACGTTTTGCTACAGAAAGAGGCATCATGTTTATGCTAGAACCTAAATCACAGAGAGCACGCTCAAAAGCTACATCATTGATGGTGCATGAAAGTACAAAGCTTCCAGGATCGTTTTTCTTTTCAGGGATTCTGCTTTGCAGGATAGAACTACATTCATGGGTTATCATCATAACGCCTTCTTCAAGAGTTAAAGAATTTGTTAGAATACCCTTCATGTATTTTCTTAAAGCAGGAATCATAGCACAAGCTTCTACGAAAAGGTAATCTCACATTTAGTTGATCGATTAGCTCTTTCAGCTTAGCTTTTTCTTTCTATTTCTTAGGGGCTTTTAAGGCTCTAGGATATGGAGGTTTAGGTTTATAGACACGAGTTGGTGGAGGAGGAATTGGGTCTTCTCCAAGGATTTCCCGGGATGAGTCTTCTCTTACTTCTTCTCCATCCTTCTCTCCTACCACTTCTTTTTCAACATCTTCATTCGTGATTCTTTCTTTTTCTTTCTCCTTTTCCTTACCCTTTTCCTCATCTTCGGGATCTTTAGGAAATTCAGGCTCTTTGTAAGCTAATCCACTCCTAAGTGTGATAGCTTTCACATGATCGGAGGGATCTGCTTCACTTGAGCTTTCGAAAGAATTTTCACTTGGCTCCTCTTCAGAATTTTCTAAGTTTTTAGAATTAGTTTTGCTCATTATGCTAAGGAGGGTATCTAATCTTTCATCGAAATCATTCTGCATCTCTTTTAGTTCAGATCTAAGATCACTAATCTCTTGAGACATAGATTTTTCAAGCTCTAAATTCTTTTTGTTTAGGTTTTCAGCTTCAGAAGAGGGAAAACTAAGATAGGAAACAGGATTAGATTGAATAGCTGAGATTGGTTCGGAAGGTGGTGTCCAACCAAGTTCAGAAGACAATTTCCCGCGGTCAGGTGGCTCACGACCGCGGTGAAACACGTCTTGGCCGCGGTCAGAACCAGCACAACCGCGGTGAAAGGTTGCTTGGTCGCGGTCAGAACAGCCACGACCGCGGTGATCAGAAACGAATGGAACATCATGAATTTGATATACTTCTGCAGTGTTCATCATCCCTTGATCATAAGAATCCATTGGGTTGTCCCAGCCATCAAAGTTACACGTATTGTGTACCTTATTTGGTTGTTGCAATCCAAGATGACTCATTATGTGACGGAGACACTTTATAACTTCTGAGATCTCTTCTTTCTTCTCAGGAAGTGCAGAATTACCAAAGGTTACTTGATTTCGGATGCTGTTTCCTAAATTTTTAATGAAAACGTGAGCATCTTCTACAGATCTAGTTGTGAAGTCTCCATTACTTGCTACATCAAAATAGTGTCGTAACTCTGGAGTTATACCGCGATAGAAGATATTTAGCAGGTACTCCTCGGCATATCCATGGTGTGGTCAATCTCTTTGGTATTCCCTAAATCTTTCCCAAGTATCTAAAAGATCTTCATCTTCTTTTTGTTTAAAAGTTCTTATCTTCTTTCTTAAGAGATTTGCAAGATTTCTAGTGTAAAAACGATTTAGGAAAGCAGTTTTACACGCTGCCCACGTTTTTAGTGAAGCAGGTGGCAAAGATTTTAGCCATTTGCTGGCCTTATCTCTAAGAGAGAATGGGAAAAGACTACACTTGTGGTAATCCCCATTTGCTGTAATGGTTGCACATAATTCTTCGAACGTCTCGATATGGTCTATCGGGTTTTCGAATGAATAACCAGAGAATTGATTTTGTTGAACTAAATGGATATGGGTTACCTTAATTTCGGTTTTGCCATCCTCAGGTAAGGCTGGTTGAATAGCTCTTCGATCTCCCATGAACTTTTCGAGTGAATCGAAACTTCCAATCAGTTCATCATCATCTTTGTGTTTGACCGATCCGATTAGCTCATTGTCATCATAAATCGGTTCTTCAAACTCGTCATCAGTCAGGTCATCATCGCTTGGATAACCATCCACACGATTTGGTGGATCACCAAGAGTTCCGGGAACATGTTCCCGGTCTCTCATCGCAGAGAAACCTGAAAAATTCAAAAGAAAAAGTAAAAATAAACAAGTGTTCTAATGGATTTAAGCTGGGATTCGCAACGAAACAAATTTAAGTCCCCGGCAACGGCGCCAAAAACTTGATGCGATTTGTAAACGGGGTTTGTTGTTTTCGTTTTACTAAGCTTCAGGTTTTAAATTTATAACCCCTAAATGTCTGCAAGTGCACAGATGTGCGCTGTAGTACTTAGGGTATCGATCCACAGAGACTTAGTTGTTTCAGTACGAATTCAACGCAACGCTTAAATCAGATTAGAACTAAAAGGTTTTGGTTTTGGTTTTGGGTTTTTGTTGTCACTAAATCTAAACTTGAAAGCAAGTAAAAAGCAATAGAAAGAAAACTAAAGCAGGTAAAGCAAGTAAAAAGCGATTAAACAAAGCGAATAGAAGGCAAGTAAATAGCGATTGAAAGTATAATGGAAACAAGAAAATAAGCGAATGAAAAGCAAAGGAATACGAAGGTTGTAAGCGATTAAAGACAAACGTTGGGGCTCAAGGGGTTTCGCAGGGGTTCATGGACTAAGCTATGTCGATTTTAAACAAGTGATAAAGGTAATCAACTACGTATGTTCTAGAACTCGAGGCACGGAAGTATGAATAGCCTACTTTCGCAGCACCAAACAACTATCTCTCGCAACCCTAATCAGTAAGAAGATGCAATAGCAGAACAAGACTCATCAATATTCACAACTCAACTACAGGTAGGTTTCCACTCCTATAGAAGAATTGCTCGTTTCACCCTAGTTCAGACAATCAATGAAAGCTTTCGCAACATATCATGTCAGATCGGCTTCTAAGTGGCCAGCAAAGAATCACGCAGTATAATCAAAGGCAAACGAAGAACATCTAGAAGATTATAAATCCTAAATCTATCGATTCATAAGCAAAGAAACATGAGATTTCCTTTGAATAATCCCTTTAAACCCAACTGGGTAACTACTCAAACATATTGTAAACAATCATCACAGAGTATTGAAAGTTGCAGGAAATTAAAGAAAAGAAGGAAGAAGAACGAAGAACGGAAGCGACGACGGAGGCGCGATGATGCTCTCCTCAGTGGCTCCTCCTTCAAAGGCGGCGGCTCCTCTAGGGTTTCTCACGAAATCCCTCTCTCTCTCTCTCTAAGTTGTCTAAGTTTCGGTCTCTATTGGTCTCTGCCTCTTTAGAATGACCTAAAGAGGGTATTTATAGCTTCTGGGGTGGTTCTGGACACTTAGGGCTTCAAAAATAACGAAAGGAATTGATCTGGGCTTTAATTAAGTCGTCAGGAAAGTGAACGACCAAAGTCCGCGGTCGCGGTGGCTCTACCCGCGGGAAAATGGGTGTTGGCCGCGGTCCCGGCACCTGCTCTCTTCCGGAACTGCATTTTCTGTCATTCTTGCATCCGGAATATCTGAAGATCTAACCGTTGGATTGTCTCCACACCAAGTGCATTAGAAAGCTGGTTGGATCCTCTATGTTTCTCAAATTTTGGGGGTGATCAGACGGTGAGAAGGTCTTCATCGCTTGTCATACTTCTGACGGTCTGCATTTATCCAAAATTGCTCATTTGTTCCAAATTGCATATCTTTTGCCCAAGTTTCCTGTAAACTCTTTTGAAACTCTAAAACATTGAAAACACTTTAAAAACATTGAAAACAGAGTTAAAACACTTGCATAAGATACAATTATGATCCATAAAAGTGGTCAAAATACGGTGTTATCAAGTATGGCTGTGATAGCGCTCCCATAAGCAGTAGTGGCGTCCTCACATCCATGTAAATCATGCTTCACCTTCGCCATGTTATGTGCTATGATCCAGGAAAAGCAGGCAAGTCGAGGGTTATCCATAAACGATATCTGAAGTGTAACGAGCTCAGTCTTCAGAACACACCCCATATTGGCTCTAGAGAAAATCTTGTGTGCTAAGAGTTTGTGCACAATTCTCACTGTAGGATGAGTAAGAAGGGCTGAATTGGATCTCCCGCTATCATAGACTTCATGACCCATCTCTCTCCATAAATCAAAATCAGGTTCTTCTTCAAGGTGAATGCCATCAGTGTAAGGAAGCTTAAGAGCATCGTAAAGTGCAGATATGGTGAGTGAGTAGGACTGTCCACGAATAGAGAATGATAAGACACCGTCAGATGCTCTTGGGCTCCTCCTCTTCGTGTGGTGGAGGGTGACGGTTGCTATGAATTCGCGAACTTACTCGGCATAAGTTGGAAGGTTCAGCTCCATATAGGGTCGGCCTAAGCGCATCGATGTACCAGATGACATCTTCTCTAATCCCAAGCATCTCGAGTGTATGATAATCAATGCAATGCGTTGGTTTGATGTTCAGCTTTTTGAAGCGCCTAGCATAATCCACTCTCAGGTTAATCTCTTTCCCAACATATTGAATCTGTGGTGGCTCGGGAATCGCATGGGCTTCTCTTGAGTGTTGGAGTAGCCACATCACTCGACCTCTTGTTCTCAGTCTGGCTCGGCTCAGCATGTACTCTCCAAGAGTATTATCATCGGGTATTGCCTCAGAGCTGTCATCAAGACTCGGTTTGTTCCATTTTCTTACAGGCAAGACAATTCTTGGAAAAAGAGAGAATATGGATGCTGAGTTTAACATATTAACGATTAGAGATACTAATCATAGTATCAAAAGATTAGTTAAAACAACAAGCAAGCATAATTGATAGTAAATCGAAAAATTGAGTAGTTCATGACCAGATTCGGATTTTTGATGTTCTTGACAAATAAATTTTCTAAAAATGGGTTTAATTGAGCAATTTCCGTGTCAAATCTATAGGTTACCTAATACTAGTCACTAATCACACAAGACTTGATCAAATTCATCAATTTTTCTGTTCCAAATTCGTTTATTACAAAGCATGTAGAATCCAAATTTCTAAAATCTCAATTCCTCTTAAACTAGGTGTTAAAATCGATTTCCAGACAACCTAGAAGGATAATCTATAGTTCTTAAGCTATTTCCACCATTAATAAGCCAGGATTTGGGTTTTTTAAGAAAAGTCTAAATTCCAAAATCAATTAAAAATGGCGAGTTTGAGCTTTATACTTTGCTGGAAATAGAGATTTGATGATAGATTTGAAATCATCTTTGAAAAAGAGTGAGGTTTGGTCCAAAATTTTCTTAAAAAGCTCAAGAATTGAAAAAGATGTTCTATCTCCTAAATCTCCAAGTCTTTTGGAAGAGAAAAAAAAAGGAGTTTTGATCCAAAAAGTGCATTTCTTTTCTTTAAAGAGTGTTTTTGCGGCAAAAACGGGAAATTTTTTTGGGAATTCAAGAGCTTACGGAAACTTACTTTACTTGTCTGGTACGCAACAGGGAATTAAAAACTTACGGAAACATCTGAATGGGCTTTTCCGGGAATGTTCCGGGAATCGTCAGGAATTATCAGGAATATCTGAAAAGCATCGGAAATCGGAGGTCCCGTCTCAACAACCAACGGCCGCGGTCAGGAAACGTGCGACCGGGGTAAACGTAGGCTCGGTCGCGGTCACATTCACGGTGCCGCGATCAAAGGTATGTTGGCCGCAGGTCGGTTGGTCGTGACCGCGGCCCATTTTCCTGCGGCCTTCGTCCAACTTTCATGTTTTTGTTGGGCCGAGCAGCTAAATACCTCTCCTTCTTTTTCGGTTTTTCTATTTTTTCTGATTTTTTGTGATTTTTTTTTATAAGAGTACCTGAATCTAAAAAGGAAAAGAAAACATAGATTGTAAAAAAAAAAAAAAACTAAAAGAAAGTGTACCTAAATGGGTTACCTCCCATCAAGCGCTTTTGTTTTAAGTGGTTTAGCTCAACTTAGGCATGAAATATCAGGTTGGTTGAAATGGCACTCCATTAGATGTGCCTTTTCATTTCCAGGCGCTGGAGGTTTTGCTTCTTCCTCTTGAGAAACCGGCTTCTTTCCTTTACTCTTCTTTCGGACTTTAACGTTGTTTAATGCCCTTTTTGTGTTATCGATTAGTTCCTGGATCTGGTCCACACTAGTCTCTGTTGCATCTGGTGGAATGATGATCTTGATTTTCGCAAAAGCTCTCGGCCTCTCCTTGTCTTTCTCTTTTGGACGTTTTTCTTTACTTGGAACATCGTCTAGGATAGTGGGGTAAAACTTCCTGCGATCTACGTTGAGGAAGACAGCATGCCGGTTTGCGTGATCGATTACTGCTCCTACAGTAGCTAGAAACGGTCGCCCGAATATAAGTGGTCTCTCCTTGTCTTGATCCATTTCCAGAACTTGGAAATATGCCTGAACAATTTTGTTCCCAAATAGAACTTGCAGATCGTGAATCACCCCTTTAGTATCTTTTTGAGATGAATCTCCAAAGATTACCTTAATTGTCGATGTCTTTAAGGTTTTTAAGCCCAATTTTTCGGCAAATGTCTTTGACATGATGTTGACATTGGCTCCGGAATCGCATAAACAGTCCGTGAACTTGATTCCTGAAATGAAACATGGGCAAACAATACGTCCTGGTTCGTCGGCTTTTGTAAGCCTTTAAAACAGGGAACGTTGAGGTACCTTGAATGGTGGTTCTTTAGCATCGACATCCTTGTAAAGTTGTATAAAGATTGGGGTTTCTTTATCCTCTCCATCGATTTTGGCTCATTCTTCGGGCTGCGTGGTTAAGACATTGCAAAATCTCTTGGGGTTGTCTTCAACTCTTCCGGGAAGAGCTCCATTTTGTCTCTTCATCGAGTCGGCTGTTTGGGCAACTTGGACGTCTAGCTTTTTGACGTGCGAAGATAAAGCTTCAAACTTCCTGTTCAAATCATTGTACATACAGTCAACTTTCAAGTTCATGTCTTTAGCTACTTTCTCGTTTGTCATAACAAGCTGTTGGATAGACTGTTCAAGTCTTCCGATTTGCGAAGCTAGCTGGTTTTTCAAAAGCTGGCTCATCATGTTCTTCAACTCGGTTATCTCCTTGTTATCTGCTCCGGTTTGCTTTGTCGATCAATCGTATTCCGGACAGTCATTGCTATTAGCTTGAGCTAAATTTTTGATGATGGTTCTTCCTTGTGCTATCGTCTTTTGTCCAAAAACTTTATTGCTAGCTGTATCAAGCGAAAGTTTGTATTTTGGTTGCAAACCTCTGTAAAATGTGCTCAGCAGGCTTGATCTGGGAAATCCGTGGTGAGGGCAGTCACGTTCATACTCTTTAAAACGGTCCCAGGCTTCATAACAAGGTTCAATCGGTCCTTACTGAAAACTTAAGATCTTGGTTCTCAGCAAGTTCGACTAAGACTTAGTATATAAGTGGTTCAGAAAAGCGATTTTACATTCTTCCCAATTAGTTATCGATCCTGCAGGCAAAGATTTCAACCAGCGGTGAGCTTTATCTGCTAATGAAAAAGGGAACAACTTACACTTTAAATAGTCTGCTGGAACTTGGTTTGTTCTCATCATGCTGCAGATTTCTTCAAAGAGTCCAATATGGTCCATTGGATGTTCGGAAAGAACTCCATGGAACTGGTTTTGTTTCACCAAAGAGATGATTTAAGGCTTGACTTCAAACTCATTCCGGTTCGGGAATGGTACTTGAATTGTAGATCGATTTTGAAAATTCTGAGTAGGTGCATCAAAATCAGTTATGCGATGGTTCCTGGCTTGTCTTCGGTGTTGATGCTTGCTGAACGGGGTGGTTAATGCGCCCATTCGGCTGCATCTCCTGGTTGTTACCATCGGCTGTATTAATAGGTGCATCAAGGTCTTCGCGGTCTTCTCTCTCTTGGTTTTTAGGATTTCTTGGAGGAATCTCATTCTCTTCTCCATCTTGTTGAGCATGATCACCTTCTTTGTGATCGTTCTCTTCATTTTCACCATGTTCGGACCCATCTTGGTCCATGTTTAAAGTTCGGTTAACAGGATCTCCAGGCTGGTCGTCGTCGGCCATTCCTTGGTTCGTCTAAGTCTTCGAAGTTCTCCTTCGTGTATGTCTATCTTGTCTAGAATTGGGAGGTTTTCTACAGGTCTGCGCCTAGTATTCATGCAATTCTGAGAAAAACAAAAGAAGGGAAAGATAGCTCAGTTACTTAAGAAGGAACTAGAGATCAGATATCTAGAACAGAAATAAGAACAAGAAAAATAACAAAGGCAGCGAAAAAAATCCCCGGCAACAGCGCCAAAAACTTGATGTGTCTACTGCGTGAGGGAACAAGTTTTACCCTTAATTAAAAAAAAATGAAAGCCGCAAGTGCACAGCTAATCAGTTGTAGTACTTAGGGATCGAATCCACAGAGATTTGTGTGCCTGGTATTTTTCTACGGTTTCTAAGTTTATGTCTAGACTAAATCGTTTTTTAGGGGTTGGTTGTTTGTCACGGATTAAACTAAAACTAAAGAAAGCAAATAAATCTATCCTAGAAAGGAGGTAAAAAATCGAATGAAAGCAAATGAAACAAAACAGAATATCGAACTAGGCAAATAAAATGCAGAATATCAAACTAGGCAAATAAAATGCAGAATATCGAACAGTATATCCTCCCCGACAACTGTGCCAAGAACTTGATGTTGCTATGGTTACGGGGTTGCAGATGAAGTCTTAAATTTATAAATCCTAGGATCCTGCAAGTGCACAATTGTGTGGTGTAGTACTTAGGGTATCGATCCATAGCGAGCTTTTCGAATCTGCAAAAACTTCAAACTGGGATAAGTTAATAAACTCAGGGGGCTTTTATAGGGTTTGGGTTTTACGGAGAAAGAAAAATTAAAATAAAACTAAAGAGAAGTTGGGATGTTAAGGATATATAAGGGATGCTCGATTTAATCTAGGGTTCTAAACTCAAAGAGGGTCTATGCAGACTCCTCTCGAATGTCCTAATCGATATATAAGTATCTTCCAATTAGTCTACAGGTAATATGTATTTATCTATTTCTAAGTATCTGCATGGAACTAGAATAAGCACTAATATGGCTAGCCAAGTGTCGTCACCCTAACCAACTAATCACTTAAACTTGACAAGTAGATTTCATCTCTTGTCGCGAGTAAGATCACGCATTAATTGAACAGAATTCATTCTTGCTCACATCATTTATGTAGGTAGCTTTTGACTCCTACAATGACTATGTTCTTCTGAAGCTATGTACGGTGGTCTGATACATTACTGTCATCGCTCTAATCAATCATAGGTTCAGAGATTAGTTCATGACTCTAACCTCATGCATTAAGTACAATTTAGAACATGAGAACAACATCTGCTCTGTGAAAGCTTACCGAAAACTTTCACCAGAAGGTCCAGAAAAGAGGAATCATAGGTTCAGAGATTAGTTCATGACTCTAACCTCATGCATTAAGTACAATTTAGAAGATACGAGATCTAGAATATGGCTGAGAAAACTAGCAATCCTAATCGAACATATGGGTCCTTGTGATTGATCCTTTAAACCCAATTATTAAGCTACTCTAACATGATACAAGAAAAAAAAGCATAATAAATATATGTGTGAACTGAAACAGATAGATAAAAAGATATAACAAAGGTTCAAGGGAATAATCTCTATCTCTCTAACCTAAACCTAAGAAACAAAAGTTTGGTGGCTCAAAAACTCATTATAGAAGCATACATCCAAAATAGGCTGCAAAAAATGTATTTATAGGTCCGTAAGTCGTATAGGTCGTACTTAGGGTTTATCTGAAGAGAAATTGCGAAATGGGTTTGATGTTGGGCCTTGGGGCTGAGATATGGTGTACTGCAGGTGAGAGTCCTCTAAAACTGGTGGAATAATGGTCCACCGCAGGTGAGAAGTGTTGGACACGGCCAGAAGGCTATTTGCCGTGGGTCAGCTGAAGTTCAGGCTGGTTGACGGGACATCTTGATCTTCATGTATTTTTTGATTAAACCGTTAGAGCATCTCCAACAAGGAGATGAGGAGAGGTTCTTCATCAATAAAGTAAATAAAAAAAATTAAAAAGTAGGAGAAAAATTATAAGATAAGCTCTTAAAGCTCTTATATAAGAGACTCATAAAAGAAAGTCTCTTCACCTGTCAATTTTTAATTGGCTTGTCTGTATAATAATAGTTAAAATTAAATCAAATAACTAAATTATATTAAAATAATAATATTTTAATTTTAAAAACCTTTTTTTGTAGAACTTATTGATAGAGGTGGTCTTAGATCATCCTTAAGTAAATTGTTATAGAAATTCAAATGAATTATTTTTAAAAAATGTTAGTTTAGAATTTAATTATACGGATCACAATTATAATTATGCAAATTATTAGTTTAAAATTTAAATATTTACTTATTTTTGTGTATTACGTGAGATGTAATCTAATCTAGTATAATATAAAAATTGATAACTATTTGATTATATTACAAAAATATTAAAAGGTTGTATAAAATAAAAACAAATGTAATTTTAGCAAAACTCCATCATATTTTAAATTGAAGTTAGAGCTAAGAGACATTTGTAAAGGTTACAAAGGTTTAGCTGTCTCCACACAATCAAGATCTCCCCAATGGCCACTCTCTTTTGCCACTCCGACACATTCTCCTTCTTCTTTACTATATTTGTGTCACTGGTTCTTCTCAGTCTCCGGCAACCCTCTGCGGCGGCTATTTGTCAAGCTCCGCCGGTTATTTTTAACTTCGGAGATTCCAACTCTGACACAGGCGGGCTCGTCGCTGGTCTTGGTTACCCCATCGGCTTCCCTAATGGACGCTTATTTTTCCGGCGATCCACCGGTCGTTTGTCTGACGGACGTCTTCTCATCGATTTCCTCTGTAAGTAAAACAAAACCAAAAACTCTGTTTCGCTGTGTGAGTATGTTTTACCAAAAAAAAGTAATAGAACAGAAGTGATTTATGACAGATCCACCGTCCATTCGCATCTGGATGTGCGGCTCATAACATATTTAGACATTAATGTCGGTGATCGCAGGTGTGATCCAACTAAGCATATTCACTCGGTCACTGAAATCTTCTATCACAACAAAGTGGGTCCCATGTATAATATGTTATATGTCAGAAGTCACAAAATACATTAACCCCTTTTCATTTGTCTAGTTGGTTAAGTAAGGGTAAACTGGTTTTAACTTTGGTTCGGTTATGTTTCGATCTGTTGTAATGCAGTTTTAATTTGGTTTCTTTGGGTTCTCAATTTGCATTACCATTTGCTTTGGTTTTCACGCTTAGAAGCCAAATTCAACCATTGTTTATGAATTCGGTTATTTTGTGAAGCCCTGCTTAGCCTGCGATTTAGCCTATTTGTGTTTGTATAGATATTTAGCATTCATCCAAAGTGGGTAAAATGGATATACTAACGAGGGGATTTACAGGCCAGAGTTTAAATACTAGTCTCTTGAGGCCATACTTAGATTCATTGGGTGGATCAAGGTTCCAAAATGGTGCAAATTTCGCAATCGTTGGATCCACTACTCTCCCCAAAAATGTTCCTTTTGCGCTCAACATTCAGCTCATGCAATTCCTCCATTTCAAATCCCGATCTCTCGAGCTCGCTTCTACTTCCAGTAAACCAACCTCATCTCAAACCACTGTTCTAGATCCTCTGTTGATGATCTTTATAGGATTTAGCTACTGTGTGTTCTGTAGATGGAAGTATGTTCATAAGCGAGGATGGATTCAAAAATGCATTGTACATGATCGATATCGGACAGAATGACATTGCCCGTTCCTTCTCTAAAGGTAACTCGTATTCTCAAACGGTCGAGCTGATTCCGCAAATTATTTCTGAGATAAAAACCGTCATGAAGGTTAGATCTTTCGATCTTTTTAGAACTTTGATATGCACTGTTTAACATTTTAAAATCGGTTTTTGCGGTCTTTAGAAATTGTATGATGAAGGAGGAAGGAGATTCTGGATTCACAACACTGGTCCACTAGGTTGTCTACCTCAGAAACTTTCGATGGTTAAGCGAAGAGATCTCGACCAGCACGGTTGCTTAACCAGTTACAACTCGGCAGCGAAACTGTTTAACCAAATATTAGATCATATGTGTGAGGAGCTGAGGACCGAACTGAGAGACGCCACCATAATCTATGTCGACATATACGCTATCAAATACAGCCTCATTGTAAACTCCAACAAATACGGTAAAGGAGAATTACTCATTTCCTCGTTGAGACTGAATGAGATGGTTACAACTTAACTTACAGTTAGATCAATGCAGGTTTTGGGAGACCGTTAATGGCGTGTTGCGGATACGGAGGGTCTCCTTACAACTATAATGTGAACATAACATGTGGGCATAGAGGCTCTAATGTATGTGACAAAGGGTCTCATTTCATAAGCTGGGATGGGATTCATTACACGGAGACAGCTAATGCCATTGTGGCCGTGAAGCTGCTTTCGATGCAATATTCGAAGCCACCAACTCCTTTCCATTTCTTCTGCCGTCGGTGAGAATCAAATTTGGAAGTTTTTTTTGGCGTCAAACTTTTTAATGGTAATCAAATCACTAGACACAATAATAGAAGAGTTTGGTAGTCAAAGTTTCTTCAAAAACAAAGTAGATCCAAATGACAAAATCTGGGAGAGCAATTAAGTAGATGGCATACCATTTCGTTGTTCAAATTCAAATGAACAAAAGAGAATTTTGAGCATTTCGGACGGATTTACCCATTTATATTAGTGAAAATGGTGTAAAATAGTACAAAATGGTTTTTCGTTACCGGATGGATGATTTTTTTAATAACATGTTATTCTACATAAATGTCTAATTATCAAATGAAAACAAAAATCCAATTTATCAAATTTAAGATAAATATATAATTTGACCCAAAAAATATTTAATTTATTAAATGAAACGTTATGGATTATTTATATTTTAAAGATATATTATGATATATTATCAAATGGATGAAGAAGCGTTGAGGCTAGAAATACAAAAATCCTTCGAATCTTCTGTTATTAAAGATAAGCTAAAATCTTTTTATAATTTGTAATTCCAGCTACAATAATAATTATATGTTGCACGTTAAAAATTAGTTTATGTTGTATGAATAACTAGAAAATACATTTCCTTAGAGCTGACTAATGTCCAAAATAAAAAAGAAAATAAGAACTTGGTTTGCTACATTTTCATTTTTCCAACCTAGCTCAATGAGGATTTGTGTCTGGAAGTTATTAATATTGGTGTTATGTTTTTAGTTAGCTGATATTTTTAAAGTAGGGTTTTGGAACAAAAGCAGCTTAATTTAGTAAAAAATACACTAAAGGTGTTGACATGTTGAGGTCTTTTAGTTCTTTATTGTGTTCTACTATTTTATTCATATTACTGGTCAATGCATCCATATTTAGCAGTTGTAGAAGTATCTGTTAGACATTAGGCATCTAGTGATGTGGGGGTTTTGATGATTGGTTCACAACATGCGTTTTTGTTTGTTGGTTTTGAATGCTCTATTACTTCTGATATGTGTTACCTCTGCAATGGCCATGATAAGTCAAAAGTCAAATGTTTTTTCTTTATGTATCCTACTACTTTTCTTTGTACGAGTTTTCCATTAGTAAATGCACTAGCAAAATGTCTGCATTCTCCTCTCATTGAACATGTATTGCAATTATATACACAATTCCTTTCTGAAGATTAGTAATATGGTAACGCAACTCACGCAATATTTGTTGCTCGTATTTCTAGAGACGTGGTTCAAGATATTTTTGAATAGGTAAAAGCATATGATACATTTCTAGTTGGAGGTAGCCAATGTTGTGCATAGTCGTTAAAATGCATCCTCCATGCATATTTTATGACATTCGATGAGGTTCACGTGACATCATTTTCTATTGGATCTAAGTGATTAAGTACTCGTGATATTTGATATCTATGTAATGGCTCTAACACGTATAGATGTAGATATTTTTTGTTATAGTATTCTTTAAGAGAGCTTTGCACTTGCAAATACATAGATAAATTGTATGCATTATGCTTTTCATCGAATATGTAATACAATTTGGTTTGTTTTCATAAAAACAATATATAGTTCTAAATGTAATCATCTGGCATCATATAATGGTTTTTCGTTGAGTTAGTAGACACATGGCTAAAAATTTGTTTTTGAATAGATTCAAGTACACAATTCTAAGATTAAAAGTGAAGTAAATCTCAAAGAAGTTGAAGGGGATATCTTTTAGATTTCCTAAATTTACATTCTATAATTAATTTTCTTTGGAACAACATCTTCGACCAGAATTTACATAGAATATGCTTTGATTGTTTATCTATTGAAAGGTCGATCATGTCATACAAATATTTACAAAGTACAAGATAATAGATATATTTACAAAGTACAACATGAGGTTGAATCGTTTAGCACTCTTTTGTTCCACTGTCGTGTTGTTAAGCATCTCCGTTGGGAGTTATGTCAGAGTCATCAATAGCTACACAAAAGTAGCTGAATCTTCTGAAGAGATGCCAATCAAAATCTTCCCTCCTCATGTCGGCATAAACACTCTCAAAAAAGTATATTCTATCTCTTCATCGAATCAACATTTTTACAATTATTTTTTTCCTTTTTCATGTTAACATAACTCAGGCTGATAATAATGATCTAGGCATGATATCTTGTGGATAACACCGATAAGCGATGATGATTCTAACGTTGTTAAGAACATTATGGCTTTAGTGATGTACGGATTTTGATAATTGGTTCACAACAACATGTAATCTTGTTTGCTGGTTTTGAATCTGATATGTGTTATCTGGTCATGATAAGTCAAAAGTCAAAATGTTTTTTCTTTTTGTATCCTAATACTTTTGTCTGTACTAGTTTTGCATTTGTAAATACAATAGCAAAATGTCTGCATTCTCTGCTTATTGAACATGCATTGCAATTTTATGCAAGATACATTTCCTAAGATTAGTTATTTGGTAATGCAACTCATACAATGTTTGTTGCCTAGATTTGTGGAGACGTGGTTAAAGATATTTTTGAATAGATAAAAACATATGATGCATAAATAGAAGAATAAGTGAAGTTACTTTGAGAGTGGTCAATGTTGCGTATAGTCGTTAGAAAATTGCATCATCAATATTTCATGACAATTGATGATAGGTTTACAAACGTGATTTTGTTCATTGGTTCTGACTTCTGAGTGATTCATTACTCATGATATTTGATGTCTATTGAATAGACCTAACATGTATTAATGCATATGTGTTTTTAGATAGGTATTTAATTAATGTGTAAAGAGAATCTTGCACTTGCAAACGCATTGGTAAAATGTATGCATTATGCTCATGTAATTATATGTTAAAACCATTTATTATACAATGGTTTTTAATTGAGTTCACATTGACATGACCAAAATTATATTTTGAATATATATTCAAGTACATAATTTTAGAAGATGAAAAATGAAGTAAATCTCAAAGAAGTTGAAAGGGTATCTTAGAATTTGTTATATATATATATATATATTCAATAATTAATATTCTTTAGAAAAAATCTTTGATGGTAATTTACATAGAACTAAATTTTACCTCGTGCATCCGCACGAGAATTTTATCAAATTTGTAATGTAATTTATGTTTTTTTATAGATATAATTTTTTTTAATATGTGACAAAGATTCATTTTTTGTTTATATATAATTTGTATTTAATTTTTTTTTGTTAGTATTATTACGACCGTGTTCATAAAAACATAATTACAACCAGATCATTCTATTAATAAAAAGATAGTTATTATAAAAACATAATTTTAATTCGTTCATTCTATTAATCCGAAAAAAATTATGGTTATAAAAATATAATTCTAATATGTCCGTTCATATTACCATATAATATAAATATTATCTAATTTTGAAATAATTTTATCTTGCATGTTTTGATAACTTAACCGGCATAAGACCACAATTATAAATAAAAATTAAAAAATTTAACCCGTCCTATCAAATTATCATATAATATAAATTTTTATGAATTTTAAATATATAAAGTTTTTGACCGATTGATTATGATTAAATATTTTTTAATCATATGTGTTATTATGAAAATATTATTTAAATTTTAAATGTGAAATTAAATCTAAACATATTTAAAGAAGTCTAAAATAATTTATTTAGTATCTAACTTTGTAGACTTAAATTTAATTGCAATTTTTTTAAAAAAATATTAAAATTTATATTAAACTTGAAATATATTAAGGAAATCTTTAATTATCTAAATTGATATCTAATTTTCGGAATTAGTTTTATATATAATAGAAATGTACTTTTAAAAAATTAATATCGCAACAAAATAAAATAATCTTAAAACAGTTTTTAAATAATTTTTTTAAAAAAAAATTGGAAGTGTTTGGATCCAAACACTAAAAGTGTTTTTGTTTTAATATAATAGATATACTTCAATTTTTCAGAAGAGGTCGTACACGCCATACAAATATTTACATAGTACAAAGTATTAGAAAATTTTGCAAAAAAATATTCAACATGGGGTTGATTCCTTTACAACTCTTTTGCTCCACTGTCATGTTGCTAAGTATCTCTGTCGTGAGTTATGGGTGGTCGCCAATAACTACATTAGAGTAGCTGAACCTTTTTAGGAGATGCCACTCGAAACCTTCACTCTTCCTAGCGATTTAAACATTAATGAACAAGTATTTTCCCTTTTTTATCAAATCAAAATTTTTACATCTAGTCTACTTATAATGACTTACAAATTTTTTTCCTCTCCCGAGTTCATATAATGCAGCGAGATCATAATGATCAAGGTATGATATTCTCATGGATAACGCTAATACACAATGATTATATCAACATTGTTCCAAACATTTTGGCTCTAGTGATGCGGGCGGTTTTGATGATTGGTTCACAACAACATGAAATCTTGTTTGCTAGTTTTGAATGTTTCATTACTTGTGGTATGTGTTGTCTCTACAATAGTCATGATAAGTTTAGAGTCAAATGGATTTTTCCCGTATCCCAGTACTTTTCTGTGTATGAGTTTTTGCGTTGCAATTTTATACAAAGTACCTTTCTGAAAATTTCTAATCCGGTAATGCAACTCATACAATTTTTATTGGATGGACTTGGGGAGACCTGGTTAAAGATATTTTTGGAATAAATAAAAAAAATATGATACATTTCTAGAAGATTAACTGAAGTGACTTTGGGAGCAGCCAATGTTGCATATAGTCGTTCAAAAAAATGCATCCTCAATATTTCATGAAATTCGATGATAGTTTGTTCACAAGATGTGATTTTGTTCATTGGTTCTAAGTGATTTACGACTCGTGATATTTGATGTTTATGCAATAGCTCTAACAGGTATAACTGTTCATGTTTTTTTTTAATAGATATTTGTTAGGATTTAGATCAATTTGATGTTGCTTAGGAATGATTTAGTGTTTGGTTCTTGTGAGAAAAGAAAGAAAGAGAGTAAAGAAAACAGAGTAAGGGAGCACACGCGCAATTCATGAGTTCACGCATGTAAACTTGGGTGCTATGTATCGCCGGAAAACTATCCAGAAATCCACTAGAATCAATGTATAGGGGTCACAAAGACCTAAACTTTGGCTCACTCACGTTCTTGTGTTTTCTCTTACACACACTTATTTATATCTCTCTTATGTTCTTTTATACACATTTAGAGATAAGACACTTTGGATCCTTTGCTAGCGATCCGATCCAAAGTCTAAGCCATCACGTGAATCGGAGCTATTCTTTAGCCGCCTGCAACACCTACAGATCAGCCGATTAAGCTCCCCTCTGTCGCCAAGTCTTCTTGCCTTTCCTCATTTGTCATTCTTTATCTCTAACGTCTTGAACTTGTTTCCTCAAAACTATGTCTCTGCTTTTGTAGAAAGCTTCTGCATTTTCAAGTCTTTGTCCTTGGTTTAAACCTCTCAGCAAAACTTGTTCTCTTTTCACCGCAGTAACTTTGGTTTTTTGCTGAGACCTTTCCAAAACCTTTTGGTGTGTAGTCATGAAGACAAAACCAACAGTATTCTATTACGAGGTAAAGAGAGCCTTTAACTGGCAAACACATTGGTAGAATGCATTCATTATGCTTTCCTCGGATATACATTTTCAAATGCAATGATCGGTATTGTAATTCATATGATGGTTTTTGTTTGAGTTCGCAGAGACATGACAAAAAATTATATTTTGAAAAGATTCAAGTACACAATCCTAAAAGATGAAAAGTGAAGTAAGTCTTGAAAGGGGTATCTTTTTGATTTGTGAATTTATATTCTATAATCATTTTTTTTCTGGAACAAAATCTTCCACGAGTATTTACATAATATCTACTTTGATTTTTCATCTATAAAAATGTCGATTACATCACACTACAAGAAAACATGCCAAAAACCTACGGAAAATATCGTCAGAAAAACGTAGGAAACAGCCCTTTCTTACCAAATTCCTACGAAATTTTATCATAGGAAATTGGCCGTCGGAAATTGTAAAAGGTAAGAAAATTGTAGGAAATTTCCTACGAAAATGTTGGTAGGATAGTTTTCCTACAGAAATTTTAGTAATACTTTCCTACCAAATTACTACCATTTTCTATCGATTAGTGTTCCTACCAATTTCCTAGGAAACATCTGATAACACCGTATTTTGACCACTTTTATGGATCGTTTTGAAATATTTTTTTTATGTTTTTAATTGTTTTTAAGTACTTTTATTACGTTTTTCTAGTATTTGTAGTTCCAAGACTCTTTTTAGGTAACTTAGGGAAAAGCTTAACAAAATGGATAAAAAACCAGATTTCAGCTCAGAGTCAAAGCGTCAGAAGTTCACCCCTGATTGAAAGCCTTCTCACCGTCTGATCCAGCTCAAATTTGGAGACCTTAAAGATGGAAGTATCAGCTTTCCAGCACACTTTACAGCTTGGCAATCCAACGGTTCAATCAAAGGATACGCGAAGAGCAAGATGTCCCGTAAACCAGCCGGCAAGCAATTCCACCCGCGGCCAACAGGCCATTTCCTGCGGTCAGAAGCATCCCGACCGCAGCCAGCAGTCCATTCCCCGCGGTCACAGCCCTCCTGACCGCGGCCAGCCAACTCCGAGCCCGAAGGCCCATTTCTGAAGCCCACAATGATTCTTTCACTTGGAGAAACCCTAAGTGACGTCCAGAGATGTCTTGAGCACTATAAATACATGTCTTAGGAACCCTATTTCGATATGCTATCTTTCTTATTGTTTTAGAATACTTTTTAAGTTTTAGGTTTTAGGGAGAGAGAGATTTGTCTCTTAAACCCTTGTTCTTTCTTTTTCAATTTCGGTTTCTATTCTACTTATTAATACTATGTTTTTGATTTCGTTCATTATGTCTGAGTAGTTTTATTGTTGGGGTTAAGGGATTTTCGATGGGGATTTATATGTTCGATGAGGATTCCATGAGCTTTTGAGCCGAATCTTAGAACTTTTTTTCTGAATTCGTTTTTACTGCATGAGAGTAGCGTCATGAACTACAATTTGATCCAGATGCTTGGTGACACGAAAGTGTTCATCCGGTGTCAGATCTAGTTTGGGAGAGCAAAAAAACCATAGGAGTGGAAACCTAACTATGGGCGATTTGTGAATGCTGACGAGTCTTAAACATAATGCATCTCTTCTCTTCTAGGGCCAGAGTGGAAACCTACTGGTCAGGGTTGAGACACATAGTTGTCTATGATCACGACAGTGGCATATTCATACGTCTGTGACTCCAGTTCGAAAAGTTTAAGCTAAGATCTTATCAATTTTACTCTCTAGCAATGTTTTGAATCGTTCGTACCCCTGAGAAAACTTCCCTGAAGCCCAACGCCTTCCTTCACATATATTTACACCGTTTTTATTTCAAGCTTTAGTTCAATATTGTCATTCCTTTTAAGTAGATTTTCATTTAAGCAATTAGAATATCCGTTTTTCTCGTTTTTATTCATTTTCGTTAAGTTTAGTTATTAAGCCATTTAATTCTCGTAGTTTCTTTTTAGATTTCGTTTTTACATTTTAAACAAACCACCAAAACCCCCACAAAACCGTTTGGTTCTAGACTTCCTTACTTTATATTTCTTTCAAAGGCTTTTGCAGGAAAAGATCCTCCTTCCATGTGGATTCGATACCTAAGTACTACAATCGATCAGCTGTGCAGTTGCGGCTATTGATTTCATTTAGGGTAAAACTTGACAACCCTCGACACACGACACGCAATCAAGTTTTTGGCGCCGTTGCCGGGGAAGGAACGCGTTTTCTTTTCCGCAAAACCCCGAGAAAGGTTGGTAAATCGACTCTAGAACTCCTTTTCTGCAATTTTCCATTTTTCGGTTATTTTGTTTCCATTTCAGAAGATATGAATCCTATAAATCGAAATATACACTATGAGGAAGGTTTCTATAACACTCCTCAAGCCACCAGACGCAGAGAGAGGCAGTATCTGCGCGATCTCTACAAAACAATTCGAAGCGAAGACTACAGAACGTTCCAGAAGGAGCCCTACGCACCTCAAATGGCAAACCCTAGATATTCTATGTGTCGCCTACCTCACCAGGTTCTCCAGCAAGATGAGAACGTCCAGCTCAGCAACAGATTGAGTCAGCTCGAAGGCGTGATCAGACAGTTCATAGAAGCTCAAGCAACCGCGACAGCTGCTCTAAACGAAAGGATTGACGGGATATCGAAACTTTTCAATGAGAAAATCGATGACCTAGCCTCACAAGTCAATTCAATAGAAGAACGAGCAACCAAGGACGCAGCTATGATCGCTAACAGATTCAACAGCATGGAGGAAGAGCAAGCAAAGCACACCTATGAGCTTCGCAACACCAAAAACAAAGTCATGGACCTGGATTTCAAAATTGATGATGTGGACAAAGCCCTAAACGAAGCTAAGAACGAGTCTTATGACTTTACAGTCGAAGTTTCAGAGAAGGTTTACAAAGTCATTGCCAAAACCGAAGAGCTTGACTCAACCATGGACAAAGTAGTCTATGCTCTTGATGAAGTTGAAGATAAGGTTGAGAAGATCATGCAAAGACTTTGAGAGCAGATTCCAGCAACCAAAACTAAAGACTCAAGTCCAGAGAGGAAGTACATCAAACCAGAAGACCCAGGAGACCATCCAGGAAGCAAAGGAGGAAGCAACAGCAGCAGGGGAACTCGTAGACAAATCCCCGCGGTCGCGTTGGCTCTGACCGCGGCCAAGAAGCCCTCTCCCGCGGTCGTGTTAGGCCCGCCCGCGGCCCATGGTTGTTTTCCCGCGGACGCGTCACCTGCAGTCAAGGCCAACCGTAAAAACGTTCCAAAACAGTCCCGTTCAGCTCATACAAGCATCTGTGGGTCTGGTACACCTCCTGGGATGACTAAACCACTCCATCAACAACTGGTTTGCTACATAAGCACCCAAAGATCTGAAGAAGAGGACAAGTCATGGCCTTGCAACATGGCTTTGTCTTGTGAAGATGAGTATGAAGAACAATACTCTGAAGATGAAGAGTATGGATTGTTAGAAGATCCAAACGCAGGATATTCCTCAGAAGATGGCTCAGGAGAAATTCAATGGATCACAAACAACATCAGTAGAGAGAAGCTAATGGAGTTCAACAACGTAGTCAGGTCATTCCCTGCTCATTTAAGCTTTGATGAAATCTGGAAACTTGGTCGTTTGCAAGTCTTTTTCAGGTACTGCAAGGAGTCTAAAGAGGATATCCATAGATACTTTATGCGAGCTCGATACATGACAACACCAGAAGCAGCTGTCTATGCGATTCACCTCAAAAAGCCGGAAGACTGCAGCCACTACACCAACAAAATCAGCAAGGAGAAGCTCGACGAATTCAATGATGTGGTTCGAAATTAGCCTGAAGGAATCACCTTTGCCAAAGCTTGCAAAGACTTCATGATAGGCCACTACTTCTGTGAGAGCAAGGAATCAATCCCTGAGATAGAAGACTTGTTCAATCATGCCAGAAGAGATAAACCTGTTCGAACACTTCACAAAATCGAAGGTGTAGGTCAGTTTCTTATCTCTTGTTCTATTAGAGGAGAAATGTTTAAAAACGTGCTATGTGATTCTGCAGCTTGTCTTAACATGATGTCCAAGGCAATTGCTTTGAGACTTGGTATTAAACACCTGCGCAGGACTAGAGCAAAGATTAGTCTAGCTGATGATTCAAATGCAACACCTCAAAGAATAGCTCATGAAATTCCTTTGAGAATAGGAGATTGCATAGTGTCTGTCGACTTCTACATTGTTGAGACGAGAGATGCAACATATCCAGTGATTCTCGGATGGTCTTTTCTAGCAACTTCCGGAGCTATAATGGACTGGCCAAACTGGAGGATTTCATTTCCTAATATCGACAAAGATGTCTTCACAGAAGCTGTCCCATACAACAGCAAAGCAGAAAAACGTTCTGCAACAGAAAAGTTTGAAGAAGAACTTTGTAGTGACGAAGAACCTGCTAGGCAAAGCAAGGAGATGTCGAAAAAGACTTGTCTCAGGACAAGGTCTTCTTCATTGGAATAAGCCACGTCCAACACCAAAAGTCGAGCTAAACGACTTAAAACAGAAGCGCTTAATGGGAGGCAACCCATTTAGGTATTGCTCTCTTTAGGATTTTTCTTTCTTTTTCTTTTGATCTTTTTCTTTTTCTTAGTTTCAGGTGTTTCTTATAAAACAAAAAAGCCAAAAAAATCAAAAAACCCGAAAAAAACCAAAAAGAAGGATGGTACCTGACTGCTCGGCCCAGCAGGAACCAAGGAGAAGCAGGAAGAGGCCGCGAAATAAGCCCCCGCGGTCGCAGACGTTCGGACCGCGGGAAACGTATGATCGACCGCGGTCGCGTGATTCTGACCGCGGCCAAGCACTTGTTTGCCGCGGTCGCGTGACTCCTGACCGCGGCAATTAGTCGTTGAGATCAAACCCAACCCCAAACCACCCACTTCACCTCATTTCACCTCACCAATCACCACTCCACCTCATTCAATACCCTCCACCACCTTCATCACCACCTATCACCTTCCCAAACCCCTTCGAATGAATCCAGTTCATCTCCACCAGCATCCCGGATCCAGGTAAGTTCTCCTTGTCCTTACCAATTCGATTATCTATCCATTTTTCTCATCCAATCTCGACTTGTTTCACACTGAGGACAGTGTGATTTAAGTCTGGGGGAGGATTTCATCCCTCTCTAACCACTTTTATTTCATGAGTCTTGCATTATCTACACTTTTTGCATTTTCCTTAAAGTTTTTCAAAATCGGTTTTAAAAACAAAATACGTTTTAAAGGGAATGGTGAACATGAATCAATGATATTTGACTGTGTGCTTTTAGACTGTTCCTAGTGACATGCTCATTCATGATTTAGGACTAGACTAGGCGGTAGCTAAGCACATTTGAAACGAAGTACCCCAGAGGAATTTGAATGATTTCGATTAAGATGAAGGGATACACTAGCTCTGTTTTATATGGACTTAATTTGGACTTAATTTTCTCATTGAAGCATTAGACCAGGGAAATGAATCATACATTCAGGACTCCTTTATCCTTTTACCACTCTCTGTTGATCCTGAATGGCTAGTTCATCTTTAGCTAGTTCCCCACCTTAACCAATCCTCTTTCAAACCACATGCACTCTTGTTTTCTATTGTCTTATATGCAGATAAGTGCAAAAACGTTGGAGAGAAAGAGGAACGACACAGTTTTCAGTCACCAAGGACAGAGACCTGCGATTTGCCGGAAGAGTTCCCGGAAGGATTCAACACAAGAGGAAGCTCAGTTTGCCTTAGAAAAAACTCAAATTTGGGTACAATCTCGTCCTCTAGTCTCTCTCTCTCTTTAAAAGGCATTTCCTTTCAAAAAAAAAAAAAATCCAAAAATAAGAAAAGAAAGGAAATAAAAGCCTTAGAGAGTCTAGAGAGGTCGAATTTTAAGTTCCAAGGCAACTGGAGTTCGATTTTATGGAGTTTTGGAGATCATTTTCTGATTCCCGGAAAGAATCTAAGTCTGGGGGAACAGCTGTTTACAACAAAGGAGGAAGGAGTATGCAACAACATTTGGCAAGAAGAAGTGACTGAAAACTGTGGTCATCAACAGATCCTTATCTCTCTTGCGGTTTTGCATATTATCTTGCATCCTCCAGATCTTCAGGTAACCCGAAACACTTTTACTCCACCACTTAAATAGCCCTTTAATGCCAAACGCCGTCTACCCTGGATGATGTCTTTAATGAGAACTCACTATTGAACTTAATGAATGTAGAAAGCTAGTTGACTGGAATCAAGATTTAGATTGTTTAAGTTTTGCATGACGGAAAAAGTGGACTAGTATCTCTTGTGCATTGGTGAGAATTTTCTAGACTAAGTTGTAGATTGATGCACTATCTTTGGTCCTAGTTTAGGAGTTCATGTCTATGAGATTTGTGCATTCCCTATTTTTGTTTTCACTTAACCAGTTAAGGCTTTTGCTTTGTTTGAGGACAAACAAAGGTTTAAGTCTGGGGGAGTTGATAACACCGTATTTTGACCACTTTTATGGATCGTTTTGAAATACTTTTTCTATGTTTTTAATTGCTTTTAAGTACTTTTATTACGTTTTTCTAGTATTTTTAGTTCCAAGACTCTTTTCAGGTAACTTAGGGAAAAACTTAACAAAATGGATAGAAAACCAGATTTCAGCTGAGAGTCAAACCGTCAGAAGTTCACCCCTGATTGAAGGCCTTCTCACCGTCTGATCGAGCTCAAATTTGGAGACCTTGAAGATGGAAGTATCAACTTTCCAGCACACTTTACAGCTTGGCAATCCAACGGTTCAATCAAAAGATACGCGAAGAGCAAGATGTCCCGTAAACTAGCCGGCAAGCAATTCCACTGCGGTCACAGGCCATTTCCCACGGTCAGAAGCATCCCGACCGTGGCCAGCAGTCCATTCCCCACGGTCACAGCCCTCCCGACCGCGGCCAGCCAACTCCGAGCCCGAAGGCCCATTTCTGAAGCCCACAATGATTCCTTCACTTGGAGAAACCCTAAGTGACGTCCAAAGATGTCTTGAGCACTGTAAATACATGTCTTAGGAACCCTATTTCGATATGCTATCTTTCTTATTGTTTTAGAATACTTTTTAAGTTTTAGGTTTTAGGGAGAGAGAGATTTGTCTCTTGAACCCTTGTTTTTTATTTTTCAATTTCGGTGTCCATTCTACTTATTATTACTATGTTTTTGATTTCATTCATTAGGTCTGAGTAGTTTTATTGTTGGGATTAAGGGATTTTTGATGGGGATTTATATGTTCGATGAGGATTCCATGAGCTTTTGAGCCGAATCTTAGAACTTTTTCTTCTGAATTCGTTTTTACTGCATGAGAGTAGCGTCATGAACTACAATCTGATCCAGATGCTTGGTGACACGAAAGTGTTCATCCGGTGTCAGATCTAGTCTGTGAGAGCAAAACAACCATAGGAGTAGAAACCTACTTATGGGCGATTTGTGAATGCTGACGAGTCTTAAACATAATGCATCTCTTTTTTTCCAGGGCCAGAGTGGAAACCTACTGGTCAGGGTTGAGAGAGATAGTTGTCTATGATCACGACAGTGGCGTATTCATACGTCCGTGACTCCAGTTCGAAAAGTTTAAGCTAAGATCTTATCAATTTTACTCTCTAGCAATGTTTTGAATCGTTCGTACCCCTGAGAAAACTTCCCTGAAGCCCAACGCCTTCCTTCCCATATATTTACACCGTTTTTATTTCAAGCTTTAGTTCAATATTGTCATTTCTTTTTAGTAGATTTTCATTTAAGCAATTAGAATATCCGTTTTTCTCGTTTTTATTCATTTTCGTTAAGTTTAGTTATTAGGCCATTTAATTCCCGTAGTTTCTTTTTACGTTTTTACATTTCAAACAAACCACCAAAACCCCCACAAAACCGTTTGGTTCTAGACTTCCTTACTT
Organism: Eutrema salsugineum; assembly: GCF_000478725.1. Lineage (NCBI taxonomy): Eukaryota > Viridiplantae > Streptophyta > Magnoliopsida > Brassicales > Brassicaceae > Eutrema > Eutrema salsugineum. Next base: position 8,322,571 of record NW_006256414.1, on the reverse strand, counting down.
TATATTTCTTTCAAAGGCTTTTGCAGGAAAAGATCCTTCTTCCCTGTGGATTCGATCCCTAAGTACTACAATCGATCAGCTGTGCACTTGCGGCTATTGATTTCATTTAGGGTAAAACTTGCCAACCCTCGACACACGACACGCAATCAACATCACTTACCTATTTCCTACGATTTTTTTACTAATCTTTTACTACTAATTTCTTACCAATTTCCTACCAATATAATTTTATAAAAATCAAAAATTAAATTAATATCGGAAATTCAATTTAAATTAAAATATAAATTAATTATAAATTTGATTAATGAAATATAAACAAAAAACAAAATAAATTCTCTAATTACTATGAGCCTAAAATTTGACTAAGTAATTATTAATTAGAGGGAGAGAAGGTGAAGACTCTTATTTATAGAGCAACTTCTTTACCCAAATTAACTTAGATTGTTGATGTGGGACAAATAAAAAAATATAAGTTTTCGACGAAATTCCTACGATTTTTTCTACAAACGATATTTCATAGGAAATCTGTAGAAAATTTTAATTTTGCTCTTTTTATAGTGCAATTTCTTCATCTAAATTGTTAAATTTTCGATGTGGGACAAACAAAAAGACATATTTTCCTACAAAATTCCTACGATTTTTCTACAAATAATATTTCGTAGGAAATCTGTAGGACAATTTCCTACAAAATTTCCACCAGTGTAACAGTCAATTTTATCCTACAATTTTCCTACCAAATTTTGACCGTATTTTCTACGAATATAAATTTGGTAGGTTATTGGTTGGATATCTCCTACCACTTTTTGACATTTTCTTTTCGTAGGAAATTTTTTACCTATTTCCTACCACTTTTATTTTTCGTCATAATTGCGTAAGAAATTGGTAAAAAATATTCCTACCAAATACATTCGTAGGAATTTTCGTAGGAATATGACATGTTTTCTTGTTATGTCATACTAATATTTACAAAACACAAAATATCATGAATTTTGCAAGAAAAAAATTCAACATGGGGTTGAATCACGTAACATTCTGTTGCTCCACCCTCGTGGTGCTAAGCATTCTCGTCATAAGTCATGCTGGAGTCACTGTGAAGATTGTGTGAATTTGATGAGCAAGTCTTCAAGAACTAACCCAGGTTAATGATGTTGGGTTGAGTTAAGTTTTGGGATCACAAAGGAGGAGCCTTTTCTATTTGTCTTCTGGTGAATTCAAAAGCTAAGGTGTTTGCACTAGGGTTTGAGGTTGTCTCTACTATATAAGCTTATAGAAAGAGATGAGAGAGAGTAAGCCAAGATGTGGACACACAATGTGGCTAGAGGGGTGAGAGAAAACATGTAAAAGCATAACCTTGGGGTGGGTTTTCTCTTGCATTACACAGAGTGAGTTCTTGAGTGTGAATCACTTGTAAATGTGTTCTCCTTCTAGTTGATTCCGAGCAACAGTCCTGGCGAGATGTAGGTGGTGTCGGTTTGACCCACTGAATTTTTTAAATGTTGTGTGTGTGTTCCCTTCTCCTTCTCTCTTGCTTTATCTCTTCCTCAAACTCGTTTCTCGGCAACTTTCTGTGTTACACAACCATATTTCTTGTGTTACTCTGTTTCCTGCATCAGTATCAATATTAGGACATCAATCTGCTTCAGGTCTTGGTTTGTTGGGGTCTATGCTCGGTCACAGGCGACGCCTTTGAGCCTCTAGATTCTCAACAGTCACCAATAGCTATACTAGAGTTGATATAAGATCGAGTGTATGGACCCTTGTAGCTGGCTTCGATGGCTCTCTCTACGCGGACAAAGGGAGATGAGATGGTGAACGAATGTGGTGACTAAGTAACTGGCCTCGATGGCTCTCTTTACTTAACCGAAAGGATGGAGTGATGAACTGAGTAACCAATGGATCGAAGGACGCCACAAAGCTGATGACTCTAGCTTTGATAAGTCGAAGAACACAAGACAAGGGGCAGCCGCACAAGTCTCTTAGCTCTTAGGGTTTAAAGAAAAGTTCTCTCTTTATTGATAATAGGTAAAAAGTTCTGAATACAACGGCTGCATATGGGACTTTATAAATAGTCCTCCAGCCTTGACCTTCTAGGGTCGACAAACCAAAAAAAAGGAAAGTTCAAAACGCAACAGACTCGGAAAAAAGAAAAGAAACAATTCGTAAAACCTAAGACAAATCAAAAAAGAAAAATAACTAAAAGGACCAAAGAACAAAACCTGCAAAACAGAAAAAGGAAATGTCGTTAATGAATTCAAATTTAATCCCTTACATTGCTCTGAGGTTGGCTCGAAGTGGGGTTGCTTGATATCGGAGATATCATAAGCACATTCAGGCCAAGAGTCTTTAAAAGCGGCAATGCTTCGAGTTTTGAATGTGGGCTTGTTTCCTTGACGTCCACGGCATCTCTAGGGCTTGTTAACTTGAGAGCTCCCAATGTATTGACGAGATCTTCGTGCGCTTCTTGCATCATCATAGCCTCCACAACTTCATTTAAATTCTTCCCTCATGTTCCTTGTGCTTGACCTTGTCCTTGGTGGCTCTCTCATGAACGGAATCTTCAAGTCTTGGAGTTGCTCCGAGCTAGTGTCCTCATCAGTCACCAATAGCTATACTAGAGTAGTTAAACCTTTCAAAGATGCCATTGGAAATCTTCCCTCTTCCTACTCCTAAACAAGTACATTCTTATTTCTTTTTATCGAATCGATTTTGTAATGTCTATGTAACTTAAAAATGACTTAATTCTATACAAACATTTTTTTTCTTTCTCAAGTTCATATAACACAGGGAGCAAAACGGTAGAGGTAAAGCCAATAACGATGATGATTCTAATGTTGTTAAATACTATATCGTTGATAGTGACAAGAGTTCAAAGTAGGGTTCTGAAGCGTTGACGTCGTCATATAAACTCTTTGACTACGCCTCTGGTTTTCTTCATCACTCTAAAAAAATTTTGGCCATTCTTATCTCTTCTTATAAAACTAATGAGATATTCTTTTGCTTTCTTGGGTAACATATTTAACAATTCAAGATTGATACTTCCATGTGTTCCACGAATTTTGACTGTTTCAGCATCTTAACTAACAATTTAGGGATCTTCCCACGAATCTCGATTTTTAGCATTTTCACTAAAAATCATCGTCAATCTTTTTGCCTCTTTAGTCAACATATTGTAATTTCATTGTCGTTTTGTCTCCCTTCTTTTCTTACTGGCTTCCTATCTATATACTTATTTGTGTAGTGATTTGCTTTCGTGTCGAGCTCACGGCGAGTTTTACAGCCTTTCGCTTACGTGTCAGCTCAATAATTAGTTTCAGCTCATTTTACAATTACATGTCATTTTTTGATTGGTTATTATCTGATGATGTGTAAAAAAAATTTAAAACAAACTGGTCTAAATTATTATGGTTTAATGCTTAGTTCTAAAGTCAATCAAACCGTTTTAAAAATTATATAAAACCAAAATTTAGAAAAATTTAACAAAAATGTTTTTTTTTTAAACACAAAAAACGTTTTAAAAAAAACAAAACAGTGAATCTATATCTCTTAATATTTACCATTTTTATGTTTCCAAAATTTAGAAAAAATCTAACAAAATGTTAAAATAAACAAAAAAATAGAATCTATTTAATAATTAATGGAATGTCATTTCAAAAAAAAAACAAAAAACAAAATTTAACAAAAAAATCGAACGAAAAAGTTTTTTTTTTTAAAAAAGATAATATTTATATATATATATATATAATTAATGGAATGTCATTTTAAAAAAATATCATGTTTATAAACCACCTACATCGTTTAAAAAAAAATTATATGGGTAAAATTTCTCTTATTTATATTTTTGTTGACAAATATAACTAATTTTAGAACCATGATTATAAACCACCTCTATCGTTACTATTTTGTAGGAAAACAGGTTCCAAAAATGGCATAAGGGAGACTATAGACTCCCTTCTTAAAAAAATGCTAGATAAACACAACCATCTTGTAAAAGCATTTAGAACTGTCCGAGATCGATTCAGTGAGACTCCAAATAATCAGAATCTGAAATTAAAATTGATTTATGAGAGAGATACAGATAGGAGGACACATAATCTGCCAACTGCCAACGAAGTTGCTGTTTTGATATCAGGAAATTTTGTTTTGGGAACGAACTCACGAGATATAATTCTAGAATGTACAAATGGGAATCTACAACACATAAGTGAATTGCATCCATCTTATTTGCCTCTGCAGTATCCCCTACTTTTTTCTGTATGGTGAAGAAGGTTTTCAGCTAGAAATTGACATAGGTTTCGTGGATACGGCTAGACAGAAAAGAAAAAAAATAGCAAAGTGTGAGTTCTTTGCTTTCCATCTTCAAGAGAGATTTGGTGAAGCACCTACCATAATGATGTCGGAATAATTATATCAACAATTCCTGGTCGATGTTTTCATGATGATAGAGACAAACAGATTGAGATATTTTTATTTAAATCAGAAAAATATTCAATGTGATAATTATGAACGACTTGCAAAGTCTGCAAAAAAGGAACTTGTGACCTTTCTGACCAAGGCAGCCGGGTCTATATGCCTGCTTCATATACAGGAGGATCGAGGTACATGAATCAACATTATCTTGATGCAATGGCGACATGCAAGCACTATGGTTTCCCAGATCTTTTTATCACAATAACATGCAATCTTAAGTGGCCTGACATTACTAGACATCTTAAAAAGCATAATTTGAGTACCGAAAACAGATCTGATATTTGTTGTAGGATTTTCAAAATGAATTTGGACAATCTCATGCACAGATTAACTAAGAAGAATACATTTGGTAAATGTAAAGCAGGTAAGATAATGATGCAATCATGGAAAGCTTACTTGAACCAGAACTTGGAGACAAGGAACTTATAGCTAAGGAGCTTGAACCTCGAAGCATTGCAAGTAGCAAACGGCCCAATGACTAGAGCCAGGTCTAGAAGACTCAAAGAAGCCGTTAGCAAAATCATCAGCTAATCAAGTTCAAAGGGAAAAGAGTATAATTCAAACACTCTTGTTGTGATCCAAGTCCGAGATACTTAGTGGACTTGTGATCCAACTTTGTACTCCTTTTCCCCATCATTAATTTTGTCCCAATGGGTTTTCTAGTGATGGGTTTTTAATGAGGCAGAGTTGGATCACTTAAGCATCTAAGTCTACTAAGTCCAGCCCATAAGAGTTGGCCATGAAGAGGAGCGTATGGAAGCATTTGAATTTAAACTTAGACAGCTTGCACTTCTAATTTTCGAGACATGTTTATTGCTTTGGCCGAGACTCTCTTCTACTTGTTTATATTCTCTTGTAATCTCATTTGAGAAACCATCTTATCTTTTATCAAAAATCTCTTTCTAAGTTAAGATCAAATCTTTTGTTGGTGTGTAATATCTTTCAAGAACCTCTGTTCTCTTTGACTGGTGAGTAATATCCAGTGAGAAAAATCGAAACAAATTCATCAAAGGTCTCTGCAACCTTTGGATTCTTATCAAGTTCACACGCCTTGAAACTTTTGTGTTTGCAAGGATTATCAGTTCCAATCCAGTGCTTGAGTGTGATCTAGGGAGAAAATTCTATTGAGAATCGCATCAAGTGGTATCAGAGCAAACATTCAACCACTGGATCGTCAAATCATCAGGTTGTTTCTATCCTTGTTGTTTCGATCTATTATCTTGCTAATTACGATCAGATCAGAATTCTATTGAATCTGTTAATCGTTTTTGCATCATAAACCATTTAAATCAAGTTAACTTTTCAACTTCTAACATCAGATCTGTTCATCTTAGACCAAATTCATAAGAAATCAGATCTAGTCTCTTCAGTTACTTGGAGTACACAAAGGGTCATTTTTCATGTTTGAACAATCGAAAACTTGTTCCTGGTGATTCTTGTCGTTGTTTTGATTTCAGGAAAATCATGTCAGACGGAGAAACAAGCCAACAGCGAGATAACAAGCTACTGATGTAAGCCATGACCACAAAACTTACTGAGTTAATGTCAGCTCAGTTCGAAGTATTCAGAAAAGAACTACAACAGAAATCACATACCAAATCTGACCGAAGATCTAGAAGAAGAGATCAAGATCAATCCCCTGAGAAGACCAGAGATCAATTCAGGCCACCTAAAGATCATGCGGCAGAAGAATACTATAGTCAGTCATCGCATCATAGCCAAGGAAGAACAAGGCGAGTCAAAAGTGGGCTTGAACGTCTTCAAGACAATCTAGGAGGTCTTAAGCTGCGAATTCCCTCTATCCAAAGGGAAGAAAAATCTTGACCCTATCTAGAATGGGAGAAGAAGATAGAACTGGTATTCAATTGCCAAGAATACACCGAGATCAATACAGTAAGAGTAGCTGCCACAGAGTTCACCGATTATGCCCTGAGTTGGTGGGATCAACTTGTTACTTCTAGAAGAAGAATTGGAGAGTATCCAGTTGAAACTTGGACCGAAATGAAAACCTTCATGAGAAAGCGGTTTGTTCCAAGTCATTACCACCGGGAGCTGCATAATAAACTTAGTCGTTTAACTCAAGGCAACCATGGAGTAGAAGACTATTACCAAGAGCTTGAAACCTTATTGATCCGTGCCGGTGTTTCTGAGGATCGTGAGGCAACCATGTCAAGATTCCTTGGAGGTCTTAACCGTGATATCCAAGACAGGCTGGAAATGCAACACTACATGGACCTTGAGGAGATGCTGCATAAAGTTATAATAGTGGAGCAACAACTTAAACGGAGGAGTACAACAAGATCTAATCAAGGAGCTACCACCTCTACATTCAAACCGAGTTATCAAAGGGAAGGAAAGCACATCGCATGCACCAAACCGGATAACAAATCTTTTGCGTCTCATCAAGACAACAAGTTCAAAACAGAGGCTCCTACAACACGTTCCTGAGATGTTAAGTGTTTCAAATGTCAGGGCCTAGGTCATTATGCAACGGAATGTTCAAACAAAAGAGTTATGGTGGTCTTAGACAATGGAGAGGTTGAATCAAAGGATGAAAAGGCAGACCATGAGTTTCTATCCTAGCATGAAGAGCTGCCGGCCCAAGGGAATTTTCTTGTTGCTAGAAGATCATTGAGCTTGCAAACGAAGAGCGATGAACAAGAGCAGAGAGACAACTTGTTTCATTCTCGATGCCTAGTCCAAGGAAAATTGTGTTCTCTTATTATTGATGGAGGAAGCTGCACTAATGTGGCAAGTGAGTCTATGGTCAAGAAATTGGGTTTAGACATAAAGAAGCATCCTAGAGCTTATAAGTTACAATGGCTCAACGATAGTGGCGAGTTGAAGGTGCAGAACCAAGTTAATGTGCCCCTAACCATCGGCAAGTATGAGGATGAGGTTCTGTGTGATGTATTACCAATGGAGGCTGGTCATATCCTCCTTGGCCGACCATGGCAATCGGATAGAAGGGTGATACACGATGGGTTCACCAACAAGCATTCATTTGTGTTCAAAGGCCGGAAAACTACTTTGGTTCCTTTGACGCCTCAGTAGGTTTTCCAAGACCAGGTTCATCTCAAACAGAAGGACAAACCATCAGCCAAATTCTCAAACATCTTTCTCAAGGCTGGTGATGTTAAAAGAGCTTTATCTACTAAGCAGTCGGTTTTCCTATTTCTTTTTAAAGATTTTCTTGTGAGTATGACTAACCTAACACCGGTATTACCGAGTGAGATGACAGAACTTTTTCAGGATTATAAAGAGAAGACTAACCGAAGGAATTACCACCAGTGTGAGGCATAGAGCACCATATAGACTTTGTGCCCGGAGCCTCATTACCAAACCGCCCTGCTTATCGAACTAACCTTGTAGAAACCAAAGAACTTCAAAGACAGGTCAATGAACTTATAGGGAGGGTCACATCAGGGAAAGCATGAGCCCTTGTGCCGTTCCCGTGCTCCTAGTACCAAAGAAGGATGGAAGCTGGCGTATGTGTGATGATTGCCGAGCAATTAACAACATCACGGTTAAGTATAGACATCCTATCCCTAGACTTTATGATATGATTGATGAGTTGCATGGTTCTAGTATCTTTTCTAAGATATATCTTAAAAGTGGTTATCATCAGATTGGGATGAAAGAATGGGATGAATGGAAAACTGTATTTAAAGTGAAGCATATGGTTTATATGAATGGTTAGTAATGCCATTTGGTCTAACAAATGCACCATGTACCTTCATGAGACTGATGAATCATGTTCTTAGAGCATTCATAGGTGTATTTGTAGTATTCTATTTTGATGACATTCTGATTTATAGCAAAAGTCTAGAAGATCATATCATGCATTTAAAATCGGTTTAGATGTGCTTAGGAAGGAAATATTATTTGCTAATTTCAAGAAATGCACATTTTGCACCGATAGTCTTGTGTTTCTAAGCTTTGTTGTGAGCGCAGGGGGAATTAAAGTAGATGAAGAAAAGGTGAAAGCCATTAGAGAATGGCCAAGTCCAAAAACCCTTGGTGAAGTAAGGAGTTTTCACGGTTTAGCCGGATTCTATAGGAGGTTTGTGAAGAATTTCAGCACCCTGGCTGCTATCCTCACAGAGATCATCAAGAAATACGTAGGGGTCAAGTGGGAACAAGCACAAGAGGAGGCATTCCAGACTTTATAGGTTAAGCTAACCAGTGCTCCCCTCTTAGTTCTTCCTGATTTTCTTATAAATTTTGAAATCGAATGTGATGCCTCTGGAATAGGAATTGGTGCTGTTTTGATGCAGGATAAGAAGCCACTAGCCTTATTCAGTGAGAAACTCGGAGGTGCTACTTTGAATTACCCCACTTATGACAAGGAACTCTATGCATTGGTCTGAGCTTTACAAACATGGCAACATTAACTTTGGCCCAAAGAGTTTGTCATTCATACTGATCACGAGTCCCTCAAGCATCTCAAAGGACAACAGAAACTCAACAAACGACATGCCAGGTGGGTAGAGTTCATCGAGACATTCCCATATGTCATCAAATACAAACAAGGTAAAGACAATGTTGTAGCCAATGCATTGTCTCGCCAGTATGTTTTACTCTCCACTCTTAATGCAAAGCTCTTAGGTTTTCAACAACTTAAATATATGTATGCGTCTGATCCTGAGTTCAAAGAAGTTTATCAGTCTTGTGAAAAGTTTGCTAAAGATCATTATTTTAGACAAGACGGACCCCTCTTCTTTGATAACCGGCTTTGCATTCCTAACTGTTCTATCCGAGATTTGTTAGTTAGGGAAGCTCATGGTGGCGGACTCATGGGGCATTTTGGTGTCACTAAAACACTGAAAATCATGCACGATCACTTCTATTGGACCCATATGAAGAGAGATGTTGAAAGAATATGTGCTAGATGTGTAACTTGTAAAGGAGTAAAATTTAAGGTTCAACCGCACAGTTTGTACACGCCTTTACCTATTCCTGAGCATCCTTGGGTTCACATTTCTATGGATTTTGTTCTTGGATTTCCTAGGACTAGAACAGGAAAGGATTCTATCTTTGTCGTTGTAGATATATTCTCTAAGATGGCACACTTCATTGCTTGCAACAAAACTGATGTTGCTTCGCATATTGCTAGTTTGTTCTTTAAAGAAATTGTTCGCTTGCATGGAATGCCTAAGTCTATTGTTTCAGATAGAGACACTAAGTTTCTAAGCTTCTTTTGGAAAACCTTATGGTCTAGACTAGGAACGAAGCTTGTGTTTTCAACTACTTGTCATCCACAAACTGATGGGAAAACTGAGGTAGTTAATAAGACTTTATCCACACCATTGCGTGCATTAGTTAAAAAGAATCTTAAGTCTTGGGAAGATTTTTTGCCTCATGTTTAGTTTGCATATAAGCACTCCATGCATTCTGCTTCTAAATTCTTCCCATTCCAAATTGTGTATGTTTTTAACCCCTTATCGCCATTGGATCTAACCCCTTTTCCTTTAAGTGAAAGAACAAACCTGGATGGCAAGAAAATAGCTGAAGTTATTAATCAGATCCATCAGAAAGCCAGGGAAAACATTGAGGAAAAGACAAAGCAGTATGTCTGCAAAGCAAATAAGAACCGATGAGAGGTTATTTTTGAAGAAGAAGATCAAGTATGGGTTCATCTTAGGAAAGAAAGATTCCCAGCTGAGAGGAAGTCTAAACTCATGCCTAGGATCGATGGTCCCTTCAAAGTCATAAGGAGAATTGGCGACAATGCTTATCAACTCGACCTGCAAGTTAAGTATAATGTGAGTTCAGTTTCAATTTTTCTTATTTAGTTCCGTATTTTGTAGATGATCCAGATTTGAGGTCAAATCCTTTTCAAGAGGAGGGGGATGATTTGATCATGGAAAGCTTACTTGAACCAGATCTTGGAGACAAGGAACTTATAGCTAAGAAGCTTGAACCTGAGGAAGCATTACAAGTAGTAAACGACCCAATGACTAGAGCCAAGTCTAGAAGACTCAAAGAAGTTGTTAGCAACATCATCAGCCAATCAAGTTCAAAGGGAAAAGAGTATAATTCAAACACTCTTGTTGTGATCCAAGTCCGAGATACTTAGTGGACTTGTGATCCAACTTTGTACTCATTTTCCCCATCATTAGTTTTGTCCTAATGGGTTTTCTAGTGATGGGTTTTTAATGAGGCAGAGTTGGATCACGTAAGCATCTAAGTCCACTAAGTCCAGCCCATAAGACTTGGCCATGAAGAGGAGCGTATGGAAGCATTTGAATTCAAACTTAGACAGCTTGCACTTGTAATTTTTGAGACATGTTTATTGCTTTGGCCGAGACTCTCTTCGACTTCTTTATATTCTCTTGTAATCTCATTTGAGAAACCATCTTATCTTTTATCAAAAATCTCTTTCTAAGTTAAGACCAAATCTCTTGTTGGTGTGTAATATCGTTCAAGAACCTCGGTTCTCTTTGACTGGTGAGTCATATCCAGTGAGGAAAATTGAATCAAATTCATCAAAGGTCTTTCTGCAACCTTTGGAGTCTTATCAAGTCCACACGCCTTGAAACTTTTGTGTTTGCAAGGATTATCAGTTCCAAACCAGTGCTTGAGTGTGATCTAGGGAGAGGATTCTATTGAGAATCGCATCAGATGATCAGTTAATTATCTTTTATTTACATTATCAAAATAAAAACATAATCAAATTAAAAACATTTTTGACATTGTCTGGTCTCCTTTTCAGCTATGTATACCATTGAGTTTCAAAAGAAAGGTTTACTGCACGCACATATAGTCCTTTTCCTACATCCAGACTCAAAGATACGAATGCCAGAGGATATAGACGAGATTATCAGTACTGAAATACCAGACAAGGAGTTAAAACCTCTTTTGCATGAAATTGTAGGTGTCGTTATGATTCATGGACCATGTGGAGGCGCAAAAGAAAAAAAGTTTTCATGGTAAATGGTAAATGTTCCAAGTTTTTCCCAAAAAAAAATTGTGAACAAACTACCATTAATGAAGGTGGATATCCTCTCTATAAGAGAAGAAGGGATTTATGAACTATTCATCAGAAATGGATTGATTGTGATAATACATATGTTATACCATATAATAAAGAGTTGCTGCTGCGTTACCGTGCTCATATCAACATTGAGTGGTGCAATCAGGCCCGTTCAATCAAGTATTTGTTTAAATATATAAACAATGGAGCTGATTATGTGCGAGCTGGTGTTGCCGAAAAAATAAACAAAACGAGATAAAAATGCATTACACTTGCAGGTTAGACAAAATTACCTTCAAATTTAAGACTGTATATAATTTGGAAAGTGTTTATCTGTTTAAAACTAATAAAAACAAGTTCTTCTACTATAGGTATATAGCACCATGTGAATCTTTCTGGCGGATAGAGACCTACAATACAATATCGAAGTACAGCAGTTGAGAAGCTAACATTCCATCTGCCTAATCAGCAGATGCTAATGTATAAACCAAACAAACACATTGAGGAGGTTCTGGAGAAACCATATGTCGGTATGTCTAAGTTTCTAGCGTGGTTTGAGTATTATAAAATATACAAGGAGGCAGCAGACCTGACATACCCCGATCTCCCATCAAATTTTGTTTGGCACCAAAAAAAAAAAGATCCTTGGAACCAAGGACAAGAAAAGGGAAAAAAGTTATAGGAAGGCTTGTGTTCATATCTCAAACACTAGGTCAAATCTATTACTTGCGACTTGATACAAGCACCAAACTGTCAAGGGCTTATATTATCTCGGAAGCAAAGCTTTGATCGGTGGCCAAGGGGTGATCCAAGTGAATGAGCAACTCTAGACAATTGGATCGATGTAAATGGCTAAGTGACAAAGGTGGATCGATGTGCACCACACAAGTTGTGTAAGACTTGTGATAAAACACGAGAACTTTGATCTAGGAGGTACTGGTCTCAACTAGAGCAAAGGGTTAAACAAGTTTCTCTCAAAGAAAACTGGTTTGAAGAAAGTTTGATTTTTATTGATATCAAAGGTGAAAAAATTACAAGGCTGTAATGGGACCTTATATAATGGTCCTAGCAGCTTAGACTCAAAGAAATAAAAAGACTCAAAACAACAGGACTTTTAAAAGTAAAGACTCAAAACAACAGGACTTGTAAATTAAAAATGCTAAATTAAAGGACTCAAAAAAAAGGAAATAAAAGACTAACTAAATTATCTCTGCATAAGACCAAAGACAAGAGAAACTCATTAGTCAAAGAATTGAAATTTGATTGAACACTTACCTTATTTGGTGGCTGAGACATGTGTGGCTTTGACCGAGTTTGAATCTTCCCTCCTAAGTGTCTTGGTGCATTGGCGAGATGGTCAGCATGAAGACTTGGGCTTGATTTGGCAAAACGGGCCAGACATCTTGATTCTTTGAAGCTGGGCCGTTTGCTAGCTCTTGGCATTCTTCAAGTAATCCAGTCCAAGCTTGTTGTTGATGGGCTTCATTATGCGGCTCATTTTCTTGGTCTTCTTGCGGCCTTGTTTGATCCACTTGAGATATGGCTTGTAACATGCTTTGGTTGTACTTGTGCTGAAGGACCTTTGCTCTTTGTCTTGTTATTGGCCCTTGATGAATGATTGGTACTTCCACATCTTGTAGTTGCGGCTCGGTTAAGTCTGGTTCAGCTTGAATGGCCTCATCACGACTACTGCTTAATGAAGTTTAAGGCTCAACATGTTTTGAGGATATAAGAACTTACAAAAGTGTAGTCTATGAGACATTCAAAGATGCTTGCTATGCACACGGATTATTAGACGATGACAAAGAATATATTGAAGCAATAAAGGAGGCCAGTTTCTGGTACTCTGCAAGATATACACACAAATTGTTTGTTATCATGATGCTCTCAAATAGTGTAGGTTCGGTACTTGGAGTTTGGAACGCTTCATGGGAAATACTCTGATCCAAAGATATATTGTACAAACAAAAGAAAATACGGAAGAAAGAAGGTATACATTTACCTATATAAAATTCTCCTAACATGTTCACAATTAAATATCTTTAAAATATATTGTTTTATTAATGACTTTAACTTTTGTATTTCGAACTGATACAATCAATTATACATTTTTTGTAGATTTGGTGCTAACAGAGGAACAGATAAATAATTTCACTCTTTCCGAGATCGAAAAGTTAATGAGTTGTCATGGAAATACTCTTGCCAATTTTGACAATATGCCAAAGGCAGACGATATCGAAATTGATAAATTCAACATTCAACTGCTCAGCGACAAAAATACTCAAAGATCATATTAAATACATGACAATGATCACAGAAGAGCAGTTGGGTGTTTATAATGAAATTCTAAATGCTGTTCAAAGCAATAGGGGCGGCGTTTTCTTTGTCTATGGCTTTGGAGGCACAGGCAAGACATTTCTTTGGAGTGTTCAAAGCAATAGGGGCGGCGTTTTCTTTGTCTATAGCTTTGGAGGCACATGCAAGATCTAAAGGTGAAGTTGTCCTAAATGTAGCATCAAGCGGAATTGCTTCATTGCTATTACAAGGGGGTAGGACAGCCCATTCTAGCTTTGGAATTCCAATAAATATCTATAACAGCACAACATGCCCGATGAAATCTGGTACACATTTAGCAGACTTGATCAAGGAAACAAAGCTAATAGTTTGGGATGAAGCTCCAATGATGAATAAACACTGTTTCAAAACACTCGATAGAAGCATGCAAGACATAATGAAATCTGAAGAACCTATTCGAGGCAAAGTCATTGTTTTTGGGGAAGATTTTCGGCAGGTACTCCTAGTAATACCAGATGCCTGTAGAAATATAACAGTAATGGCTGTGTTGAATGCATCAAAGCTTTGGAAAAATTGTAAGGTTCTACGGCTGACCAAAAAAATGTGACTACACACCGGTCTAAGTGAGAGTGATGCAAATGATATAAGCTCTTTTTCAAAATGAATTCTGGAAATCGGAGAAGGGAAAATAAATGAGCCTAATGATGGAGAAAATGTAATAGAGATTCCAGAAGACTTATTAATTAAGGATTGTGATGATCCAGTAAAAACTATAGTAAGAGAAATATATGGAGAATCCTTTGCTGATAGAGATGACCCCACGTTTTTTAAGGAACGAGCTATTTTGGCCCCAACAAATCTGGATGTCGAGAGAATTAACGAGTATATGCTTTCACAATTAACAGGTATTATTTCACTGACAATACAATATATGTTAACACGTCTTCCTACTTAGATTTTGAATATCTCAGAACTCTCTAATTGTCTAATTCTATAGGTGAGGAAAGAGTTTATTTGAACACTGATAGTATTGACCCATCAGAAAGAGTAGTAATTCCAGAAGATGATATAGATACTTTGGACAAAGATTTTTCAAAATATATTGTCTACACACAAGAATTCTTGAACAGCATCAAAATTTCAGGCTTGCCTAATCATAGACTGGTTCTGAAGATCGGAGCTCCTATTTTCTTGCTTAGAAACATTGATCCAAAAAGAGGATTGTGCAATGGCACACGGCTTATTATATCGTCACTCAGTTAACAAATAATGTTATCGAAGCAAGAGCGATTACAGGAAAATCTAACAGTGATAGACGAGAAGATTTTAATCCCAAGAATGTTTGTTACTCCAGCCGATGTAAGATTGGAATTTCACGATGCGCAGAAGACAATTTTCAGTATCTCTTGCTTTTGTAATGACGATAAACAAAAGTCAAGATCAGAATTTGGAGAAGGTAGGATTGTATTTGTCAAAACCAGCTTTCTCTCATGGTCAACTTTACATTGCATTTTCAAGAGTCACAACGGAAAAGGACTTAAAGATATTGATCACTGACAACAAAAGAGCACCGCACAAAACCACAAAGAATATCGTCTACAAGGAATTTTTTGCCAACATATAGACTATATTTATTTAAATAAGGCAAATATTATTTAGAATAAGATATCAAACTGCATTGAAAGATTATTTCATTACTATTTATAAAGTATATAAAACGATTTTATGATTAAATTTAAAGTTAATTTTAATTTTATTTTCATATCAGAATCAATTATTCATAATACACAAACTGAAAATTACTCTGTTTTAGTTCAATATTTTTGTTAATGTGCTTAACTTCAAAATACTTCATATATTAACTTAAACGAGAAGATACATAATCCTTATACAAATATGGAGTTAACCAACAAGGAGGATATAAAGAGCTCGATGAGAAAACACCATTCATAAGGAACTGTTGTTTTATCATTTGAAACGTTTTTTCTTTTGCATTTAAGGTAACATAATCCATAACATTGTGCATTTTGTTAAATGAGTCACAATATTGTTTCTTTTTTTATATAACTCAGAGTAAATACCAAATCTATGAAAAGGTCCAGACTAATCACTAGAAAAGGTGTAGCCCGTGGATATATCATCTCTCTAAGAATTCAAATGGGCCAAAAGCAAAGGTACAATATTGTTCTGTGTTTGCTTTTCGATTTTTATTGGTCTTCTTGATCTTTTGGCAAATTTGAGATTTCAAACACTCCATATTCCACACCATTGGATCTCGTATTAAGCTCAAGAATTCCCAGATTTTTTAAGAGGCAGTGTATATGAAACACCATCAGAGACGGGCGGATGAAGAAGCAAAGCTGTAGTAAAATACGGTAGGTGCATCGTTGCGGAAACAAGGGCTAAAATCAATTTTAGAAACGAACCTCCGGTTGCATCTGAAAATTAGAGTTCTTATGGCAATTTAGCACTTGTTTTTTTTTTTTAAATTACGTTATCACTACAAGAGAACTAGCATATTAGGATAGCACAATTTCTATAACTGCTACTAAAGAGGGTATCTTAGGTTGGAATATTCTATTATAGCATTTTAAAAATGCTAAGCCAAAATTCCACTAAACATAAACAAAAAAATAACTTTTGGAGCCTAAAATCATAAATCAAAGCGTTTGATCAACGCTATAATATAACAACACATGGTAGCATAAGGCCAAAATGCTATTGTATTGGGAGGTCGTACTATAGCTCCGGCACTCATAGCATTCATCAAAACGCTACTAAACATATATGATACCACGTAAATCGTGAGCTAAGAGCACCTTTTTTTGAATAAGCTTTGATTACTTGAAGCCCAAAAAGTCTTTAACAAGTCGGTTAAAGATAAGAAGGGAATATTTCCTTATTAGTTTAGGAGTTATCTATTCTATTAGGAAAAGGAAAAGTGTTAAGGGAAGATGTCCTTGCACTATATAAAGGATCTTAATGAAGTTGCATTAGGGTTAAGAAGAGAGAGTTGAGAGATTATTGTTCTTAGTTTTTGAATGAGTTTTCTAAGCAGCAATAAAGTATTCTTTCAACAAAGTTCTTAAGTGTGTTTATGCGATTATATTTGGTAGCAGAGCTTGAGTTATAAGCGATCCAAAACCCTAGTCATAAAGCACGAAGATCATTCGATACATAGAGATGGGAGACCTAGTTCCGGTGGTTCAGAAGGAATCGACACCAACCTCTATCCAATGTCCCATGTTGACGACAACTAACTACACAGTATGGGCCATGAGGATGAGGGTTTTACTGCGAATCAACAAGGTGTGGGAGGCGATTGAACCTGGTTCAACCGATGCCAACAAGAACGATATCGCAACAGGGTTATTGTTTCAAGCCGTTCTGGAGAACCTGATCTTGCAAGTCGGCAAGCAGGAATCTCCAAAAGGAATATGGGACGCGATCAAAGCTCGGAACCTCGGAGCAGATCGTGTCAAGGAGGCTCGTTTACAAACCCTAATGTCCGATTTTGAAAGATTGAAGATGAAGGAATCGGACACAATAGATAGCTTTACGGGAAAGTTATCGGAGCTAGCTTCTAAAGCAGCTTCTCTTGGCAAAACTATTGAAGAAACAAAGTTAGTGAACAAGTTTCTTGATAGCTTGCCAAGAAACAAATTCATCCACATTGTCGCCTCACTTGAGCAAGTCTTGGATTTGAAAACCACAAGCTTCGAAGATATAATAGGGAGACTCAAAGCCTATGAAGAAAGAATCAAAGGGTCAGAAAATCACGAAGAAACACAGGGAGGAGCTGTTGTACGCAAACTCGGAGAAACAAACCAGTTATGGCTCAAGAGGGAGAGGACGTGGAAGAGGAGGCAGAGGAAACAGAGGACGAGGCAGAGGAGGAAGGTTCAACTCGCAGGATCGATCAACAAACCAGAACGACCAAAGCCAAGGGAAAGAGAAGAAGGATAGGTCGAAGATAATTTGTTACCGATGCGATAAGCCTGGACAGTTCACCTCTGCATGTCCTGAAAGAACACAAAGAACTGAAGAAGCAAATAAAGTGGAAACAGAAGAAGCAGATGCTGCACTTTATATGCATGAAGTGGTGTTCTTAAACGAGGAAAAGCTGATTCCAAGGAACTTTGAGATCAACAAAGAAGAAGATGGAGTCTGGTACCTCGACAATGGAGCAAGTAATCATATGACGGGCAATATTGAATACTTCTCCGAGCTAAATAAGCGCATCCAGGGTAAAGTGAAATTCAGTGATGGTTCTTGTGTGGAGATAGGAGGGAAAGGATCCATCCTGTTTCAAGGCAAAACCGGCTAACAAAGGCTTGTCACAGACATCTATTACATTCCAGACCTCAAGAGCAATATCCTAAGTTTAGGACAAGCTACAGAAGTAGGTTGTGATGTAAGGATGAGGCAAGATTACCTTACTCTCAGAGATCCAGGTGGGAGACTACTGGTGCGAGTAACTCGAGCAGCTAACAGACTTTACAAGATAAAGTTGAAGATTGGGAAAGCAGCAAGTTTACTCTCAAAGGTTGAAGATGAGACATGGAAGTGGCATGCACGGTTAGGGCATATAATTTTCAAAACACTGAAAGATATGTCCCAACACGAGATGGTCCATGGTCTACCTGCAATACGAGAAGAAAAGGAGCTGTGCGAGTCTTGTCTGGTCGGAAAACAAGCTCGACAATCATTCCCAAAGGCCTCCACGTTCAGAGCTTCAAAACCTCTTGAACTACTTCACGCTGATCTGTGTGGACCAATAACACCACCAACTATTGCCCACAACAGATACGTATTTGTGATCATCGACGATTTTTCAAGGTACATGTGGACTATCTTGATAAAAGAAAAGAGTGATGCTTATGAAAGGTTCAAAGCATTTAAAAGCTTGGTGGAGAAGGAACAAAGAAGATCAATTCGCACCTTAAGGACAGATAGGGGAGGCGAGTTCACATCTAACGAGTTCCTTGAGTTCTGTGAAGAAAGTGGGATTAGAAGACAACTCACTGCTCCTTATACACCGCAACAAAACGGAGTGGTAGAGAGGAGAAACAGAACTTTGATGGAGATGACAAGGAGCACTCCTAAAGCAATGAAGGTACCCAATTATTTATGGGGGGAAGCAGTTCGACATTCTACCTATATAATAAATAGAGTACCAACAAGAGCGCTTGAAGGAATGACTCCTTATGAATGCTTAAAGGAAAAGAAACCAAGGATAAGTCACTTGAAGGTGTTCGGTTGTCTAGCTTATGCAAAGGTGGAGGCAGCTAACCTTAAGAAACTAGATGACAGGTCGCAAACACTAGTTCATCTTGGAATAGAACCTGGCTCCAAAGCATACAGATTGGTTAATCCTACAACACAAAGGATAGTGGTGAGCAGGGATGTGTTGTTTGATGAAAAAACAGGTTGGAATTGGAGTACAGCAAAGGATGGAGTGCAGAGAAACCCTGGGATGTTTCAGATGAGATGGGGAGAGGTGATTGATGCAGGAGAAGGACCTGCAGTAATCGCATATGATCAAGAACGAGAAGAAAACAGCGAGTGTCAAGCGACACCATCATCAGTGTCGAGCGACACTACTGAACGCGAATGTCGCGCGACACCATTAACAGTGTCGAGCGACACCACCAATCCTGAAGAAGATCATACCTTACCGAATGAAACTGAGGCACTTGAAGAGGAGCAATCACTACGAAGATCAAGTCGTCTAGTACGAAAACCAGGGTATCTCAATGACTTCGTCATGCAAGCAGCAGTAGAATGTGAGATCCTCTTACTATTAGTCAATGATGAGCCAAGGACGTTTGCAGATGCAAAAGACTCAAAAGAATGGAGACGAGCATGTAAGGAGGAAATCGATTCTATCAACAAAAACAGAACTTGGCTTCTAGTTGACAAGCCAAGTGGAGCAAAAATCATTGGATTGAAGTGGATATTCAAGATTAAGAGGAATGCAGATGGTACTATCAATAAGTACAAGGCGCGGCTTGTGGCTAAAGGATATGTACAAGAATCTCGCATAGACTTTGATGAAGTCTTTGCACCTGTAGCTTGGATCGAAACTATAAGACTGTTGGTCGCATTAGCAGCTTCACATGGATGGGAAATTCATCACCTTGATGTAAAAACAGCGTTTTTACATGGAGAACTAAAAGAACATGTTTATGTGAGTCAACCGGAAGGATTTGAAGTTAAAGGAGAAGAGCACAGAGTGTATAAGCTTTCAAAGGCCTTGTATGGCCTAAGACAAGCCCCAAGAGCTTGGAACACGAAGATGGACCAGATACTGAAGGGAATGAAGTTTCTCAAGTGCACAAAGGAGTCCTCCGTGTATCGCAAGCAAGAGGGAGAGTCTTTACTCATCGTTGCTATCTATGTGGATGACCTCTTTGTAACAGGCAACAGCATTGCAGGAATAAATGAGTTCAAGGCAGGGGTGTCATCTAAGTTTGAGATGTCTGATCTGGGCAAACTCACCTATTATCTCGGCATTGAGGTTTATCAAGGAGTAGATAGTATCGAAATCAAACAAGAGGCTTATGCAAAAAGGATATTGAAGGAAGCCGGTTTGGAAAATTGCAATCCAACTCAAGTACCTATGGAGTTTGGTCTAAAGGTTTCTAAGGCACAAGATGAAACAGAAATAGACCCAACTAACTACAGGAGAAACGTTGGATGCTTAAGGTACTTATTGCACACTAGACCTGATTTGGCGTTTTCAGTTGGTGTAGCAAGCAGATATATGCAGAGTCCTCGCAAGGCACATGGCGAAGTGATGAAGCATATTCTGTGATATCTCAAGGAAACAAGTTCATATGGTTTGAGGTTCAAGCGAGGAGGATCAAAGAAGATTGTTGGCTTTAGTGACAGCAGCCACAACATTGAACAAGACGATGGAAGAAGCACCACAGGTCATATGTTCTATTTCGGTTCTGCACCAATTACATGGTGTTCGCAAAAGCAGGAAACAGTTGCACTTTCAACCTGTGAGGCAGAGTTCATGGCAGCAACAGAAGCAGCTCGTCAAGCAATCTGGCTCCAAGAACTCTTAAGCGAGATTACATGATGGAAGACTGAACAAATTGTCATCAAGATTGACAACCAATCTGCTATTGCGCTCACAAGGAATCCGGTGTTTCATGGCAGAAGTAAACACATACACAAGCGCTACCATTTCATAAGAGAGTGCATTGAGAATGGACTAGTTGATGTGGAGCATGTACCAGGAGTGGAGCAGAAGGCCGATATTCTCACTAAGGCTTTGGCGAGAATCAAGTTTGCAGAGATGAGGAACTTGATTGGTGTTGGAGAGTTGTCCAAGACAGAGTCAAAGCTTAAGAGGGAGAATGTTGGATAAGCTTTGATTACTTGAAGCCCAAGAAGTCTTTAACAAGTCGGTTAAAGATAAGAAGGGAATATTTCCTTATTAGTTTAGGAGTTATCTATTCTATTAGGCAAATGAAAAGTCTTAAGGGAAGATGTCCTTGCACTATATAAAGGATCTTAATGAAGTTGCATTAGGGTTAAAAAGAGAGAGTTGAGAGATTATTGTTCTTAGTTTTTGAGTGAGTTTTCTAAGCAGCTATAAAGTATTCTTTCAACAAAGTTCTTAAGTGTGTTTATGCGATTATACCTTTATTGGTTTAGATACTCATTTGGGTATCTCAACTATAAACTACTCAGATTTTATATCAGAGAGAAGTATAAAGAGGGTTTTTTATGGAGATCTCAAAAATTGTCATACCAGAATCGATTCTCACTTCTTTCTCTATATTGTTTCATCTTTTTAATTATTTTAAAGGTGAAACACTCTTTTAAAACTCTTTGATGGAAATGCTATAAGAATGTCAAATTTTCTGGAAGTGTATATCATATAAACACTTCTGTTAATAAAAATACCTATTGTTTATTTTTCGGCATATTTTCTTCTTGTTAATCAATCAAACTTCCACAATACAACTAGAGAATTAAACATTTTTTTGGTAAAATAAACCATATGAAAAACATTAAAGTTTAAGATAGATAGAATTTGATAAAAAAACAGCGAATTTAAGACAAGCTCAAATGCATCAACAAAAATTGTACAAGTTTCACGGTAAAACCGGAATGTTTAGAATTAGTTACCTTAACATGTGACATTTAAAAAGAAACTCTACCTCTAGAAATTGTTGAAGCGATCTAGTTTGCGTCTCGTGCAGACCACTATGCAAGAAGACAAGGAGGTAAAGACATTTATAAGGTTTCCTAGATTGAGTTCGTATAACTTTTATTTTTTTACAAAACTAACCTACCATACCCAAAACACCCTTTTCGCCTTTGTTGAAAAAACCCTAATTACGAAAATGCCATTACTTTTGTAATGCCACGTAAGCAGAATATAACGCTGAAAATTTGATAAGTCTACCAGGCTTTGACGGTAGACTTATCAAATTTTGGTCAACGCAAAAATTTTGTCGATAGAGTTATTAGGTCGATGGTAGATTTATTCGAGAGTTGGTAGAGTTTACAAATGTTGGTAGACTTATCTTGGTAGAGTTTTGATGATGAGAGGTAGATTTATTATGTTTCGGTAGATTTTTTGTTATGAATGGCAGACTTGTCAAACGTGTTGGTAGACTTGTTAACGAAAGCGTTGACTTTCTCGCATAGTTGACTTTGTCGGTAGATTTATTGACAATGAGGTAGATTTAATTTCTGAGTTGGTAGACTTATGTCCTTTGGCAGTAGATTTATGTGAAACAAGTTGTCAATACGTGACGGTAGATATATCTGTTTTATGGTAGAGTTATATCTAGTTGGTAGATTTTTCGCTTTTGTGGTAGATATGTTTGTTTTGTGGTAGATTTAAATTCAAGTAAAATTTCTTCCGGTGAGTGGTAGATTATTTGTTACATGAGGTAGACTTACAGAATGTTGGAAGATTTATTTGTTTTGTGGTAGATATGTTTGTTTTGTGGTAGATTTAAATTCAAATAAAATTCCTTCCGGTAAGTGGTAGATTATTTGTTACATGAAGTAGACTTATAGAATGTTGGTAGATTTGTTTGTTAGTTTGGTAGAGTTTATGTAATCTGGTAGAGTTATTGTACGTATGGTAGACTTCTTATAATAATCATGTGGTAGATTAATTAAGTTTGGTATTTACAAAGATAACCTCGATCTGGTAGACAAATGAGGTGCTTATGGTAGACTTGTTTCTATGGTAGACTTATTTTCCATGCTTGAGGTAGACTTAGTTGTTAATGTTTGGCAGACATTTGACTTTTTGGGATTGAAATTACTTTTTTGTCTTAAATGTATTCTACAATCTACGAAAAAACCAGAGGTGTGGTAGACTTGTTTTGGAGTGTCGTATATTAAACAAGTTTCGTACATATGGTAGACTTGTTCAATGGTTATATTTGACTTGGTTTTGTTACCATTGACGTTTTCTTTGCATGAGTTTGCTAAGATTATGTCGGTTAACTGTGATTCGATCACAGATGATTATTGGTCTTTACGATATAGATGCCATAATCAATGGTCAAAAATTTCTAACATGAATATTTTTTCTATGATATATCTTTTCTCTAAGATAACTTTGCTTTTTATATTAACTTTGAACATATATGTCATATCTGTAATAATCATCTCTTAACTTATGATCTTTTGATTTTTATTTTTGAATATTTGTTACATTTAACTTTATTTACATAAACTCTTACAACATCACAATGTCAAATGATTTTAGTCATGTATTTTGATTAAAATTTTATTCAGTTATGATATACATCATAGTGAAAGTAAAGAAATAAATTGAATTGAATAATAACATTACTAGCAAATATTGTAAAAATGTGAAATGTCTGAGTCAATGTTTTACGACAAATATAATTTGAAAACGAAAATATTATCATTTAAAATTTAATTATCATTTTTACAAATTCAAATATGGATATACTATCAATTTAATAATAAATCTACCATTATTTCAAAACAAATCTACCATATGCAAATCTACAATTCATAGTAAAACATGTCGGATCGATGCTGGATATCCCATCAAAGATTTGTTCACCATGGCAAAGCCCATAATCTGTCAGAAAAAATAAACAAATACTGTCATTCGTATATAAAATTCAAATATATACGACTGATAAATCTACCATAAATAACTAATAAATCAACCAAACACATATCATTTTTCAAATAAGTTACCATTAAATGACTAATAAATCTACCAAATCACATCGTTTTACAAATAAGTCTATCATTAGATGACTAATAAAGCTACCAAAACCTCACATAAAAACGATAATTGTACATCAAATAAATGCACCATCAAATAACTAACAATTTTACCATCATAAAAAACGATAATTGTACAGTCATTAACAAATAAATATAATATCAAATAACTAATAAATCTATCAAACCACATATCGTTTTTAAAATAATATACCATCAGATAACTAATAAATCTACCAAACCAGATATCGTTAGTTTACCATCAAATAACTAATAAATCTACCAAACCACATATCGTTTTATCAATAATCTACCGTCAAATAACTATAAATCTATCAATTACTTATTATTTTTAAATAAATCTACATTACACGTTACAAACTTACATAACAAAATC
>NW_006256414.1:8211267-8297758 GCF_000478725.1 Eutrema salsugineum | reverse complement strand
TCTTGTTCCGTCGAAGAGAACCACATATTAAACAAGTTAACTGCAACAACAACAAAAAATTAATTTTTTTGTCACCGCCAACTACCGCAACTCCTTAGTTTATCATCGATACTAGATCTAAAAACCCAGATCTAAAAAAATAAAATAAAAGAATTCGAAATATAAGAAAGAAAACTCACGTAATAATAGAACGAATTGTAGAAGCCATGGGAAGATCTAGATCTTCGAGCTTGGAAACAATGGAGGCGCCTTGTTACAAAAAATCGGTAGGGCTATGCCTCTTTTTCTCTTTTTTTTATTTTGTGTATTTCTTTTAATTTTTTAAAAAAAATTTTCGTTTAAAAAAAGTTTTTTTTACAAAAAATAAATTCGAAATTTTTCAAAAAAAAAAAAAAATTTCCGAAAAAAAAAATTCGACCAAAAATAAAATCAAAATGGCAATTTTGTAATAACATAAAACATTAGAATGATTTTTTATATTTTATTAATAATAAAAAATAATAATTTTTTTTATTAACCATAATGGCATTCTCGTAATAATATTCAATATTTGGATAAAATGGTATAAGACCAACTTTATAAGGTTAGTCTAGTAAGCCTTTCAATATGTTAGGTTAGGTTTGTCAATTCATCAACCTTAAAGGCTAGTCTGAAGAATTTTCACTTCTTATTTTCTAGGGAGTCTAGAGCATCTCCAACCTATTACTCCATTATTTACTCTATAAATGGACTAACTCCATAATGGAGTTGGTTTCTCTCCAACCTTACCTGATTTTTTTACTCCATAAAAAATATTCTAAATATAATCTTTTTCCACTAATTTTGTAGACTATTTGTATTTATACCATTTTATTTGTGGACTTATGAATTGAATCCAATATTCTAAGTTACTTCTCCAGCTACTTCATTTAGACAATATTTTACTAATCTAGGTGAATCTGGAAGTGGTTTACCAGATTACTAATTTGTTGTTGTGTTTTATCCAACTTTATGTATTTCTAATTTTTAAAGTTAATTTGTTATTGTATTTTTCTTTTTTTATGTATTTTTAATTTTAAAATTAATTTATTATTGTATGTTCTATTTATATATTTATTATGGTTCTTTTTTAAATTTTTTTATAATTTAAATTACTAATTTTATTATTTATAATAAAATTTATGTATAAAAAATACTAGTTTATCATTCTATGTTCTATTTAAATTTCTATAATCTAAATTACTAATTTTATTATTTATAATAAAATTTATATTTATCATTTATAATTAAGAAGTATATAATAGTTGAAGGATTAAATTATAAATAAAAAAAAGTTTACTTCAAAATGAAGGTGATAATAGTGTTACTCTATATATAGTTGGAAGTCTTCCAAAACCTTCGAGAAAGCTTCGGGACCTTCATTCTCTCTCACATCCCCAGAAGTTTAAATATCCGAGCGGATAGCTTTGCTAAATGAGCAAAAGGCTTATCTTTTCCCAAATCATTTATAACGAACCAGTGGCGGAGAAATTTTTGGGTCAATCCTTAAACGGGCCAATAATGATGTAATAATTGGGTAGTATTATTCATATCTCCATTATGGAGGTGGAAATGGAGTATAGCTGAAGCAGATTTTACTCTATAATAGAGTTTGGAAGTGGAAACTGAGTAGGATTAGAGATGGTTTAAGGGTTTGTGTCATTTTTCTTTTAATTTAATTTTGTTCTAAAATGGCGTTGTAATAGAGTGTCTCTTAAAAATAGACAATGTTATCACGCTTTGGTTAAACAACGAAGAGCGAGGAATAGAATAATTGGCCTTCATAATGCGGCTGGAGTTTGGGTTTCTACTGAGAAGGAGATCGAACAAGTAGCGGTACAATATTTTGAGGAGTTATTCTCTTCAACTTCTCCGGCAGAATTTGAGGATGCTTTGAAGGAGATCCCAGCAAAAATTACGCAACAGGATAATGAAATGCTTACAGCAACAGCGTCCGAAGAGGAGGTCAGATCAGCACTTTTTATGACGAACCCGGAGAAAGCTCCGGGACCAGACGGAATGACAGCGCTCTTTTTCCAAAGATCCTGGCCTATTATTAAAACAGATATTGTGAAATTGGTTAACGATTTTTTGGACGCCGGAGTCTTTGATCAGCGGTTAAATATGACAAACATCTGCTTAATACCAAAAACAGAAAGGCCTACGAAAAAGACGGAACTGAGACCAATAAGCCTTTGTAACGTGGGATACAAGATTATCTCTAAAGTTTTGTGCCAACGATTAAAGCAGTTACTACCAAACATAATCTCAGAAACGCAGTCAGCCTTTGTCTCGGGAAGACTCATTTCGGATAACATCATGATAGCTCAAGAAATGTTCCATGGGCTGCACACAAATAAATCATGCAAAGGAAAATATATGGCAATAAAAACGGATATGAGTAAAGCGTATGATAGAGTAGAATGGTCTTTTGTTGAAAAATTACTGCGTCAGTTTGGTTTTGCTGAAAGGTGGATCACATGGATGATGTGGTGTATTACATCGGTTCAATATAAAATTCTTTTGAACGGACAACCAAGAGGACAAATAAGTCCGAAGAGAGGTCTTCGCCAAGGAGACCCTTTATCGCCATATCTCTTCATCATATGTACAGAGGTTTTAATAGCAAATATAAAGAAAGCGGAAAAAGCTAAATCACTAACAGGGCTCAAGATTGCAAGAGCAAGTCCGGCGGTCTCTCATTTGCTTTTTGCCGATGACAGTTTATTTTTTTGTAAAGCTACGATGGAGGAATGCCAGATGATACTTAACATACTCCATCAGTATGAGAAGGTATCTGGACAAAAAATAAATTATGATAAATCATCAGTAAAATTTGGTCATAAGGTCCCTGCTGCGGTACAAAATGATATAAAACAGCTCTTAGGAATAGCAAATATTGGAGGTATGGGATACTATTTAGGACTTCCAGAGAGCCTTGGAGGGGCAAAGAGTAAAATTTTTAATTATGTGGTAGATCGACAACAAGATAAGGTTAATGGCTGGACATCAAGACTTTTGTCCAAAGGAGGTAAGGAGGATTTGATTAAATCAGTAGCATCGGCAATGCCCACCTTTATTATGTCATGCTTCCGCCTACCCAAAGTAGTAACAACTAAACTATCCAGCACGGTATCACGATATTGGTGGTCTTCAAATGGGAATCAGAAAGGAATGCATTGGCTGGCGTGGCAAAAAATGTGTCGACGAAAATCAGACGGAGGAATGGGTTTCCGGAATTTGGTTCACGTAAATACGGCATTATTGGCAAAATAGATGTGGAGGTTAATAGATAAACCACAATCTTTGTTTGCAAGGATTTTTAAAGGAAGATACTTTCGAAAATCGGATCCTCTTGATCCAATCAAATCATACTCCCCGTCGTATGGATGGCGGAGCATTATCTCGGCACGATCTCTGGTTATCAAAGGGCTAATTAAAAGAGTCGGTTCAGGGACAACCATTTCTGTATGGAATGACCCCTGGATTCCGTCTTCTCGCCCGAGGTCTGCCATATGTAAGGGTTACAATTATTACCCGAATCTAAAAGTTAATCATTTGATTGACCCAGCAACAAATACATGGAATCTGGACTTACTGAATGCAATTATTGATGAATGAGATGTAGAAATAATACGGAGTATGCCTATAAGCAATACATATAGACCGGATTCTCTCGGCTGGTTTTTTACAAGGACAGGACGCTATACGGTAAAATCAGGATACCAAGTGGAGAACCAATATTCACAGATCGAATATGGAAAGTTTGTTGGACCAGACATTACAAAGTTACAGGCACAAGCCTGGAAGCTGAAATGCTCTCCTAAACTAAGGCATTTCATTTGGCAGGCTATAACAGGATGTTTACCAATGGCTACAAATTTAAATAATCGGGGACTCCAATGTGATACGCAATGCTTTCGGTGTGGAGCAGAGGAAGAAACAATAAACCATGCTCTTTTTGAATGCCCACCAGCGTCGCAAGTATGGGCTCTCTCTCAGATACCCTCTCCTACAGGAGTTTTTCCAATGTCATCGGTCTTTGCAAATTTTGATCATTTTTTTTGGAGAATCCCGAAGGAGAATCAAAACACACAGTTCCCATGGATGGTATGGTACATTTGGAAAGCAAGAAACGAAAAGTGGTTTTCAAATATCGATAAGGATCCGCAAATGACACTACGGATTGCAGAAACGGAAGCCAAACTTTGGGAAGCAGCACAACAGAGCGAATCGATACCCCAACTGCAAATGGCAAACAACCCTTCTATCACCTCTCGCTATGAGGGGGGGGGGGGGGGGTGCTATGTAGATGGGTCTTGGAAAGACACGGACAAAGCGACAGGCCTTGGATGGTACTATTTTAAAGATGGAATGGAGGAGAAAATCCTAGGAGCAAGGAATGTACGACGAAGCTTATCACCACTACATGCTGAACTAGAAGCACTTATCTGGGCTATGCTATGCATGATTGCAAACCAGAAGACGGAGGTAGCTTTCGCAACAGACTGTTCTGAATTGGTGAAGATGGTGTCGACACCAGAAGAATGGCCAGCTTTTGACTTACATCTAGAGGAGTTTGTGAAGAGTAAGGAGGCTTTTACCTTTTTTTCAATTTCACACATTCCGCACGCAAAAAATATGAAGGCAGACAACTTAGCACGAAGTGCACGAGTCTACCCATACGATGTTATGTATGTTAACTCGGTATCTTCGGTTTGGATTTCTGAACCGTTCTAGATATCTAGGCTATTGACAAAAAAAAAAAAAATAGACAATATCATATCTAGGCTGTTGACCAAAAAAAAAAAAAAAAATATAGACAATGTCATATATATGGTAGAATACAGAAGGGTTATATTACAAATTGACAGTGAGTTTAAGGGTTAGATTTGCATTTTCCGAGGTCGAACGTTTCTTTTTTTTTCTACCCATAATTCACCGTCTTCATCAGCGAAAATTACAGCAGAAAAACACAACAGAACAAAAGCTCCCGATAATCGAACATTTGTTTAGACCCAAACCAACAAACAATTCAGCTTTTTTTTTTTTTCTCATCTTCCAATTCAAATGTTGAAATTCGAAGAACCTTAAGTGGACGCTCTTGTCCAAAATTAGCTAGCCGTAGAGCTTTTCGTCTGGTTTTGAGCAGTTCCTTGAATCAATACGTGAATGAAGAGGGTTCACTTTATCCTACATAGAACCTACTGCACAGCTACATCAGTCAATTCCAGCTTTCAAATCTCTCGTCTCTCAAAGACCGGCCAAATAAATGAAGCTAGGAAGATTTTCGACTCCTTACGCTTCAAAGCAATTGGTACCTGGAACTCCATCGTCTCTGGGTATTTTGCAAACGGCATGGCAAGAGAAGCACGCCTCATGTTCGACGAAATGCCTGAGAGAAACATCGTATCGTGGAACGGGTTGGTTTCAGGGTATATCAAGAACAGGATGATTGAAGAAGCCAGGAATGCGTTTGAGATGATGCCAGAGAGGAACGTTGTCTCCTGGACAGCGATGGTTAAAGGTTATGTGCAAGAAGGTATGGTTGCTGAAGCGGAATCGTTGTTTTGGAGAATGCCGGAGAAGAATGAGGTTTCTTGGACTGTGATGTTTAGTGGATTTATTGATGATGGGCGTGTTGATGACGCGCGTAGGCTGTATGATATGATGCCTGTGAAAGATGTTGTAGCAAGTACTAACATGATTGGTGGGTTGTGTAAAGAAGGGAGAGTAGATGAGGCAAGACGGATTTTCGATGAGATGAGAGATAGAAATGTGATTACTTGGACCACAATGATTACAGGGTACGGGCAGAATCACCGTGTTGATGTTGCTAGGAAGCTCTTTGAAGTGATGCCTGAGAAAACTGAAGTTTCATGGACTTCTATGCTTTTGGGGTATACACTGAGTGGGAGAATAGAGGACGCCGAGCAGTTCTTTGAGGCTATGCCGATAAAGCCGGTTATTGCGTGTAATGCTATGATTGTTGGGTTTGGAGAACAAGGAGAGATGGATAAAGCGAGGAGGGTTTTTGATCAAATGAAGGAGAGAGATAATGCGACTTGGCGAGGAATGATAAAAGCTTATGAAAGAAAAGGTTTTGAATTGGAGTCTCTTGATTTGTTTGGTGAAATGCAGAGACATGGAGTCAGACCGAGTTTTCCGTCTTTGATCAGCATTCTTTCGGTTTGTGGCACTTTAGCAAGTCTCGAATATGGTAGACAGGTACATGCTCACTTGGTGAGATGCCATTTTGATGTTGATGTGTATGTTGCCTCTGTTTTGATGACCATGTATGTCAAATGTGGTGAACTTGAGAAAGCGAAGCTAGTGTTTGACAGGTTTCCCTCAAAGGATGTTATCATGTGGAATTCAATCATTTCTGGTTACGCATCGCATGGTTTAGGAAAGGAAGCGCTTAAGGTTTTCAATGAGATGCCATCGTCTGGTACAATGCCAAACAAAGTCACCATAATTGCAATTCTGACTGCATGTAGCTATGCTGGCAAAGTCGAGGAAGGGCTTGAGATATTTCAATCAATGGAATCGAGGTTTTGCGTTACGCCAATGGTTGAGCATTATTCTTGCACGGTGGATATGCTTGGGCGTGCAGGAAGGATAGACGAGGCAATGAAACTGATCGAAAGTATGAGCGTAAAGCCAGATGCTACAGTTTGGGGTTCTCTGTTGGGAGCGTGTAAAACTCACTCACGACTAGATATAGCCGAAGTTGCTGCAAAGAAGCTTTTCGAGATAGAACCAGAAAACGCTGGTCCATACGTTTTGCTATCAAGCATAAACGCATCTCGAGCTAAGTGGGGAGATGTTGCAGAACTGAGGAAAAACATGAGGACAAAGAATGTAAATAAATTTCCTGGTTGTAGCTGGATTGAAATAGATAAGAAAGTGCACAGTTTCACTCGTGGAGGTATCAGAAACCATCCCGAAGAAGCGATGATATCGATGATGTTGGAGAAAATAGATGGATTATTGAGAGAAGCTGGTTATAGTCCTGATTGCAGCAATGTGTTGCATGATGTGGACGAGGAAGAGAAAGTGGACAACCTGAGATGTCACAGCGAGAGACTCGCAGTGGCTTATGGACTCTTAAAGCTACCCGAAGGAGTTCCCATTCGGGTCATAAAAAACCTTAGAGTCTGTAGAGATTGCCACGCCGCTATTAAGCTGATTTCTAAAGTGACAGAGAGAGAGATCATTCTAAGAGATGCAAACAGGTTCCATCATTTCAAGAACGGAGAGTGTTCCTGTAGAGATTATTGGTGAGACTGAACATCCGCACCGGTCATTTCATACTCCATAGGAAGGCTTCAATTATGGTTTTAATCCGGTTATTTCGGTTCAAGTTCTAATGGTTTAGTTGAGATGTCCCATCTTTTCTAATCGAGTTCAGGCGTTCACGCATATCAATGCAATATACAGGCATCACCACTTGAATCACTCAATTATCATATAGCAATTATTGTTTTTCTTATTCTAATTATTATCTTCTTTTGGAAGTGACCTACCACTTTTGTTTTTTGGCCTTTGTAATATCAGTAAAGAATATTAAACATATGTATGTTCCATTAGGGTGGGCACGGAGCGGATATCCTGGATTTTAGGGATATTCGTGATTCGCTCCGCTCCGTCCAGATAATCATGTTTCCGATCCGTATCCACTCCGTAATTATCCGGATATCCGTTTTTCAAATATCCGCCAAAAATCTGAATATTTGCTGGATATCCGATCCGCTCCACAAAAATATTTAAATAATAATATATTTAAAATAAATATTAAAAAATTCAAAATTTAGTTAAAAATAACAATATTTTCTTTTAAAAAAAATATTTTTTCTTAACTTTTTAAGTTTTAATATTTATAATAATCAAATTTATAAACAAAAATTTACAAAAATTACATTTATGTATAATAATTATACATTTTATATGATTTATTATATATTTATATATACATATATATTTATACCGGAGCGGATATCCGTCTTAATTTTTTTTAGTATTTGTGATTTGCTTCGTTTTTAACGGATATTAAATTTTAGTATTTGCTTTGCTCCATAAAATTACGAATATCCAGATTTTTCGGATCGAATCGAAACGAATAACGGATCGAAGCAAATATAACGGATATTTTGCCAGCCCTATGTTCCATGTCTCTTGTCTTGTTTTATGATTTTATCGAACTTCCGTCCATAGTGGAAAATGATTAAAAGTTAGGTTTCCATTGATTGGATAAGGACAAAGACTGGTGGTTGAGTCACATTTCCTCTCGTCTCTCTCTCTCAGATTTTACAAGCAATCGATTTCACTCAAAGAACACAGAAAGCTTCTCATTGTGTTCATCGTATTAGGATTCAATATCTGTCTCGCTGTGGTAAAACTTACGATTTTTTTTTTATCATTTCTTTGCGTATTTTTTGAACTGGGTTTGATCCAGTTTTCCATTTTTCTGTATTGGGTATTTGCACTCTGCTGTTATCCATCAGTAATTTGATAACCCGACCTCTGAAATTTTTGTCCTTTTCATCGTTTGAATCAGCTGGGTTCGTTCGCTATTTACGGAAATTAGAATAAGCTGCAAACTTTATCCTTGTCGTTGAAAAAGTCATAACCTTTATGTTGCGAATCAAGTTAAACTTGTTGAGATCTGGTTTCGTTTCTTTATTTGTAATTTCGTTTGATGATTTTTTGTTGTCAGATAAAGAACTGATTGTTCTAAATCTGGTTTGTCTTTAGATTGTGAATAGAGAGCTAGTGTCACTGTGTCAGTGTTTTAAAAAAAAACAACCTTTTTTGTTTTTCAGTTGTATTGATGGGTTCTGAAGGACCAACGGCTGTGACAATTAACATCACAGGCTTCAAAAAATTCCATGGAGTTGCAGAAAACCCAACAGAGAAAATGGCAACTAACCTGAAAGAATATCTAGCGAAGAATAGTCAGTCGAAAGACATGGTTCTTGGAAGCTGTACTGTGCTTGAAACTGCTGGTCAGGGAGCTCTTGCATCGCTTTACCAGTTGCTACAATCCGCCGTTAACACGAAAGAATCAGAGTCATTAACCTCTGGAAAAACTATATGGGTGAGTTAGTTGGTTGAGCCAAGCGATTGAGAGAGTACTTGCTTTGATTCTCGATGCTGAAGAAGTTTGTTCTGGTGTTTCTTTAGGTTCACTTTGGAGTTAATAGTGGCGCTACGAAATTTGCAATTGAGCAACAAGCTGTGAATGAAGCGACTTTTCGTTGCCCCGATGAATTGGGTTGGAAGCCTCAGGTTTTTGCTTCACTCTACTTTGGTTTTTCTTGTTTGATTAGTTGTTTAGCTCTATGAAACATTCTTGTGGTCTGCAGAATCTACCAATTGTTCCTTCTGATGGTCCCATCTCAACTGTAAGAAAGGTATGTCGACACTATCTCCTCGAGCAGTGTTTCTTGATCTTGTGATCTGCAGAATTTTCCAATCAAAGAGTGGTGTATGATTTACAGACTACTCTTCCTGTTGAAGAGATAACAAAGGCGTTGGAGAAGAAGGGCTTTGAGGTGATAACATCAGATGATGCAGGTCGATTTGTGTGCAACTATGTCTATTACCACTCACTGAGATTTGCAGAGCAGAATAAGACCAGTTCGCTCTTTGTTCATGTTCCTCTTTTCGTTGCTGTGAATGAGGAGACTCAGATGAGATTCACGGCTTCGTTGCTGGAGGTACTCGCTTCTATTTGCAACTAATGTTATCCCAAATGCGGCTAATTCTTGTTCATGAAAAATGTGCGTCATGGACTGATTTGTCTCCTCACCAAAATTCGCCAATCAATAAATGGAATATAAGTTCTCCTCCCTACTATCTCCTCTACATATATGCATCATCTCTTTCATTTTCTTCTACACAAGTGTTTGCTTGATCAAACAATATATGTGCAAATTAATGAACTGAGACTTCGGTAAAATCTTCAATCTTTCTGGACAATCAGTACTGATCCATTTTCACAAAATTCACTTTGTGAATATCTTTTGTTATATATGATACAAAATAGATTTGACTTCTTCAGGCCTATCACAACTGAATGTAGTGTGTATTCTAAAAAGTTGTAGACTTTCAGGACAATACCTAACCTTTTGACTAAGTTGTATCTTTTTGTGTTCATATTTGTTCTGAATCTTAAACCAAGTTGGTGAATAGAGATGAACACATCTTCTTGTGTCAGCAGTCTGGAAGTGCCTCAAGCAGGCAATAAACAGGTGGGATTGTAATCGGCTGCATGCTTCCATACGCGTTCCAGCAAAACGGGTTATTCAAAAGCTGGCCTTTGTATGGAAACAGGTCAACATTCTCTAGTCTCAAGTTAGTGCAGGGGAAAGAGTCGCTGCAACCAATATGCATTGGTGGGCTTCTCAGATCGTAAGACCCTTTGATATTTGCATACAGAACATCCCTGATAATGACTGCGCTTGTTTGGTTTGCACAGTTCTTGGTTTGGCAATAGTATTGGTCTATCATTATAGGGTTACGAACATTCACCATCCAAATGTTACGGAACACGATTCTTGAAACCGAGCCTGACCCTCCTTGCCATGTCTTTATCCGAACTCCGTTGTCCGAGTTCCATATGGTTGAGTTGGTCACAGTTATGTTCGAGACCCATGCACTCGAGTTGTGGACTCCAAGGCTGCCTATGCTGCAACATTTACTCATAAGTCCTTCTTTACACTAAGTAAAACCCCACAAAATTTTATTTGAAGCCTAAGGAATCCATAAACCTTTAGGCTACGTTCACTTCTAGTTCTAAGAGTAATCTGGTTAGAGAAAAACGTTCACAAGAGAGGCTAGTGAGCTCAAAAAGGCTGAGAATCTAATCCTACTCTATGAGAAGCAGATAGAGTTTGGCAGAAGATGGATAGAATTTTAATGGAAATTATGAAAGAAATACCTAATCCCATGGCTTGGACCGCACGTAATGTTCTTAATATCCACATTAAAGCAGCCGGCTCCAATTGAAATACAATCATCTCCTGTTGTAACCGAATCAAAAACATACATTAAACTGATCAAAATCAACGAATTTACATGTCAAACAACTAGAAGAGTAGGGGAAAACGTACCGTTGGAAATCACAGAAGTGCGAATCTGAACGTTATGTGTGTTCTCAATGTGGATTCCATCAGTGTTGGGACTAGAAGCTGGTGACTTGATGGTCACGGAATCTACAACAACATCACTGCAATTGTCAAACCTTACATGGAACTGAGCACTGTTCTTGAAGTTAAGCCCTTTGATCCTCACATTTGAGCTCTGAAATATCCTAATCGCCTGATATTAACATCAAATGACAATTGCTTTACCCATCACAAAATCTTATATATATGTATAACAAAATGTGATTGTGAAAGAATGACTAACCACTGGACTGTCACAAGGACCAGGTTGAGTCGTTCCATTAATACCCTTGTGAGGTTTGCAAGGAAGGTCCCACCATTTCTGGCCACGGCCGTCGATAAGACCAGAGCCTTGAATTGATAGTCCATTCACTCTGTAAATCATTATCCACTGCCTCTTGTAGTTCCACGGCCATGACCTCGGTCCATCTGGCGACACAATGATCCCATCGATCTATCAAGAAAACAAAATAAACCGTACATGATACTATGAAAAACACAGAAATATATGATTATGAAATGGCTGGAAACACCTACTGAAGCATAAGATCTAAAGCACAGTTCATTTGTCATGTTCTGTTCTCCTTTTAAAAACGAGCAACATGCAGTTTTTTTTTTCGTTTGAATAAATTTTATATTCAATTAAAAAGAAGGCAAGAAGCAAATTCCAGCATCTGCGAAATTCGATATGGTATGACATCTGAAAATGTTTTAAATGACAAATATCTGGTTTTTTACAGGTCTTGGATATTAGTTTTGGCTTCGGTTTAATTATGATTTATCCATTTATTTATAAAAGTAGCTTACTTGTAATGCAAGGCGGGTTCTGCAAGGACCATTGAAGGTGGTTGGCTTCACCAAGAAACAGAAGGTGTAAGGAACAAGAAGCATCGTTGACTCAATACCTGTGCTCATACATGCCACGTCCCATGCCATCTTAAATGCTGAAGTGTCGTCAGTTGTGCAATCGCCGATGGCTCCAAACGAAGTAACGTCGAAGACGGTTAAGGCATTGTCGTTAGCATCATAATAAGCCGGACTTGGAGCCGGTGATGGGCTTAGATTTATGTTATGAGCAACTCGTGACGATGAGAATAAGATCAAGAGGAGTGCATAGAAGAGTGAAGGAAATGACATTTTTTGTATGTGAATGTGTTAGGCGACGAAGAATGACTACCAATATATATATACTCGCATTAATTTGTGAAGGTATACAAAGAGAATAAAGTTAAAAGGAGTAATGGACTTCATTATCCTACGCATGTCGTAGACTTTAGGGTTTGATAGGTTTAGCCAAATTGTCTCACGCGCGAGGAACGAAGACTGTATCTTCGGACTAGTAATTAATAGAGACTCTGTAGTCCAAGGGCCACTACAAACTCAATTCTCGAAGAGCTGGGACAGAGTAATAACTATCATCTCAGATACAACTATGAATTCGACCTCACTTTCCTTCATAGCATTTGGAGGGAAGAAAGCTTATGTGACATGGAGAAAACCCATCCTCTCCTCAGCAACCAAATCTTATCGCTTCAGGCATCGAAGAACAACATGTATGTAGGTTTTATATTGGACTTAATATAGATATGGATCGGTTTCCTTTTGCCGGTTCAACACTAAATTAACTCATTTGTTGGTTTTGTACGGTTTAATCAAATTTCAATTGTATATAAGATTGTAACGAAAAACTTAATGATAATTTTCTCCAACAAACTTATCTTCTTCTCCAAAAATCTCTCGTTCTCATTCAACTAATATATTAGATTGTAGTTTGCTACCACCTGAAGTATCTTAATGTACTAAATTCTATCTAAACTCAATTAAATCATTTTTCCAAAATTCAAATTGAGGAGATGCAAACATTGTAAAACCGATTATTGGGTGAAAAAGTTTTACATTCCCTTCTGAAGAATTACAACCACAGAAAACGCATGCAAAAACACTTAAAACAGTCTTTTCGAAAAAAACCACTGAAAAACCATGGTCAAATACCATAAAAATACGGATGTATATATCAGCATTCATTTAACTTTATTCATCTATATTCGAAGAAAGCCATATATAATTTTTTGCAATGAGAAGTTTGATAATGTATTGAATATATAGATAGATTTACAACTTTCTATACTTATTCTTGTTGAAGAGTTAATAAAGAAAGAATTATGTTTTAAAAACAATTCATCAACAGTAAGAAATGTATGGAATAGCAAAGTAGCCTTGTCAATTGGTTTTGTGAAGAGGTGAAATATGGTCACAAGTAGCATTGGGCAATCGTTTGTCTGTATAAGGCTCTTCAGTCCCAACCCCTAGAGCCTAGAATAAGTCGGTTAGCATCACTTTTCCCTTAATTTCAACTTCTCTAGTAGGTGTGGTCGATTCTCCCTTTTCCCATTCTTCTGCCTCTGAAGTCCAAAAGTGTGGGCAAGCAAATTGATATTTGATTCGTTTTGCAATTCGATTTTTCTTTGCTGATTGACTATTTTTTTTTAATTTATCTGATTGAAATGTTGAGTTGGATTTGAATTTCTAAGGGGGTCTGGATTTTGGAATATCGGTTAAAAACACTATTTTTTAACCCAAAAAGAAAAAAGATGGTCGTCTCCCATATCTCGGTTTCAACTTTTCTTTAACTTTTCAAGCTTTTTATTGCAACTTCTTGATGCATGTTGCTTCAAAGCTTTGGTGTCGATGAAGTACAGATTGTATTTGCTTCCATTTCCATGTGATCCCTTTTGTTAACTCATTTTGTGAAAGCTTTTAAGGTTTGTATTTGCTTCCATTTCCATGCGATCCCTTTTGTTAACTCATTTTGTGAAAGCTTTTAAGGTAAGAAACCTTAAGAAAAAACCAAAAGAAGCCGAAATTGGTCCCGGCGGGGCTCGAACCCGCGACCTTCGGCTCATAAGACCAACGCTCTAACCAACTGAGCTACGGGACCAGATGTTTGATCAACGTTTATAGAAATTTAATGTATACATCCGTGAGCTACATTGCTTTGAATTTTGGCTATGTGACTTTTTGTGTTGTAAAGTAAAGCAGATACTGAAGAACTGATTCAATAATACTGTACAAACAATCTATTATGTATTTATGTTGATGTAGGATTTTAAAATACAAACCCAATTCCATGTACAATCAAATCATCTAAAGTCTACTCAAGACAAAGAGACAGGTGAGAGGCAAGGGAAAAAGAATAACAGAAAATGCAAAGGAACAAGCTCAAAGAATAGCATAAAGCACGTTTGAAAGCTTATGCAGATTGATAGATTACTCAGATTATCATCTCTTGCTTTGTGATCTTGAGACCGGTGTACTCATGTCAATGTCTGAGTCCATACTCCCTTCTCGTGTTCTAGAACGTCGTCGGTCCTGAAATCAACATATTTACAGTTACCATCACCTCTTATGTATCCTTCTTGTTATGTTCTCTGTCAAAACACTAACCTCTCTTAGAATGGGATATTCCTCAGACTCAAGCATACGAACAACTTGGCTCATTTTTGGGCGTTTGTCAGAATCTGGATCGACACATCTCAGAGCCGTCAGAAGGGCTCGTTTCAATGATCTCGTAGGTGGCCTTACCTCTATTTTTGGATCAACTACTTCTTCGGACCGCCTTGTTCCAACCATCATCTTCAACCAGTCCACTAGATTCACCTGCAATGATCGTTGTTAAGTTTCTCAAGCTTTCAATATAAAACCCAATGAAAAAGAGTTTATTACCTCATGAGCAGGACGGCCATAATCAACAGGGTCTCTTCCTGTGATTGCTTCTAAGAGCACAACACCGAAGCTATAGACATCACTCTTTTCATTTAACAGCCCTGTGTTTGCATATTCTGGAGCAACGTACCTGCAAAACGTTAAGAAAAAACGATAGCTTGAGCATTGATACTTAAGCCCTTTTTGCTTTCAGTTTTATAGCTACTCTCACCCAAATGTGCCCATCACTCGAGTTGTGACATGGCTTTTCCCAGCGCCAAGCAACTTGGCAAGTCCAAAATCTGAAACCTTTGCGTTGAATTCTTCATTGATCAGTATGTTGCTTGACTTGATGTCTCTGTGTACTACTTTTGGCTCTATTGCTTCATGCAGATATGCAAGACTACACAAATACAGAGGATAATCAAACATGTGAGAAGAATAACTGAGACGGGTTTGTGATTGAAAAAAGGAAACATCTTGCTTACGCTTTCGATGTACCGATGAGAACCTTCATTCTAGCTTCCCAAGTTAGATAGCCATGCTGTCTCATTCCTCCATGAAGCCACTGTTCTAAGTTTCCATTGTTCACATACTCGTAAACCAATATCCTAATAACATTTTCCATTGGTTTCAGTGAGTTAAGTCACAAATTTGGATTCTCTTTCTCTGAAGATTAAGATAAAGTTACAATCTTTATACCTGTGAGTGCCTTCAATGCAGTATCCAAGAAGACGGACCAAGTTCTTGTGACGCACATGACCGATAGCATCAACCTCGACTCTAAACTCTTTCTCAGCTTGTCCCCTACAGTTTCAATCAAGCAAAAACTCAACAGAGTGAACAAACCAAAAAAAGGTTAAAGAAATTCAAATTCTTGTAACAAGAACTCACAACTGATTAAGAATCTTTTTAACTGCAACAGGAGTTCCATTGATCAACTCTCCTCTGTAAACAACCCCGTAGCCGCCTTCACCAATAACATTCTCCTTTGAGAATCTATTAGTTGCTATTTCAAGATCTCTCAATGTAAACCAGTGTCCCCAACCAAGATGAGACTCAGGCAAACCAGACAATGGAGATGGAGTTGCGATGTTATACAATGATGATGAAGAAGGTTGGTTTACAGAGACTTCTTCACCTGACTCAGAATGTTTATCTATGATCTCTAAATGGTGAAACGAGCCTGACCGGCTACAACTACTTCCACCATTCTTTCGCTTCTTCCCTATATCTAAATGAACCAAGACTTTGTCTGAATCTCTGCTGTTTTTGTCCTGGATTGTGAGAAGAATGCCTTCACGAGGAGCAAAGTTACTTGCCGAGACATGCTCAACTCTTACTTCTTTGATCTCCTTGGAGACTGGAGGGATTTGGATAACGGGAAGACCGGACTTAGCTGTTCTTGATTTCTTTTTCGTAGTGAGACAATATGAAAGAACCGAGAGGATAGCTATGATGAGCAATGCAACAGCTATTCCAATTACTTCCCAAACTTTAAGTCCAAAGATATGACTCTCTCTAGATAGCTGGCTTTTCAGATCACTGCCCATCTTCCCTAAAATCAACACTAACCAGAAAATCAGATTCTTAATCCAAAACCATGGAGAAACAAAGAGACTTCGGACAGAAAATAAAGTGTGATGAAAGAAGAGTCTTTTCTCCAAGTTTGTGCATTTGTGGTCCCAAGTTTATCCAAACAGAAATTTACGCACAGAAAGACTAAAATTTCACAGGAAAACACACAACAGGACAACACAAGGAGCTAAAATCAAGGACATATAAAGACGAGCATTAGTTGCCCAATTGGAAGATGCAAATACACAAGCAATAACGATTGTATTAAATACATGTAAGCAGACAATACAGAACAGAGTAAGTTACCAATGAAGATGAGAGAATTTAATGATTAGTTATTATTACCTGTTAAAATTTTAGATCTTTGAAGTCTTCACACCCATTTACGAACCTTGAGAAGAAAAAATTTCCAGATCCTAAACACCAAGAACAACTAAAATCTGAGAGAAGAAAGAAACCGTAAGTAGCAAAATCCAAGATGCAAGAAACCAAGAAAATGAACAGCTCAGACGAAGAGACAAGACCTTTCTTTGGCCCCCCTCTTAAGGCAAGTGTCAATGTAGAAGAAAGGACTGTGCGATCTAAGCTTCTCATGTAACCACAACAACTATAGTATTAGTTAAATAAACAAATCCAAATAAACACTCTGTGGCCCAGCAAATAAACGAATATGGAAATGTCTAACCTAAAAAAAAGGAAAGAGACGTAATTTTTCTCAAGAAAAGGAGAAAACTTTGAAATGTGGGGAGTGAGATCTGGTAGAAGGTATGAAGAGAAGAAGAGCAGATGGAGGTATCAAGTGGTAGGTAATGAGAGTTTTTTTTTTTAAATGTTATCTTTAATTTTTGGTAGTGAGAGAGACAAAGGAGAGAGAGATGTCTTGCCTTGCATTGCAAATTCATTTCACAGAATATCAATTACATATACATAAAGTACAGTCACCAGGCTGTAAGTAATAAGAATTTAAGAGGGTGTAAGAGAAGCCATAGGAATGTGTAAGGTCCACATGGGAGGATGATGATTGATGAACGATGATGATGATGTTTTCGTTACCAGAAGTAGCTGTTTGAATTTGGTTATATCCTAGTTATTAGTCAACTCGGTTCGATTTGGTTCCTCTTATTGGGTTTCTTGGGCTAAGAAGCCTAGGATGGTCTCTTGTTATATGGCGAAAACGCTAGGCTGGGCTCTGTAAATTCATTTCTTTTTTGTTTAGCTTTAATAAAAACTAGATTTTAACTCCGTGCGTCTGCATGAGAATATTTTATTTTTTATTTCTAATATAAGTTGCATTTATTTTTTTGTTTAGATATAATTTGTTTTTGTTATTTATTTTTTTAAATCAAAAAATTGTTATTATATTTTAATTTTAAACAGTAAAATTTGTATATTAGTAGAATAAGAGTATGCGATTAATTAAGTATACATTGATGTAATGTTAATTATAAACTTTGTTATTATGTGAATTTAGATTTCTATATTAGTAATTAAGAAGTGAATTCGTCTGTGGTTTAACGCACAATTTTTGTGTCGTTTTGTTTAATAAAATTCTGATGATTTGATTGGTTGATATAAATTAATTATTATTATTTTTTATGTCGTTTTGGTGGAGGATGTTAAATTACACTTGTGCCATTAATGAAAATACTCTATTCTGATTGGTCAGTTGATTATTCTGCAATTAAAAAGAAAATCTGATTAAAAGGAAATATTCCATAATTTATACACAACAAAACATGGAGTAGAGCCCACAGAAAATATATGGCATAATACCAATTTTTGTCGATAATAAAAATATATATATTTAACTGCTGATTGGTTAACAAAAAAATAACACAAACTACAATGGTTAGTGACCCGAATTCTTATCTCATACGTAGCAAATTCGAATCTTAGACTAATTTAATTGTGTTTTTTTTTTCAAAATTTCTCTCTTTTAAATCAATTTTTATAACCAATCATGGATCAGATCTAGAGAAAAGTGAGCACAAGCCCATGTTTGTGATAATTATAAAGAAATAGTTGATCACATCAATAATGAACAAATAAATAAAGAAACATATAAACCCGGAATCGTTTTCTATATAAATAAATATTTTCTGCCTCCGCTTATATTCATTTACTATTTTTTTTACGTTTTATTCTAGGGTTTTGGCGATTGGTTACTCTACGTGGAAATACAGAAACATTATACATACCTTCCAATATATCATTTACACTGAATGAGATGGTAGCTCTGTTGGTTAGGTGCTTTGTCCGTTCAGCGAAAGCTCACGGGTTTGAGTCATGGAGTTAGATTTTTTTTTAATTTTTAGATTTTTGTTACAATTTAATGTTTGGAAATAATTTTTATTTGCTAAATATTTTGCAAACGAAAATATATCATAATTTTTTTTGTTATTATCTAGAATGAAATCTTTACATTTTGTATAGTTAATAACTATAAAATTCATGGGAAGATAATATCGTATATAGAACAAGAATTACCTTTTAGTATTTTTCATAAAAAAATCAACCCTAGGTTGTTTACACGTATAAATATGAGTGTTTTAAATATTTTGCAAACGGAAATATGTCATAATTTCCTTTGTTATTATCTAGAATGGAATCTTTACATTTTTTATAGTTAATAACTATTAAATTCATGGGAAGATAATATCGTATATAGAACAAGAATTTCCTTTTAG
The DNA here is from genome assembly GCF_000478725.1 of Eutrema salsugineum. Classification (NCBI taxonomy): domain Eukaryota; kingdom Viridiplantae; phylum Streptophyta; class Magnoliopsida; order Brassicales; family Brassicaceae; genus Eutrema; species Eutrema salsugineum. Next base: position 8,278,602 of record NW_006256414.1, on the reverse strand, counting down.
TATTTTTCATAAAAAAATAAACTCTAGGTTGTTTACACGTATACATATGAGTGTTTTAAAACAATCGTCTCATAATTTACAGTTTAGTTTCTCTGTTAGAGTTCCGTGTTTATTTTGCTAAGGTTTTTATAATAGCATTAACTTTTTGGATCTCTTTAGAAAAAATTCATCATGTTTGTCTATTTGCATGCAAACCTAACCATGTATTCGTCTAAGTACAGCTTTGATCATCCATCGAAAGTCATGATTACTTGGGAAGTTTCGTCTACTGCTTCAGGTATATATCTAGCTCTCTTCAAATTAATAATAATATATATGTTCTGTACGTTTTTAATGATTCTAAAATTTTTTTCGTCCATAGGTTTTGATAACCAGGCTTATGCTCGCGAGTTAAGATCTATGTTGAATTCATATCTATGTTGAATTCCTATCGCCAGGATATGGATCAAAAAGAGATATCTGATTATCGTTATGTAACTCCATACGTTTTCGTCGATATCACAAAAAAAGTTGTTGTGCCTTTTTAGGTTATTCATGCAAGTTATAATACTTATTAGTAATTATTTTGTATTTTTAGGTTATCCATGCAAGTTACTTATGGATCTTGCTATCGACGAGTGGACCTTGCGGACATATAATCCTGTAATCGAAGGTTCGTAGTACTGTATATTAATCTTAAAATTTTGTACCTTTCGTAGTGTTGTATCTTAATCTTACAATTTCGTATCTTTACTATATATTAATCTACGAACGTATTCATTTTTTATATAGATCTTGATTCTGCGTATTATATATCTATTCTTGATCAGAAGTTTTTGATCAAAGGAGGTATTTCTGCTCTTCCTGTAATATAATTTTGTTAATGATGTATATTAAATTTTTTATATGTGTTTATGTTTGTTCTGATGTTTGTTTTGTGCATTTAGGTTCTGATCATGTTAATTCGAGCGATCATGCTCACAAGACCTTTCTTTGGGATTTTGCGAGGAAGGTTTGGATTATAAATAAAGAATCTAATGGTTTCAATGGTTCGTTTTTTGCTTCGAGCACCATTTTTTCCCTTATTTTAATATTTATTTTTAAATTCTAACTACGTTGTTTTTTCATATGTTTATCTATGCAGAAGATAATGAGTCTGATGATACCGATGTGCTATCTGGCCGTGGTACTGATGATGATTATGGTTTTGAGGATTACATGGGGTCTGATGCCGAGTTGCACGATGATACCGATGATATGGACCAAACAGATGAATACGATTCTGAAGATGATTTTATTGACGACGGTGAGTCTTGTGAAGGATCTGATGGTTCAAGTGATAACTCGGAAGGTGATAGTGGTGATGATGAAGATGAAGATGATGACGATGCTGATTCCACTGATGATGATGAGGATGATGATGAAGATGTTATGTTGGATGATGAGACTGAGAGTGACGATGATAGTGAGGATCACCAAAACGTTGAACCGAATGATATACTCATCGAAAAGAATATTAGTATATCGGGATACCAGAATTCGGTGTGTACTTATACAGTTTCTCTTGGTTCAATGTGTTTTGGAGGGTGTGTGTCCCGTTGGAGACCTTCCAAAGATGGTTGTACTATCTTTGTTTTAGGTTTTACAGACGTGGGTGCATATGCTAATTTTGAAACGTTCTTCCCTGGAGCTCATATTATCGGATGAAAAAGTATTTATTATATTATGACAAAAAATATTATAAAATTATGTTGATGTCTAATTGACTGTTTTATTCACAGAGTGTTAAAATTTAGGCCACTGTTAGAGATGGTGAAATCGATGTCGCAGCGTCTCGCATAGATGTTGGTAGTTGGATTATTATCAGTCGTTTTTCTGTTATCGAGTGTGAGGATAGTTGTAGACTGATTTCTCATAGATACAAAATATTGTTCCTACCATCAACTATCATTGACAAGACTTCACGTAGAGTGAAAACGCTTATTTTGACTTCGTTGATTTTCAAAGGATATTGGATCGTGTCCATGATGATGACTATTTAGTTGGTGTGTTTATTTTTGGTTTAGATATTGAATTTCGTTATTATTATGTTGCTGATGTTAATATGGTTTAGTTTTTATTGTTTATGAAGATTTGATAGGTCGGGTCTTAAATGTAAGTCGATCTGGGACGTGGTGTGGTTTACTCTCTAGAGAGCATCCTGTTCCTTCCTATGGCAGTCCATGTAAGGATGTATATGATTCCGAAAAATGGGGTGCATATTCAACTGTAACATTCTGTCTGAGGGATAAACGGTACTGTCTGCTGAGTGTTTTTAAATTGTATATTATCGTTTTATTTGTTCTGTCTAGCTGATTATGTGTGACGTGTTTTAATTTAGTGGTGTTAATTTGAGTTGTGAATTATCCGGTAAGATGGCTAAAAGCTTTTATGCACCTTGGAGACGCTGTGATCAGGATGGAACGACTTCATCATCAATTCGATTTAAGATAATAGATGACGAGTAAGTATATCTCAAACTATATGTTTGAAGTCTAACTAACTAATTCTTAACTATATTGTTTGTCAAAATATAGGAAATTTATGCTTGAGTGTGTTGCACACGGTGAATTGGCAACTGAAATAAGAGATAGATGTAGAGAATACGAAGGTCCTTTTGATATATGTGTGTTAACCGATTGGTGTGTAGCAATTGACGGGGGTATGTTTTCTGATGATATATCAATATGTTATTTATAAAATCGTAGTATATAATGTAACAATATTCTAATATATATATTTTAGAGAATGTGTCTACCAAGGATCATGATGATGATGGTGTGTCCCGGTTTATCACTGATTCACCGATTGCTGAAATTTAAACCTTTATGCATTTTGGAGATGCTTTGAGATGATGGAACGACTTCATCATCAATTCGATTTAAGATAATAGATGACGAGTAAGTATATTTCAAACTATATGTTTGAAGTCTAACTAACTAATTCTTAACTACTTTTGTTTGTCAAAATATAAGAAATTTATGCTTGAGTGTGTTGCAGACGGTGAGTTGGCAACTGAAATAAGAGATAAGTGTAGAGAATACGAAGGTCCCTTTGCTATATGTGTGTTAACCGATTGGTGTGTAGCAATTGACGGGGCTATGTTTGTTTTCTAATGATATATCAATATGTTATTTATAAAATCGTAGTATATTTTAATATATATATATATTTTAGAGAATGTGTCTATCAAAGATCATGATGATGATGGTGTGTCCCGTTTTATCACTGATTCACCGATTGCTGAAATTTTAACCTTGCGCAATAGGTAAGTATGTTTCTCTGTGTTGTCTAAATTGATTTGTGAAGAAAAAAAACAATATTTAGATTTGTCTAAATTGCGTAACAGTAATTTGCCAACCTTATGTATATCTTTTTTTTTGTTATTAAAATTTCAGGATTAGAGAGAGATTAGATGGACTGGATACAGATGGTGTCTAATGGATTAGACCAAGTATAAGGATTCAAAATTGATAATCCAGATGCATTATTAGTTTTGTTAGACACATTTTTTTGGTATTTACAAGTCTGTTTTGTAATTATTAATAAATAATAATTTATTCTAATTTCGGTTTAAATTACTAATCCTTCTTCCCAACCATTTCTTTGACTTTTTCAAAACATTATCCCCATGACTACATATAACTTTGTTGATGAGTTACATGCATCGAGACGAGATTGGAAAATACGTGTCAAAGTTTTGAAAAGATAGAATAAACCTGATCGACAAGGCTTACCAGGGATGAATTTCATTATAGTCGACGAAAATGTAAGTATTATCTAATATGAATATATAACTGTTTTGTCTATATTTATTGTTTGTTTGATCTCTTTTCAAAATTCATTGTATATAGGGTTACAGAATTAATGCTTCATGTGGTAACCTCGCCTTCCCATATTTTTACCGTGTTGGGACTGAATGACTGTGGTTTGAATTGTATAAATTCAGCTTGATATCATTTGAATGGAAGAATGAGGGAAGGACAACGAGACACAATTATTAGATCGTTCTCACTACTGAGACAGAAGTCTCAAACCTACGACCATTGACAATGGATCCCTTTATGAAATTTGTCCCTTTTAGTGAGATATACAGAGTTCCTTACGCTCAGTTTGTATCCTGTTGGTAAGATTAACTTATAATATTCGTTTTAGTGTTTTCATCTATAAATTTGTACATATATAGAAAAAAAAAATATGAAGTTCATTTATGATAAAATTTTCTCTCATAATTGATTTGTAGATCTCATTGGTGTGATGGAAAATGTTAGCAACATTGAAACAAAAAATAACCCTGATGGAGAGATTGTTCAGAAAATAACTTTCACCATCACAGATCTCGAGTAAGTTATATTTTCTCTCACGATCACTATATCTTGGTAACAAAGTTTGTAACTTAAATTGTTTAAATCAAAGGGATGTGAAGTTGAAATGTATCGCATACGGAGAATTTGCCGCTGATATCAAAGAAAGAACCAAAGGATTCACTGGTCCTTTTGCGGTTTCTGTTTTAACCGATTGGAGTGTAAATAAAAAAGAAGATATGGACAATCAAGCATTTGTCATTATTATTTTTATTTTGTCCCATATATGTTTTATATTGCATGTATATTTCCTATTAATCATTTTATGTGTGTAGATGAAATAACTATCCATTCACATGAAGCAATTGGTTTTTCCTGTCTTCTCCTTGATCCTAACACTGATGATACCCTGATTTTTAAGAGAAAGTAAGTAATCTGAAAATGATAATTGGAGAATTTTGTATATACAACAACCTTACAATATGTATATGTCTCTTACACTTCCAGGATTTGGGAGAGGTGGAGCACATTTTAGACACAAGTCGGAACAAGGATAAGAAGACACTCCTAAACCAGATATATATAATGGAGTAGTGTTCTCTTAATTTCTTTGTATAAGTATTTATATAACTTAAAACTTGCATGTTAGATCTTATTATTTATTTTGATATTTCTTTTTATTATATTTTCATCTACAATTTAATTATTTTTTTATTATTATTACTAATTATATTTGGTAGTTGTTTATTATAATATTACTTAATAGGTACATACGATTTTAAATAATCTAATATACGATTGATATTAATCTATTTAAAATAATAATAATGGATATTAGTATTTTTATGATTTATGTTTATACAATATTTTAGTCTCAATTATTGAAAATATAAAAATATAATGATTATATTACAAAAATTTCTAAAATCATTATAATAAGATTTGTATGCTGATTGTGTCCGCGCGTCGTGGACAGATACCTAGTACACATAAAAAATCTATATATCTATGAATTTTCTAATCCATCCGTTTAGTTGTCTTAAATCATTTTTAATATCGTACATGTTTTGACAAACTAACCCGTATAAGACTATAATTATAATTGTATAACCCTTTAAATATTTACTAATATGGAATATTTGGACCAATTGATTATGAAAAAATATAATAAGATATTTATTTATTATTTGTGCTATTAAAAAAATGTATATAAATATATATATATATATATAAACTGGCTAACCTGTTAGTTTAATTGTCTCAAATCATCTTAATATCTTGCATGTTTTAATAAATTAACTCATGGACCTTAAATATATTTATATATATATATATATATATAACTCTAATCAGCTCGATCATATTATTGTATAATATAAATATTTATTAATCTCAAATATTTGATTTTTTAGACCAATTGATTATGATAAATACGATAAAATATTTATTTACTATGCATTTTTATAAAAATATTATTTAAATTTAAAATTTTAAATTAAATCTCTTCTGTATTTAAAAAATTTTAAAGTATTAAAATTTTTATTTAAATATTCGTAATAAAATTTAATTATAATTTTTTATTAAATTTTTTGAATTTAAATTAAAATGAATGCAAATTTTTGTAACTAAATTTAATTAAATTTCTAATAACTTGAAATTTAAATTAAAGATGACCTAGATTTTAGGAAACCTAAAAAATATCTAAATTAATAACTAATTTTCGGAAATTAAATATAAAAATAAAATAAAATATTATAAAATTTTAAAGTATTAAAATTTTTATTTAAATATTCGTAATAAAATTTAATTATAATTTTTTTTTGAATTTTTTGAATTTAAATTAAAATGAATGCAAATTTTTGTAACTAAATTTAATTAAATTTCTAATAACTTGAAATTTAAATTAAAGATGACCTAGATTTTAGGAAATTTAAAAAATATCTAAATTAATAACTAATTTTCGGAAATTAAATATAAAAATAAAATAAAATATTATAAAAAAATTTTTAGGAGTGTTTGGATGCAAGCACTAAATGTGCTTCTGTTTTAATAGAATAGATGTTACAATTTTTGTTATTAAAAATCAATTTTCAATTTATTTAAATTAAACATTTTCTGTCTATTCTTAATCTTTTTTTAATCTCCTACGAACCCGTTAAACCAGCCCAAACTAATTTAATCTAAATATAAATACTTTAATCTCTCATTAAGCTTTCTAAAACTCTAGTCTCTTTTTCGTCACTTTTTCTTCTCAACCGCCGTCAACTTCTGAGACGATTTTCCGGTGATCTGTGAAGATCCACATGACGTACAATATATCGAATCGAAGCCCCGGAGGTAAGCTTTCCGATAAGACCAATTTCGCCCTGATCCGTGGTCGGAGACGAGAATTATCGTTAACCGCATGTCGGGTTTCCAAGATCCATTCTTTCTCTCTTTCTCTTTCTCATCTCTGCTCTAATCTCTTCTCTCTTTCCTTTCAGTCAAACTTCCTCTTCATTGTATGCGCCTCTATCTCCTCCTCCCCCCGAGTCTGAATCCAGCGAAGGTGGATCTCCGCTTCGCTCTGCTTCTCATATGCCATCTCCTCCTTCCATCGCTCGCCCTTCTGTGCCAAGGTGAAGACTTCGCGCTTCACCCTCTCTTGCATTCTTGTTCATAGTAGTAGAGAAAGAGAAAGAGAAAGAGAGAACGAGAAAGAAAATTATAATTAAAATTTATTATGAATATTTAAATAATAATTTTAATATTTAAAATTTTTTTAAATACAGGAGAGATTTAATTTAAAATTTTAAATTTAAATAATATTTTTATAAAAATGCATAGTAAATAAATATTTTATCGTATTTTATCATAATCAATTAAATTGATTAAAAAGCAGGAATAGGAATGCAAATTTTTTGAACCTTGCAGGGACAGTAGACAACTCTTACAAGCTTTCCGAACTAACGATTCCCGATCATCGGACAGTGGTGAGTCTACGGACCTAGAGAAAGGACGTTGGGCCCACGGGCCTAGAGAGTATGTTGGACTCACTAAAACGGATGGATGTGGGCGTTAGAATTGATACCGCCGGTTCGCGTCAGGTTCCCAAAAGGGAAGACGGGATCAGGGTGTCACAAGTGGTAATCTATTAACTAAAAGGATAAACATCGTAAAACTACACCAAGACTAGGAGTTTGTACGTATTCATCAACCACTTACACCTAAATTCTGAAAACGTCACACGCCTACATAAAAATACTGTAAAACAGCTTGTTCTCTCATTGGACAAACAGTTGCTAAGTCATCACATATCTGACTCTAACTGGATTAAATGGGTCCAAGCCCATCACAATTTAAAGACAATGAAAATCAGTTGAGTCAGTGTTTTCGACGTCAAGGGTTAAAAGCGATATAAAAACTTTTTGAGAGATTTTTTTTTCATCAGTTTAAATGCCTAAAACAGTTTGATTAACCAAGCCGGTGGTACTGAGTTTACATAAGTAACATCTTGAGGGTAGACCCAAACACTTCTTGTTAGGTGTCCGCCTTCGACTTCTTTGCGCGTGGGATATGTGATATAAAAAAGAAACTGAACATATCCTTCATCTTCCCAATCTCCTCCAAGTGTAGAGCAAAACCTGGCCATTCTTCGGGTGTAAACACCATCTTCACCAACTCGGAACAATCTGTTGCAAAAACTATTTCTATCTTCTGGTTCTCGAGCATACAGTGCATAGTCCACATAATTTATTTATCTTTCCAAGAGCTATCAAACCTATGGCCTACATAATAATTGCATTATCAAACCCATGTTCCATGAGTTTGTCACTTGGTCAATCAGATGATTAACCATAAGATTCGGGTAGTAATTAAAAACCTTACAGGTGGCTGATCTCGGACGAGAGGAAGGTATCCAAGGATCATTTCATACAGAAATAGAACATCTCAAACCAACTCTTTTAATTAGCCCTTTATTAACTAGAGATCTAGCCGAAATTATACTCCGCCATCTGTAAGACGGTGAGTAGGATCTCACTGAGTCCAAAGGACTTGAGTTCTGAAAATATCATCCTTTAAAGACCTGTGCTAACAAGAAATTTTGTCTATCATCAACTCAATAATTGTTTGTCCAATAACGACGTGTTAAATTCCTCCACATCTCGGAATCCGAATACGTCTTCCGTTTTATCTCTACACATATTTTCCATGCGATCCAATGCATACCGCGATGGTGTCCATCAGAGCTCCACTAATACCTTGCCACTACACTAGTTGGTTTCACCGTAGTGGATTTAGGCAATCGCAAACATGACATGACGAAAGTGGGCATCGCGGATGCCACCAATTTAATCAAAACCTCTTTACCTCCTTTCAACAACAAGCGCGACATCCAACTATTGACCCGATCATGCTGTTTTTCCGCTACAAAATTGAAGATTTTGGGTTTGGCACCATCCAGGCTTTCCAGGATACCAAGATAGGATCCCTTCCCCCGTTTCTAGAGATTCCTAATATTTTCTCTTAACTTCCTCCGGGACCTTATGACCAAATTGAATCGAAGATTTGTCAAAATTAATTTGTTGTCCCGAAACACTTTCATACTGTTTCAGTGTAGCCAGAATCTTTGGACATTCATCTTTATTTTTTTTACAAAAGAATAAAGTGTCATACGCAAAAAGATAATGTGATACCGATAGACTTGCCCCGGTCAGTAATTTTTCCTCTTCAGCTTTCTTTATATCTGAGATTAGAACTTCTGTATATAGTATAAATAAATATGGCGATAAAAGATCCCCTTGGCGGAGACCATTCCCCGGGATTATTTGTCCTTTCGGTTGTCCATTTAACAAAACTTTATATTTTACCGAGGTGATACACCGCATCATCCATGTTATTTATTTTTTCGCAAAACCTAATCGTCTCAAGAGATCTTCAATAAATGCCCATGCAACTCTATCATAGGCTTTACTCATGTCCGTCTTAATTGCCATATACACGTTTGCATGATTTATTAGTTTGCAGACCACGAAACATCTTCTGTGCTATTAGAATGTTATCTGAAATCAACGGTCCTGCCACAAAAGTTGATTGTGTTTCTGAAATCAGGCCAGGTAATACTCTTTACAATCTTTGACATAGTACTTTAGATATGATCTTGTAAACTACATTACATAGGCTAATAGGCCGTAACTCTGTCATCCTCGTAAATCTTTCTATTTTCAGAATTAAACAAACTTTGTCATATTTATCTCCCGTCTTGGCCTATTGAGTACAACTTTTTGTTGCCAATATAATTCCTCATCCCTATAAGCCTCCTTTAACCATTTTTATAACCTCCATCAATTCCTCCTCCGTTCTTGTATCATCAGTTTGGATTTCGTCTAATGCCCGTTTCAATTCATCAATTTTTCTTCCCCGTATGGCTTAGAATTTTTCCTCTACATTGATATTTCTCTTCTGCAATTTCGTACTTTGTCTATAAACAGCACTACCCCACCACTAGGATCTAAATCCCAGCCTTTATGGACGTGTATATTCGAACCAATAACCTAAGGATATTCTGCTTATATTACTCCACTCTATCCGATGTGTTATATACTTTATGGACGTGTATATAGTTTTTGAAAACAATTTTTATTGCCTTAAGATGTATTAGTTTTCTCACGATAACTCTTTTATAAAAATAAAACGAAAACCTTAGTTTAAAACTTAAACAAGACTTCTTCCAACAACAACACTGATAAAAAATTTAGAAAATAATGTAATCATATATAAAACATACCATTCCAAAATGGGATGAGTGAAGGTCTACCCTCAAGCGGACTAGCAGGCTAGGCAACGATCTAAGACTACCGTTTAATTTACTTTTTTTTTTATGGGCCACCAAATCAGTTTTTGATTAATAAATTATGGATTTTACTTTCTTCTCTTCAGAAATTATAGGACCATAATTTTATCTGTCTGCGACCACCATTTTTGTTGGACCGGGGCTGCCCCCTAGGTTTCCATTCATGCAAAATAAATACTATTATCACTACAATAAAACATCTGATTTCAGATGACCATATCCGTCGGTAATCCGTCGAAAAACGTCATTCCAGATGGAATTCTGACAAAACAAGTTGTCGGGATCATCTCGTCGGGAAGAACGGATTACCGAGCACGCCTATTTTCCGACAGATTCCCGAGGACGCCTATTTTCTTACGGAATTCAGAGGATGCCTATTTTCTGACGGATATCCAAGGAACTTAGTTTTCCGACTGATTACCGACGGTTGTTTATACCAAGGAGTTTCTGATGATTGTGATTTCGTCGGGGGTTATAATTCCGACCGAATACAGACGAATTTGACGGTTTAGGTTTCCGACAGAATATGTTTTTTTTATTACCGATGATTTTCCGACGGTAAAAGGTAATCAAAATAAAAATAAAATTAATTTAAAAAATTAGTTCAGATAAATAAAATTTTAAATTAAATATAAATAAAACTGAAATTTATAAATACAATTAAAATATTTTAATAATATATAATATTCAAATATTCAAATCTAAGTTTTTGGATTTCCCATTCCCGAACTTCCCAATCCCGGGAAGTCAAGGAACCTCGCCTTCATCCAATTTGCCATGGTTGTGACCTCCGATTTGGCTGTAGTGAGCTCCGATTTGGTTGTACTGAGCTTTTGTTGTGTTGCGTCCAACTTCTGCTCCAAATCCGCTGCTTTTGCCTTGAACTCTTCGTTCTGCTCGACGAGATCTTCGGTATAAGAAGAAGAACCGAAAGACTCTTGACTCGAGCAAAATTACCCAAATCATGTCGGCATCCTTTTTTCAATGGAAGTTCCTGCACAATTAACACAATAAGTTTTTAATACCAATAGCAAATCTGGACATAAAAATAAATGTAAACAAACAAAAAAAACTTACTTCGCAAATCAAACGGTTGATTTCATCGCGCGACGAAATGACAGAGGATGAGGAGTCACCTTGTGACTGTTGACTACTCTCGATGGTCTGCGTCACCTTCTCATAAATTTCATTCATGAGAGGATCCTGAATCATTTTGCTCCCCTTATTTGTGTGCACATTCTTCATCACCTGAAGATGATCTGGATTCACTCCTCCAGCCTCTCTCATCTATTTTTTTTAAAACACTTAAATATTAATAGTAAACAAATAATGTAGAATACGAGAAAAGATAAAAAATATTTGCCATTTCGTCTTCTAGACTCAAAAAGCTCGTCGATCCGGAGTTGTGAACATATTGCCCTTTACCGTTTCGGGGACTGTTTCTGTTTCCAGAATTAGTCTTCGATGTCTTCTCCGTCTTGGGGTTTTCCCAATATGGGATGTAGTATTCCCAGACAGAGGCATTAAAAACCTTTCGGGTTCTTTTTCCCCTTCCTCCAATGCTGCTTCCACTCGTACATGTTTCTTTGCACACTCAGCAAGGAACAATCTCTCCACCGTCGTCGTGCGGTTTGGATGCCATGTAAACTCTTGCTGAAAAAATAGAGAAAATTGGAAATTTAAGAAACAAAACAGAGGTACTTGTCCCTTTAATTTTTTTTTTTAAAAAAATTTGTCCCTTTAATACTTATCTTAATTGTAATCCTCTTTTACCCCTAAAAATTGATTTTTTCATATTGATAAACTGTTTTTAATTATTACTAGTGAAAAATAGAAATTATACAATAAAACAATACATTTACGGGGAAAAAACATAGAAGTCGATAATAATATTCATCGTCTTCTCATCATCTTATCCGATATTGTTTTCTCCGTTCATTCTCCATCGACTTTCCAGGCCATCGTTGATTGCCATCACTTTTCTCATCAAATTGGTAGACTCTTCAATCTATTAATTCTCCCTTTCATTCAAACTGTATATTAGGGTTTAAAATCCCAAATTGATTTTGGTTAATTTTGTTACAGTCTGAGCTATATCCGACAATAAGCAGAGAGAATAAACAAGAAAGAGATGATATTTGCGTATCTTGTGCCTTGATGGTGCCACGTTTTCTTGCTTCTATAGAAGTGCGTGAACGAGAATCCTCGTTTAACAGGATAAATGCTACATTGGATTTGTCTTCCCGGTTTTTTTGTCTTGATTTCCACTGGGACCTGGTTTCCTTAGAACTAAATTTTCATAATTGAATTTTCCTACCAGATGGGATTTACAGAATCTATTTCCTATCTGCAGAATTTGTAATCTACAGAATATACTTCTAAACTTGTAACTTCATCGTCTAATGAAGATTCATGTTTGAACCATTCTAGAATCGACTTAGTTTCTTGTTCATCATATGATTCCTATCTACTGATTTTTTTTGCATAGCTTCGCGATTGTTGTTGTTGTTATGGGTTCCCTTTATAGAAGTATTTTTTTATTCGATTTTAGGATCTTGTTCTTCATTATAAAAAGCCAGTTTACGTGCTTGATTCCAAAGTTACTAATCGACCTTTTTTCTTCATCGACAGCACAAACCCAATCCTTAGTGAGAACTTATCTCCATATACCACAGGTGACATAGATATTCACCATAATTGAATAACCAGAACAGAAAAAAAGAAGAAAATATGTAATTGTGTGACAAAGATCATCAAATTGTCGTGAAGGAAAAGAAGAAAAGGAAAAAGATTTTCAAAAAAGGTAAAAACGTGAAAACAAATAAAAATGAAAATAAAATATTTTTAAATATTTAATTTTTGTTGGTTTCAACTTGATCCTAGATTTTCTCTGATTTTGTTAACTGTCTTGTAGAATACGGATTCTATAATCACTAGAACTAAGACAAATTAGTAGAAATTTTATTTTAGAAAACGTAGAATATAGAAGGAATATTAGAACACATATTCTATAATATGTAGAATATAGTACAAATTCTAGATAACGTATTCTATAAGGAGATCTAGAAAACAAAACAAATAGTAGAATATCAGTTCTATATTTGGTAGATCTTATACTAAAGAGTAGAAAACAGATTCTAGAAAACACTAGAATTGTAGAACACATTTTCTAGAACATATTTAAAAACTAATTTTAAATATACTTATGTCCTAAAACAATGTTTTAGAATAATTCTTTCCTTTTTTAGAATTTTCAGAATTTATGAGTATTTGTAAATATTTATTTCAAAAAAATAAAAAGTATTTAAAAAGGTTATTTTGGTCCAAAAATAATCTCAATTTAAAATGACGTTGTTCATTTCTATTTTGGTAAAGTATTTGAAAAGTTATATTTGAGCAAATAATAAATACAGAAGTATTTTAAATTCCTAAAAACATAAGAAAATTACATTGTAGAGAATAATATAAATAGTATTACAAATTTATTCTGAATCAGAAGTATATTCAGAACTAACGGAGTCAGAATTCTCGTCAAACTCGCCAATCTCTGGTTCTGAATCAGCGTAAACCACATAATCGTCTTCCATACCGGTAAAGTCAAGAATATTGCCGCCCATGCTTACCAAAAGGGTTGAATCCATCCGTAGATAACCCAAGATAGACGTTCCTTGGCTCATACGCAAAACTAGGATAATGCTCTTGAAAATGTTTCCACGCTTCTGCATCTGAAGGATGCGCAATCTCTCCATTTGAGATGTGTTGTGCATGCCATCTCATTGGACCTGCTGTTCGCTCTGATTGATATAACCTTTTTAACCTCTCTTTTAATGGCAAATACCATATCCTTTTATGTGGAACAGGTACTCTGCCACTTTTTTTTCTGATATGGAGGTTTGTGACAAAATTTGCACTTTAAATGATCCTCGTCTTTCATCCAGAATATCATACAATTGTCGATGCAGACATCAATCATTTGATACGGTAATCCAAGCCCGCTTACAACTTTCTGGATCTCGTAATATGAAGCCGGCAAGATATTATCTTCAGGTAAAATATCTTTAACAAAATCAGCTATTGTATCCACACAATCTTCAGCCAAATTAAAATCCGTCTTTATAATCATCAACCTGCTTGCGGTTGATAAAGGCGATATACCATTCTCTGCGTCCTCCATACAAAGGTTTCTTAGCTGCATCTAACATATCAAAAAACCTTTGGGCTTCTAAATTAGGTTCTTCTATTCTATTACCATCCTGAATATACGATGCTATGTTTTTTTGAAATGCGTTATTCATCATCTGAACAGTAGTATATAGGTCACCATCTGAACTTCTAGAGTTGGTTTTTCTATCACACCAGAAGCACTGCTATAATAATTATGTACCATTGAATCAGCTTTTCTGTGCATATACCAATCTTGTATCCTGGCATAAACCCATTCCTATACAAGTGATTCCATAGTCCTCTAATAGAGTTTAATATGTTCTTGCGACATTTAAGACAAGGACAATAGAATTTACTATTTCCAGATCTGTCACTATTTTTGTCGCAAGGATTATAAATTATTCAACACCACTTGCATATTCATCGGTTAGTTTTCCCGATGTTGGATCAAGATAGGGTTTATCCATCCATGATCAAAAATAATTATAGGGGATTGAAGAAGACATGTTCTTTCACCCTTGTTTTGTATGTTGTGAATGAGAATGGGGAAGTATTAATAGAGAAATCTGACCCGAGTTCCGACCGATTTCTAACCGATTTCTGATCAAATTTCAAACGGCTTTAAACGGCTAGTTCAACGGATACATTAACGGTTATAAGAATAAATCCGTCAGAAATCCGTCAGAAAATTTAAACTTTTCCCGACAGATTTCCTACGGGGGGTAATAAAACTAATAAAATTAAATACGTATAATACTTCCGTCTGAAATCCGTCGAAAACTTCCGACCGAATGTTAAGCACTTCTAAGCTATTATGTTTTATGGCTTTTGATTTAAATTACTACATTTTACAACTTCCATGAAAACCATTTGTAATAGGTATTCCTTTAAAAGGTCTTTCCCAAAACATTTTAGTAAAACATGAACGGCAGGATTCGAACCTACGCGGGCAAAGCCTACATGGTTTCTAGTCATGCCTGCTAACCACTCCGGCACGTCCACTTTTACTTTAATGGAACCTGATTTAGATAATGATTTCTAGTCATGCCTGATAACCACTCCGTCACGACCACTTTTACTTTCCTGGAACCTGTTTTGGATAAATATCAAGCTATATACTAGTGTCTATCCATACTGTGCTAGTTTCTTAAAGGAGAAGTAGAGTAGGCTAAGTAAGAAAGCGTTAATACAATTTACTAACTAAATGAATAAGAAAAGAACCTTAAATCTATCTTCTAAAACCATTAGAAAATGTCCAAAATTCCTACTCAATATATTTCTTGTGCTAGGTAACGAGTTTTATCCCACTAGGTAACAAGTTAAAACCCACTTTTATACTACACACAAACATGGAAATAATAATAAGGAGGGTGGAGCAATGCTTATTTCAATTATTTAATACAACAGACGTAAAATTCATGCAAGAATATGGCAAAAGGCTTTCACTACCCTTGGAGAACTGTCGATGTTGGTTTGATCAGGTTACGAGAAATTCAATTGGTTCCGGTTTATGACTTAAATTGAATTGAAACGGATGCATTAGAGTTGATATGACTTCTGGTTTATGATAATAGAAATTTTTCAGTCAAGATCAATTCCTCAACTACTCATATCATTGTAGTATTTGAGGTATCAAACTATTTGGAGAGTTCTATACACCAAAACTATATGAATCTACCTATTCCAAGTCAAACAAGTGGGGTTATGATCAAACAAGACTAAACTAATGATTAAGATAAAACAAGCAATGCTTAACAAGCAAACTGGCAACCTAAACAAGATTAAGAAATGATAAAAAGATAAGCCTCTAGGTGTGATCATGGATTAGGGTGCATTCAATGTTGATATGTTAAAGCAAGCAAGAAGACGTTTCCTTTGGCTAAGAACTCTCTAATTTCAATTAACTCACTCTCATGATGATAATTGCCATGTTAGTTAGCTAATCAAAAACTAATTCTTATTAGTGAAAAGACAAATCAACAAGCATTACTAACCAGTTCTAACTACCATTTAATGATCTAACAAGCATTCTCATGTGAAAGATACATTAAACTCTCATTTAGCTCATTCAGGCATTTCATCAAACACTTTTGGTGCATGAAATGCCTATGAACCCTGATTTCACTTTCTCAAGGAAATCTGGCTTTAAGAGCAACTAAAGGAGAAAAGAAAACAGGAATCTAATTAAACCCTAATCATCAAGGATCAACCATCTAAGCACCATAATCTACACACCCAAAAGCTTAAAAAGGAGACTACTCACTAATCATGATGAACACACAATTTCCTTTGTAAGAGGTGATCTTAATAATCATGATTAGAAGCTTAGATGAGAAGAAAAGATGATAAGAAATAGCTTTAGATTAATTGAAATCCAAAATATCTCTTAACAATGTTTGATATTTCACAAAAGGGAAAAAGAAACAAACAAGGAGTGAAAGATAACTAGGGTTTTTGCCCTTAAACATATTTATACTTGGTGCTTTTGCACTGGGAACCCCGGACAAACTGGGTATTGACCCTGTCAACTCTCACTAAATGCGTCCAGAGGTGCTCACACCGGTATAGAACTGTCCGGAGCCTTGTCCGGTGTGGAAGATGTCCTGAAGATAAAGCTTACACCACTCTGGATCAGTCCGGAGCCATGTCCGGAAAACTCTCAGCATCAACAAGTGAAACACCGGTTAATGTGCACCGGTTAAGGCACCAGATGAATATTGTCCGGTATGGGGGAGTTCTGGGAAGCCTTGAGAGTTGAGACCTGGCACTGGAAGGCACTTGACCAGTGTAGTAGTCAATATATTGTTGCATCTTAGCAGCTTAATGCTATAAGGATAGGCGCTTGCTAGAATCGATATATCTTCCGAACCACCTGTCAGAAGGACACAAGATTACCTCCATTAGAACTTGACTCAATTATATAAGACTTTGATGAACGGCTCTGAAGCTGAGTTGGTGTCTAATCTATCCATATTGCTCGATCTTTGAGACGCTTCTGCATTAGCATCGGTTCCGGACAAGAATTGGTGATGAATGGTCTGGTGTGTTGTCCGGAGTGGCGTTCTTTGCTTGTGCTCATCACCAGAACCGACTCTGAGAACTAAAAGTGGGTGCAGATTCGAACCGTGTCAGAGAATGTCCAGAGTGTAGACCAGAGAACGCTCGGCGATTTGGAGTTTGTGAAATGAAGTCTTGCACCGGTCTGGATCTGAGCGGTGTATTGTCCGAATTTGTTTCCTGCTTGGGTTCCTTCTCACCACCGGTCTGGTTTCCTCCAGAGTGGTGTCCGGAGTGAGACTTGGCATAGAAAGAGTTGTAAAAAGGGCTCACACCAGACAAGATTTGGTCGGAGCTTAGTTCGGAGTGAATGCCTCTTGAGTCTCCTTGTCTATTGTTCCATCTCCTTGTCTCAACATGCCTTGGATCAACTCCTCAATGCCTCCAAGTCCAATAGCTGCTCCTTTAGTACCTAGAAACACTCCAAAATGCAAGACACTCTTGGACCTAATGCAAATTCCTATAAAGTCAAAAACAAAGACAAAACATCAAGAAATCTATCTAATATGTATACATGAGACTCTAAAATTGGACTAAACTGCATGCTAAATATGCAAAGATATGAATATATCAGTTTAATGCTGGTTATTGTTCACAAGATACGACGTCTAAGCTCGAGTGAGCTTAATGAAGAAGAAGCTTGAAGATGACAGTTAGAGAGTGAGGTCACACGCTGAGGTCTTGTTACGAGTTTGTTACAGGAACTGGGTGGGTGATTAAATTGGTTGGTGAGAATTTATTCTTCTGGGTAAGGTTGAATATTCTGTGAGAGAATTAATTGTTACCAGAGAAGAGAGATGATAGAGTTTTCCGGTGAGCGAAAGCGAGTTTCTTGGGGTTCTTTGGTGAGTGATGTCATCGTTGTGAACACTGTTTCTTAGTGGATTCTGAGGAAATATTCGGCCAGACGTAGGGTCCCAGTTTAGCGTCTGAACTGGATAAATATCGCTTTGTCTTTACTTTTCGCATCGTTTTCATTTCCGAAAGTCAATCTGTAAATTGATCTAACGAGAGTCAAGTATCGCGAGTGATCAGAGAGGGTTTACAACAAGTGGTATCAGAACGAAGGTTCAGGAATATTGGGATCAAGCTCATTTGATCAGTTCGGTTTGTTCTCGGATTGAATCTAACTCTACTGGACGATGACTTTTGCGAAGGTCGAGATCGAGAAATTCAATGGTGTAATCGATTATAACATGTGGAGAGAAAGGCTTCTTACAAATCTGGATCTCATAGGCTTGATTAATGCTCTAAAAAAAACATGAAGAAGAATTTGAAAGAAGCAACTTGATGTGGGTGCAGTGGGTTACTAACAAGTTTTACCCTAAACAAGCTCCAAGAGAACATCGAACAAAATAATACTTAGAGATCAAATCCACAATGATTTATGTGCTGATGATTTCTAACGGATGCTAATACGACTCTAAACCTAATCAATGTTAAAGGGCGGGGGGGGGGGGAGGGGGTTCGTCATGGATTTTCTTAATAAACTAAGCGGAAAGTAAACTAAAAAACAAAAAGATGTAAACAATGGATTAAGGGCGCTGGGCATCACAGGTTTTTTCTAGGGTTCATGCTTTATAACATCGGGAAACTATCTAAAGATTTTCTATGATTAGCATCAGGAAACTATCTAAGGATTTTCTATGATTTTCTATGAACTATAATGGACACTGGTATGATTAGCCTACTATCGTATATCCTAATCAATTAATCACTCAAACTTGACCAGTAGCCTTCATCTGTGATTGCGAGAGAGATCATGTAATTCTAAAGCAGGATTCATCTTTGCTCACGATACTCTATAGGTAGCTTTCGTCTCCTATAGAGATTTCATTCATTTGATTCTAGATGTGGATGAATAATACATCACTGTCGTGGCTTCTTGCATCCTAAGCTCAGATGTTAGATGACCAATCAAGCATACATGCATCAATAATGAAATGAATGAGAGAATCATTTAAAAATCAAAATCCTTAGTCTAAAAATCTAGATATTGTTCGACAATTGATGTGGTGTGCGGGGTGTGAGCAAGATTTACCCTAAATCGAAACAATAAAGCCGCAAGTGCATAACTAATTAATTGGTAGTACTTAGGGATCAAATTCACAATGAAGGAGGATCTTTTCTGCAAAACCTTTTGAAAGAGATTGAGTAAGGAAGTCTAGAACCTATTGATTTTTAAAGGGGTTTTGGTGTCAGTAAAAAGGTAAATCCTAAACTAAACGGAAAAAGTAAAAAGTTCTTAAGAAAATCGATTTTTAAAAAAATAAAGAAACCTAAATTAAATAGCTTGAGGAAAATCGGTGTAAAAACATATAAAAGAGGCGCTGGGTTGTTTGGGAATATCTCCAGGGGTAAGATTGATTCAAAACATGCTAAAAATTAAACAAAAATATCCTAGCTAAAACTCTTAGAAATCGAGCACGAATGTATGACTACATCACTCTCGTGATCATAACCAACTGCCACCCATGACCCTGGCCTGTAGCTTTTGTCTCTGGCCCTGGTAACACGTTCACACAGTAACTTGTACAAGAATCTTCTACATTCATGATGTGGTCGTGTCGTGAGGGTGTCAAGTTTTACCCTAAATGAAATCAATAGCCGCAAGTGCACAGCTGATCGATTGTAGTACTTAGGGATCGAATCCACAGGGAAGGAGGATATTTCCTGCAAAAGCCTTCGAAAGAAATATAAAGTAAGGAAGTCTAGAACCAGGCGAGTTTTGTGAGGATTTTGGTGGTGTGTTTAAAACGTAAAAACGAATCTTAAAGAGAAAATATGGGAATTAAAATGACCTAATAACTAAACTTAACGAAAACGGGTAAAAACGAGAAAAACGGCTAACCTAATTGCTTAAATGAAAATCGATTGAAAGAGTAAAGATACTAGACTAAACTTGAATGAAAATCGGTGTAAATCTATAAGAAAAAGGCGCTGGGGTTCAGGGAAGTTTTCTCAGGGGTATGGACGATTCAAAACATTGCTAGAGAGTAAATTTGATAAGATCTTAGCTTAAACTTTTCGAACTGGAGTCACGGACGTATGAATACGCCACTGTCGTGATCATAGACAACTATCTCTCTCAACCCTGACCAGTACGTTTCCACTCTGGCCCTGGAAAAGAAGAGATGCATTATGTTTAAGACTCGTCAGCATTCACAAATCGCCCAGAGGTAGGTTTCCACTCCTATGTTTGATTTTCTCTCCCAAACTAGATCTGACACCGGATGAACACTTTCGTGTCACCAAGCATCTGGATCAGATTGTAGTTCATGACGCTACTCTCATGCAGTAAAAACGAATTCAGAAGAAAAAGTTCTAAGATTCGGCTCAAAAGCTCATGGAATCCTCACCGAACATATAAATCCCCATCGAAAATCCCTTAATCTCAACAATAAAACTACTCAGACATAATAAACAAAATCAAAAACATAGTATTAAAAAGTAGAATAGAAACCGAAATTGAAAAAGAAAGAACAAGGGTTCAAGTGACAGATCTCTCTCTCCCTAAAACCTACAACCTAAAAAGTATTCTAAAACAATAAGAGCATATATGAGGTGATACAAATTAGGGTTCCTAAAACATGTATTTATAGTGCTCAAGACATCTCTAGGGTCTAGGGTTCCGGAATCAAGGCTGGGAAAATGATATGGGCTTCAGAAATGGGCCCTCGGAGTCGGAGTTAGCTGGCTGCGGTCGGGGAGCTTGTGACCGCGGGGAATGGGTGGCTGGCCGCGGTTGCGGTGGTTGTGACCGCGGAGAATGGCTTGTTGGCCGCGGGTGGAAACGCTTGCCGGCTGGTTTAGGGGACATCTTGCTCTTCGCGTATCTTTTGATTGAACCGTTGGATTGCCAAGCTGTAAAGTGTGCTGGAAAGCTGATACTTCCATCTTTAAGATCTCCAAATTTGAGTTGGATCAGACGGTGAGAAGGCCTTCAATCGGGGGTAAACTTCTAACGGTTTGACTCTGAGCTGAAATCTGGTTTTCTATCCATTTTGTTAAGCTTTTCCCTAAGTTACCTGAAAAGAGTCTTGGAACTACAAATACTAGAAAAACGTAATTAAAGTACTTAAAAGCAATTAAAAACATAGAAAGAGTATTTCAAAACGATCCATAAACATGGTCAAAATACGGTGTTATCAATTCATAACTCATCCATAGGAAGCTTTCATCTCCTATGAGATAATTGCCCTTCTCAAACTAAGCAGATATTGAAAAATCTCGCAACACTAAGTACTTAAACCAGATTATAGTTGATGCCGGTACTCTCATGCTTTAAAAATAAGTTTAGAAGAAAAAGTTCTAGGATTCAGCTTAATAGCTCATGCAATCCTCATCGTACATATAAATCCCCATCGAAAATTCCCTTAAACCCAAAAAGTAAACTATTCAGACATAAGTAATGAAAGGAAAAACATTGTAGAGAAAACTAGAAATAAAGAGGGTTCAAGAGATAGATCTCTATCTCCCTAAACCTAAAACTATAAACTTTGGAATTGTTGCACAATCCTTCAGTCACTATTCCTTCCCAAATGTTGTTGCACAATCCTTCCTCATTTGGTGTAAACTTCTACTTCCCCCAGACTTAGATCTTTTCCAGTAGTCAATAATATAATCTCCTAAACTCCAAATAATCGAACCAAAGCATGCCTCATAGAGAAAAATCAACCTTCCTAG
Source organism: Eutrema salsugineum (assembly GCF_000478725.1). Taxonomy (NCBI): domain Eukaryota; kingdom Viridiplantae; phylum Streptophyta; class Magnoliopsida; order Brassicales; family Brassicaceae; genus Eutrema; species Eutrema salsugineum. Next base: position 8,256,540 of record NW_006256414.1, on the reverse strand, counting down.
ACTCTCTATTGTTTTTATTTCCTTTCCTTGCTGATTTTTTTCTCTTATTATTATTATTTATATTTTTGAAAGGAGAAACATCTTTTATTGAGAGAGAGTCTAAGGGATGAAGATGTTACAATGTTTTGGAGTTTTTTTCTGGGCAAACCAAATTTTCTTCCTTGTTGAATTATTCCAGAAATCGTTGGCCTTCGTCTTCAGCGACTGAAAACTGTGTTGTTCCTCTTTTTCTCCGGCGTTTTTGCACATATCTGCATTTAGGACAATTAAAAACAAATGTATAGCATGAATTTCTCACCAAAGACATCATTCAAGGTAGACGGCGTTGAGTATTAAAGGCTGTTTAGATGGTGGAGTTAAAGTGTTTAGGGTTACCTGAAGATCTGGAGGATGCTAGATATTATGCAAACCGCAAGAGAGAATAGACCTGTTGATGTCCACAATTTTCAGTCACTTCTCCTTGCCAAATGTTGTTGCACAATCCTTCCTCCTTTGGTGTACACTGCTTGTAACACCCTTGATTCGTTCTAAACTAATCAAGACTCTTCTCAAACTACTTCTCTTCATACTTCTAGTCGTTCTCTATGATATACCACTGTTTAAGTCTGGCGGATCCTCCCCGATCTACCAATGTTCCCGTCTCTGCTCGACATCTGAAGTCTTCTTTACTGGCCGATATTCTCTATCTGCTGTCACCACACCTTTTCGGTGTCCACACATCACTCCCACTCACTGGCTAAGAACAGTTTCTTGGGTTTGGTTAGGGTATCTGGTTTTTGGAAAGCCTTCCGAAAACACTCCACCTTTCACAATCCTAAGGTTTTAAGGGAATTCTCTCCGAAAAACCTATGGATTCCTATACATTTTACAATCCTAAGGCTTATGGAAACTCTATCCAAAACCTAAGGACTCTCACTCATTCATGCACCCTGGCCTCCTCGACATGCTAAGGAAATGATAATTTCCTTATCATTTGACTTCTAACCATTCAGCTAGACTTATCTTATGCATAAGTTTCTCAATTATTTCTCGTTTTTACTCCTAATATTAATCCACACTTATTTACTAGATAGGCACAGAACAAGTTCGCTTGATTTTCCGTCCTACCATGTGCGGTCTTAGCTTTCCCAGCTTCACGCACGATTTTACAATTGCGCACGGTCTTAGTCCTACCGACTTCACATATAACTTTTGCACACAAGAAAGAGTTAGCACCCATACGTACCTGTCTTGGGATCTCACAACAATCATGAAAGCTAATGTAATTCCTAGAACTCTAAGGTTTCACCTTACTTTCATGGCGTCCTCTCAATCCATCACATTTGACTACGCAAAGTGATCAACTCCATGATCAACGTTCATTTGATTCTCATGGATATTGGGTTCTCCGGCTTAGCTCCTTTCAACCTGCATATCTCTGCTGCATCGAACAAAAGGTAAATCCAAACCCCACCTACCCAACTATCACTACAAGAAAACAGTTAATTAGCGACATAATTTAGCGACTCCTTTGCTAGATGTCACGACTAATTAGCGACTGATTTGCCTTCAATTTACATCTCATAACAAACAGTTGGACATTAATAGCTAATTAGCGACTAATTAATGTGGTCGTAATGGAGTCAGCAGATAACGACTAATATAACGATTAACATATAATAGTCGGAAATTGGCGACTAATTTGCTACTATAATTCGGCCCAAAATAAAAAAAAAGTAAACAAACCCATTAGCCCAAATAAGCATCGAGAAACACTTAGCATAATTTCCAATTTCCCTCGACAAACATAAACAAACCCTAAATCCCTTTCTTCTTCAATCCCAAATTCCTTCGATTCTAACCCTAAATCCCCACAAATCTTCAATCATAGGATGCCAGGTCGTGGTGGAAGGAAGAGAGGACGAGGCAGAGGAGGTGTGCTTCGTCGCAAGCCAGAAAGTCGTCGCCTCTGCCAAGTCGTTACGACTTCACGCCCTCACCGTCACCGCCGGTTGTCCCCACGCAGCAACCGTCAGTATCCATGAGGAATTATCCGCCGCCGACGCAGCTCTTCCCAAGCTCGCACAATCAACATCGAAGCGGAGAGTCTGAACCACATCTAGGCTCTTCACAGCCGCAACGAAGAAGCTCTCCAGTCTCTCAACAACAGCCCTCTCCACGCTCTCAACAGCAACCATCTCCTTGATCTCTCGAGCAAGCTTCTGAAGCTCAAAATTGTCCCTCCGAAGGTCACAGTGCATTCACAGAAGAAGAAGAAGCTCTATTCACGGGGAATCTCGCGTAAGACCAGCACATACTTCTGAATGCCTTGCTCACTCAGCCTGGCAGGAAAGCATACACCACAATCCTCTCTCCCATAAAGAAGCCGAACACAACATGGTATGAAATCAACAAACCCTAATTTAGTACCTTTCTTAATCGCTAAATTTCTGATTTTTTGCATATTTTATGGTGTTTAGGTTGTTTGTACTTGTAGATTGTGTTTTTTCATAGTTTAGGGTGTTTAGATTTCTTAGTTACATTTCCTGATAAGAATTGTTATGATTGTTTGAAGTCTTTTTTAGATAAGAATTGTTATGATAAGAATTGTTATCACCAATTGTTATGATTGTCTAGCTTAGAATTGTTATGATTGTTTGAAGTTTTTTTTTATTCATGTTTGTGTGTCTAGCTTACCCGGAAAATTGTTTTCCTTAGTTACATTCTCATGTTTGTGTGTCTAGCTTACCTTAGTATTGTTATGGATTGTAACTCTTTCTTTGCTTTGTTCTGTGTTTGCAGGTTTGGGCGTGACAAGTCTTCCCTTACCTAGAAGATAACAAAAACTTTTACAAACAAGTTTGATGGCCCATTCTATAGCTGGGCATGTGTGCCTCGGGAGAGACAGGAAAGATACTTTGTTGAATTCGCCATAATGTTCTTTTTGTGTTGATCCATATGAGCCATTTGTTTTTTATTGCTCAGTAACACCATCTTCTTTATTTTTCTTGTACAAAACCCACAGCTGGGATCCCTTATTAACCGGTGTGGTTCAAGAAAAGTTTGAGAGAGTATGTCTACTCAGGATGAAAGACATGGTCAGCAAGGTTAGGGCTTCTCGAGAACAACCAAACTGGATTGATGATACTATTTGGAAACAAATGACAGAGTATTGGGACACTGAAGAAGCCAAAGAGAAGAGTGCCACCTCATCAGCTGCTCAGATGTCTGAGCGTAATGGACTTGGTCCTCATGTTCACTTCTCAGGGCAGAAGTCCTACCTCCAAATCTAAGTAGAAATGGTAAGTATATCATTTTTTAACTCTTTCATTGATAAGTTATATATCATCTTTAGTAAATTAGAAATGATGGGAAGCAACTCATTCATTCATATTGTTATCATTTCAGGAAGAAGAGTTGGGAAGACCGGTGAGTCTTGGTGAAGTTTTCATCAAGGTTCATACAAAACGAGATGGAACATTTGTAGACCAAAAGTCCAAGACTGTGGCTGAAGAATATAGGAAGAACCTGGAATCCAAGTTGGCTGACCTCGGGATAGACTCAGAGACTTCAGATGGTACTTCACCATCGTTGGGGCTATCCATAGAAGAGGAGCATGAAATTTTTCTTCAGGTAAAGTCTTTTTTTGTGTTATGTTTTTTATATATTATGCTTTGATTCTTTAGATTTCAAGTTGTTACTTTGTTTGATGCGTTGATGTTAATATATATGCATTGATGCTTTGATCCTTATTTTGTTTTTGCAGTCAACTTTCATAAATGAGCGAGGAATTCCTTATAGAATTGGAAACCTCTCAGAGACGCATGTCAATGGAAAGAGAAAATGCCCAGGAAACTCTTCAACATACAAAGGGCTGGAAGAACATCTACAAGAAGCTCATCGCAAAATAGAAGAACAAGCGGCTGAGAACTCCAAGCGTGAAGCAGAGCAACAAGCCAAGCTGGATAAGTTATCTATGGTGGAAAGGTATTTGACTGAAACTGATCCAAAGTTCATGGATTTTTTGGCTGCAAATCAAACTCTTCCAAGAGATCTGACTCATGCAGCTACAAGCTCTAATCCGACCTCAGAAACATAGGTTCTTCTACGTTTCTGTTTTTTAAGTATCTAGGCGCTTTTAGACTCTTTGAACTTATCTCAATGGTTAAATATGTAACCATTTGGTATTTGGTTTTAGTAACTCATTTTGAACAAGGGTTGTATAAATCTCCTTTTTTGAACAATGGTATTATGTAATTTGAATGACTTCTTTTGCTTTTTACATTTGAATGACTTCTTTTGCTATTTAATTCTTATTAAAAATCTATAAGTGGATGCAAATTATCAGATTAGGAGGAATCAAATCGTAATACCAGAATGTGTTTTCATTTATTAAAACCGTTGCAATGCAGTCGTAAATCAGTTGGAAAGTAGTCCTAAATTGGTCGCTAAACAGTCGTTAAATTGCACCAAAGTACCATTCAAATATCGAACCATATCGTCGATGTTCAGTCGTAAATACGTCGCAAAAATTGTCGTGATTCAGTCGCTACTCTAAGGACTGATTTGCGACTGATTCACGTCATCAATATTTAGTCGTTATTCAGTCGGTATTTGGCGACTGATTAACGACTATCGTATTTTAGCGATTCAATATTAGCGACTGATTGAATTAGTTGAAACTCGGTCGTAAATATAGTATTAGCGACTAATTAACAACTATATTTGAGGTTGCTAAATCCTTGTTTTCTTGTAGTGTATGCATAGGACGTACCGGTTTCCTAAATTGTGAGTGCGACTCTTTTTTGACTCCATAAAATATTTGAAAACTCGTTCCCATGAGCATGATCATGAACCATGCTCTGATACTAACATTTGTAACATCCCCGATTTGTTCCAAACAAAGAAGAATCCAGAGTGCCACAGATTGATAACAGTGATAGTCCGGCTAAAGCATCCCATATTACCTTGGCTAGACTGTTATTGAAACCAAACCTCTCGACCAAGGCCTAAGGCTTTTCAACTCGTTCCCGGTCTTGAGTTGTTTCGACCTAGACAAGGTCTAATATCATGAAAGACGAGGAGTTCCACAAGCACTTTTATTAATACTAAGTAAGGCATGCTTAGAAATGGTTACCAAAAACCATATAGTTGAGCTGGAGTCAAAATAGTCTACATAATATAAACTTTTATGTTTACACTCATAACGTCAAACTACTCCAGCGGCCTAGCGTCCAAGGTTCCCTGTAAAGCTTTCCAAAGTACTGGTCTCCTACAAAATAAATTTCGTATAATGAGCATTTCTACTAAATGTCCATTAATGAGTCCGAGACCCTCTATGGTTAGTCATATCCTGACCCAACCCCAATATAGCCGAAGCACAAACATGAAACCAAGCATAACAAGCACACAGCCAACACAACAATGCAATCCCAGAGATCTGCTTTCCAAACAACATGCAACCATTCGTAACTTTTTCTCTTATTATGCTAAACATCTACCGTGTTCGCCATCCCAGCTCACACGTACCTGGGATCCCTAGATGCATACCCTTCCGACATGTGTCTCCTGACACATCCTTCACATCCTTGCCCAAAAAATCCTCGTTGTCCAATCGTCACAAAGACGTAGACCGATTTCCCTCTCGACCAATCGGGCTGCATCATCATGCAGCACCGGACATGGACGTGTCCCATGTTTGCACCGAGTCTCTGGGCAGTGTCGACTCAATCTAGCCACAGATCCTTTTTGGATCTCACGCATGGCCTAGAACATGCATCACACCACACACAAACTAGATTGGAGTACCCGAAAGTCACTCTCGGCCTTTAATATCACGACAATGAATATGACATGTAAATAGATTCCCCCCATTTACATCCATCAATCACTGCGTTTAATATCAATTTCAGTCGGTTTCTCACTTAAACCGTGAAATTTTCTACCCTCGTCTACTCAAAATGGCATAAAATAACGCTACATGCTTATTTTACCAGTCCTAGAATGCAACCCAGAAATTGATCATGGTGCCCGAAGGCCAAACACGATCCAATCAACATTTAACCTGGTCAGTACTGTCCGAAGACCACTTCCGGCACCACAAACAATGCACCTAACAATTTTCCTACTCGAATTGGCCATGAATAGACCTCGCACCATAAGCGAGAAATTCATCTACTTAATGCAATTCCTCATGCAATAAGATTTCATAAACACAAGAAGTGGTGGTTTGCAAACAGGCAACACCACTATCCCTTTTATTCCGGAGGGAGGACCACACGTAAGGCACCAGCCAATACGGGATTGCTCACAACCTCACCCCATGGGTAAAACACAATTTTTTTATATGATGTTATTAAATCAACATGCACAGTTACCCTTAACTAATGCATAAGATTTAATCTAGCGTAAATCTTCAGAATTTAATATGCACTAAATTCTACCACGCATTCTTAAATTACTAAGTCTCATACTTGGTAATATTTCTAACATTTAGACGATAACCTCTATCGCCTTACTACCCTTTTGATCTGTGAGAATGAACATTCTTTGTTCATCCTCGATCAAATCAGCACAACCGATTATACTACCAAATAATACTACACTAAAACTAACATAACTCACCTGGCACCAGCTAGACAAGCACTTAGTCCTAACTCCAAGACTTCTCCTAGACTATCCGTCTAGATCCATCATGCCTAAATCCTCGCCGATAAACCTTACTGGAAATAGCTTGCACCTCTCTCTACTTTCTCTCACTTTTCTAGATTTTCTCTAAGTTTTGTAAGAATGTGAAACTAACTACAAGGTGGGGGTATTTATAGATTCTTAAGGTGCGGGGGTAGGTATTACCTAACCAGCTGACTCAGGGTAGGTGTTACCTAACCACCTCTCCTTCTGGTTAAAATGTGTGGTGCCTGGGTTAATGATGTGTACCTTAACACATGTCAACACCCTTTCATCAGCTTCTCTTAGCGCGACATTGATTGTTATCTGTCTATTATCTTACCTAACTCTCGGCTGAAGTTCTCCTTCTCAGACAGAATTACTTCTAGGCTTTCGCTCACGTTTTCTCGGCTAAAACATAATCTGTGCCTATATCGCTTCTCTGCCAACATAGATACACGCATTTTCCCCTTGGCTAAAATACAATTGGCGTACCTGCCTTTCTCGGCTAAAACTCCTCATTCGGGCTATTTCAAAATTCGCTCGAGCTTTTCTTGATTTTCTTTGGCAAATCATCTTCTTTTATCCTTCTGAAACTTTCTCACTCATTTATCGTCATTCCCTGAATTTTTGATTTTCTGATTCATTTTCTCTTGGCCTCTCCTGACTTTAAGGCTTCCTGAAAGGGTATCTCCCAATCAACTTGTGCCTTTTTCATTCTGTCTGAACCAAAGTCTCTATTTTGGTCTCCTCTTCTTAATCGCGCCTTCCCTTGGTTGATTTTCAAACTTCTAATTTTCCCGTCCGCCGGCCTGTGCTCTCACTAACGATTTATTACAGTGCTATTTCTCCCAGACTTAGATCTTTTCCGGTAGTCAATAAGCTAATCTCCTAAACTCCAAATAATCAAACCAAGGCTTGCCTCGTAGAGAAAAATCGACTTTCCTAGAGTCTCTAAGATTTTCATTTCCTTTCTTTTCTTTTTTTTTTAAAAAAGGGAAACACTTTTTATTGAGAGAGAAAAAGAGAGAGAGAGAATCTAAGAGACGAAAAATGTACCAATGTTTTGAAGTTTTTCTTAGGCAAACCAAGTTTTCTTCTTTGTTGATTTATTCCAGAAATCGCAAGCCTTTGTCTTCAATGACTGAAGCCTGCGTTGTTCCTCATTGATTTCGTCATCAGATCAGTAATTGAGCCGGAACTCCATCAAATGTGTCTCTCAAGCCACTTAGGGTCCAACAAGGACACATGTGCCTTTCAAGGAGCATACCGAAGCAACCAAGACGATTCAGAGCCTGATATCACATGGAGAATATTCTCAGCTCACCTAAGAGAGGCCACGAAGTGGAATCAGTCCAATTGGAGTTTAGACATAAGAGTTATTCAGTTTACAAACCGGGTGATCTTCAACATATCGATTTGAACATATGTGCCTTGATAAAAGGTTTCCGACCAAACCATGACGAATCAAGCTATGAACCTGATTTTTGTGGATTCTTTATTCATCAGAGAATCCAGGAGAATCGAAATCATACCGAGATCGGTTTTGGTTGGAAAATTATTCAATTTCTAAACCAGAGGATTCTCAGCTTGCTTTATTTAGAACCTTCCGGGTTTTGGAGACATCAAGCATATCAGTGGCGCCCAGGAGTCTCTGAGTTACCTATCAAAACTTTCCAAAACATCTTAAGGTGCGCCAGCACGCACAGGATCAGGCGAATCCATCTGTGTCCTCAATTGAGTCAAACCGAGCCATTTATGGCAAGTATGAGAGTCAACCGGTTTGATTCAACAGAAAACCGACTTTGGCGACCAGGAGACTTCATTTAACAATCAGATACATCTGAGGACGTCATCCTATGCACCAGCATCCACAGGATCAGGCGGATCCTCCCACACCTTCCCTTTCCATATCCGGAGCCGAGCTTACCTTATTTGCCTTGTTTGGAGCCAAGGGAAATCAAACAGCAACGTCTCTTTCCCTCATCACTTGTGCACCTTCTGAAGCCTTATTCAGTGAACCTAGACGTCCCAAGACACCACCAATTCGCAACTCAAGGCACCTCACAACTTGCCTTATTTGGACAGAATTTCCCTTCAATGTTTCAACTGCTCTTTTCATTTATTTTGTGCGATTTATTTTGATTTTCTAGCTTATTACCGTTGTCCTTGAGTCCCTATATAAGCTCAGTTCGTTCCTCATTGTAAATCACCCTTGATCATTTTGAAGTTTATAAAACAGTTTTCATTTTCTTGGAAAGACCAAGTTTCTGTGTTTTTCTTTAGATTTTAAGTGTGTGAGACACTTATGATCTATTGAGCTGCGAATTAAGATTGTTTGAGTGATTCAAACTCTCTTGTTCGTTCATTGATTGAGTGAGTTAATTGCCCCTCCATTGATTGAGCGAGTCAATCACATCTATCCATCATCTTCATCTCAACATTATTCCACCTTCCGCAAGGATTAAGCTTGGAATCTCTTGATCATTAAGTGGCCATAAGTTGGAGTAATTCCAATCTTATATCACTCGTTCTTTCCGGCATTTTTGCACATATCTGCATTTAGGACAATTTAAAACAAGTGTATAGCGTGAATTTCTCATCAAAGACATCATTCGGGGTAGACATCGTTTAGTATTAAAGGCTGTTTAGAATGTGGAGTTAAAGTGTTTAGGGTTACCTGATGATCTGGAGAATACTAGATATTATGCGAAACCGCTAGAGAGGATGGACCTGTTGATTTCCACAATTTTAGTCACTTCTCCTTGCCAAATGTTGTTGCACAATCCTTTCTCATTTGGTGTAAACTGCTACTTCTCCCAGACTTAGATCTTTTCTGGGACTCACTAAGATAATCTCCTAAACTCCTGATAAGTGGCAATTATGACCCATTCTAACCCATATTTGCTGATATTTTTAAAGTCTTTGGAGTCTTTTTCAGGCCGTTTCAGGTAACTAGGAGGCTTTAGACGAGGATTCGAGCAAATGGAGTTGAAGCTGAGCAAAAGAGCCCAATTCACACGCGGATGGACCATGTTTAGTCGGAGCACCTGCTCCCGACTAAACCCTTTCGTAGAGCACCTGTTCCAATCTCCAGGGAAAAATAAGGAAGCAGATTTTACCTACTTCTGAGACGGGAAATAGGAGATAAAAAAGACAAGAGCCATTTATTTTGATCACCACGCTTTTATTTGGCAGTTTGTAGACCTTTTGGAGTTTTTGCTTGTAAGATTTGGGAGAAGAATTTGTGCTACACTTGAGAAGAATTCTGAACCTTTTGTTATTCCTAAGTTTTATTCATGAACTCCTTTTCATGTCTTAATGTTTTTCTTTTAACTAGACTAAGGTTTTCAAAGGATTTTCATGAGTTAGCAAACAAATGCAAATAGGGCTTAGTATCAATTGTCTTCACCATTGTTAATCATAATGCTTAGGTTGAAGTGATCACTCAATCTGCAATCTTAGGTGAATCTATTCTTAAAAAGTGTAATAGATTGCTAGAAAAAACATTGGTGAGCGATTCGTCCTTAGCCAACGACATATGATGATAAGTCGGATCGTGAACAGATCAAACCTGCTTGTTAATGATTGTCTGCGATTTGTAGGTTCAAACGACAGTTTACAATTTAGGTTGTTAAAAAAGGTTATCGAAGCCACGACAGTGGGTCGATATGCATTTATGTTTGAGTTCAAGACTTACATTTAAATCGTGGCCTGAAGAGTCATTTGATTTCTATCTCTGAATTTCCTGTGAATTACCTTAGTCTATTGTTTGTTTTAATTGAATTTAAATCGTCGTTTACTTTCTTTTACTTGTCACCATAATTGCAATAAAATCATCTTTGTTTTAGCTTTGTTTCAATCCTCGTAGAGTCATAGTGTAACGCTAGTCCTCTAGAATTCAAATCCTTTATATTACAATTACAAGCTGTTCTATTGCAGTAGAAACTAGGAGATCATATCCAGTATATCAATCTTTGGAGCCGTTGCGATGAGGACAATTTTGTTACCTTTGATTCTTGACTTGAAATTCAGTCTAAGATTTTACTAACTTGATCTCTTTTCTCTCTTGCGTATGACAAAGAGATCTACAAGAAGAAACTGCACCGAGGATCTAGTCACCTTATCAAACGCAGAGCTTGCAAGAGTAGAGCGAGCAAACAGACGTTAACTACTACAGCCAACATGGGCGACCAAGGCAATGATGAAAATGGCTGCTGAACTGCAGAAGCTTCGACAGCAGTTGGAACAGCTGCAAAAGGCTCAGCAAGACAGGGAACAGCCGCAACCAGCCATTGGAGATGATAACACCGGATTTTGACCATTTTTATGGATCACTTTAATATCTTTTACAGGTGTTTTTACTCCATTTCCAAAGGTTTTCAAAGGATTTCTAAAAAGACTTTTCAGGTAATTTGGGATAAAGAGGCACAAATTGGAACAAAAAGACTCTTTTGGATAAATGCATACCGTCAGAACTCTCATGGAGACGAAGACCTTCTCACCGTCTGATCACCCTCAAAATTGGACAACTTATAGAAGAATCAACCAGCTTTCAAATGCACTTAGTTTGGAGACATTCCAACGGTTGGATCTCAAGATATTCCATTAGCCCCGGAGCCACTCGAAGACGGCCAGCAAGTCACGCGACCGCGGCCAACAGCCCATTTCCCGCGGTCACAAGCCTCCCGACCGCGGCCAACCACCTATTTCCCGCGGTCACGTCACTCCCGATCGCGGCCGTCAAACTCTGAACTAAAGCCCGTATTTCTGAAGCCCAAAGACATTCTCAGCGTTCCTAGATACCATGGAGTATTGAAGACTATAAATACTTGTCATTTAGGTCGTTTTTAGCAACAACCCTTCATACTTTACAGAAACCCTTTTGCTTTAGCCGTTTTTGTGCGATTTTTGTAGAAGATTTGTTCAAGTCCGAGTTCTTCAATAGAGAAGCTTTCTTCATCTCTTTTCTTTACTGTTTTTGATTACTTTTATTAAAACCAATGATGATGTCGACCTCAGCCATGTCTGAGTAGATCCCGAGTTGGGCTTAGGGTTCTCGAAAGGGGCTTTCAATTTCGATTAAGACATCTAGGTTTATAGATCTGGGATTTCAACTTTGTTCTCTGTTTATTCTTGTTATTATTGCATGTATGCTTGATTGATCACCTAGTATCTGATCTAGATAGTTAGTGTTGCGAAAGTTTTCATTAAGTATCAGCCCTAGAATGAAACAGGCGATTTTTTCGTAGGAGTGGAAACCTACCTGCGGTGAGATCGTGAGTATTGACGAGTCTTGTGCAGCTCTTGTGTTCTCTCCCTTCCAGGGCCAGAGTGGAAACCTACTGGTCAGGGTTGCGAGAAACAGTTGGTTATGATCACGACAGTGACGTAGTCATACCGCCGTACTCTAGCTCTAGAACCCTATATATCGATATCCGTCAATCCCAATCTATCTACCCTAGTGTTAAAACCGATTATGATCCCTTAGAGTTCCCAAAAGCTCAGCGTTTTTAGCCTTAGTTTACAAACCAATCGATTTTTATTTGCTTATTTAGATCTGCATTTCAATTACTTTAGTTCGATATTTTACTTGCTTTACTTGCTTTCCATTCGATTTTTCTACTTGCTTTCTAGGATAGATTTATTTGCTTTCTTTTGTTTTAGTTTATTCGTGATAAACAACCAACCTTTAAAACCAATCTAGTCTAGACATAAACTTAGAAACCGTAGAAGAATACCAGGCAAACAAATCTCTGTGGATTCGATCCCAAATACTACAACTGATTAGCTGTGCACTTGCGCCTTTCATTTGTTTTTGTTAAGGGTAAAACTTGTTCCCTCACGCAGTTGACACGACATCAAGTTTTTGGCGCCGTTGCCGGGGATTTGTTTCGCTGCCTTTTGCTATTTTTCTTGTTTTAACTTCTGTTCTAGACACCTGATCTCTAGTTCTTTCTTAAAGTTTTGTTGAAGTATCTTTCCCCTCTTTTGTTTTTCTCTGAATTGCATGAATACCAGACGCAGACCTGTAGAAGACATTCCAATTCTAGACGAGATAGACAGAAACGAAAGAGAACTTCGAAGACTTAGACAAACGCAAGGAATGGCCAACGACGACCAGCCTGGAGATCCTATCAACCGAGCTTTAAATATGGACCAAGACGGGTCCGAACATGGAGAAAATGAAGAGAATGATCACTGAGGAGGTGATCATGCTCGACAAGATGGGGAGGAGGATGAAGTTCCTCCAAGAAACCACCAGAACCGCGAGAGAGAAGAACGTGAAGACCTTGATGCACCCATCAATGCAGCCAATGGTGACCACCAAGGGATGCAGCCAAATGGACGCGTTAACCGCCCTGTGCAGCCAGAAAATCAACACCGAAGACAAGCCAGGAACCATCACATAGCTGATTTTGATGCACCTACTCAAAATTTTCAGAACCGATCTGCAATCCAAGTTCCATTTCCGAACCGGAATGAGTTTGAAGTCAAGCCTCAAATCATCTCATTGGTGAAACAAAACCAATTCCATGGAGTTCCTTCTGAACACCCAATGGACCATATCGAGCTCTTTGAAGAAATCTGCAGCATGATGAGAACAAACCAAGTTCCAGCAGACTATTTAAAGTGTAAGTTGTTCCCTTTTTCATTAGCAGACAAAGCTCACCGTTGGTTGAAATCTTTGCCTGCAGGATCGACTACTAATTGGGAAGAGTGTAAAACTGCTTTACTGAATCACTTCTATACTAAGTCAAGGTCGAACCAGTTGAGAACAAAGATCTCAAGCTTTCAACAAGGACCGACTGAATCTTTCTACGAAGCCTGGGAACGTTTTAAGGAGTATGAACGTGATTGCCCTCACCATGGATTTCCTGGATCAAGCCTGCTGAGCACATTTTACCGAGGTTTGCAACCAAAATACAAAATTTCACTTGATACAGCTAGCAATGGAGATTTTGGACAAAAGACAATAGCCCAAGGAAGAGCCCTCATCGAAAATTTGGCTCAAGCCAATAGCAATGATTGTCCTGAATACGATCGATCAACGAAGCAAACCGGAACAGACAACAAGGAGATAACCGAGTTGAAGAACATGATGAGCCAGCTTCTGAAGAGCAACAATCGCCCAATCCATGCTTTTGAGACCAACAATGGCGCAGAAGATGAAGGACCTAGTGATATTGATCACATTAATCAAGCCTTTCAAGAAGAAGATGTGAACTATGTAGGAGCGCTAGTACCATATCAAAATCGCTTCAACAATGGCTTCAACAACAACTTCCGGAATGCAAATTACAACAATCTCTCTTACCGCAATCCAAATGTGGAGAATCCTCAAGATCAGTACTACCCACCACAGCAAAAGTCCTTCCAAAACAAGTTCCAAGGTGGAAACTTCGGAGGGACAGGACCATATCAACCGCGACAGCCATATAACTACCAAGGTACGGGTTTTAACAATCAATTTGTACAACAGCAAGGAGTCACGACGAACCAGCTAGCTTCCCAAATCGGTAGACTTGAACAGTCCATCCAACAGCTCGTTATGACGAACGAAAAAGCATCTAAAGACGTGAACGTAAAGGTTGCCTGTATGTACAATGACCTGAACGGGAAATTTGAAGCTTTATCTTCGCACGTCAAAAAGCTAGACGTGCAAGTCGCCCAAACAGCCGACTCTATGAAGACGCCATAACCACATTGCCCGAAGAAGAGGCCAGAACCGATGGAAAGAAAGAAGAAACCCCAATCTTTGTACCACTGTACAAGGATGTCGATGCCAAGCAGCCACCATTTAAGGTACCTGAACGATCACCGTTTCAAAGGCTTACAAAAGCCGATGATCCGGGACGTTTTGTTTTCCAATGTTTCATTTCAGGAATCAAGTTCACAGACTGCCTGTGCGATTCCGGAGCCAATGTCAACATCATGTCAAAGACATTTGCCAAAAAATTGGGCATAAAAACCTTAAGGACATCGACAGTTAAGGTTATTTTTGGAGATTCATCTCAAAAAGATACTGAAGGGGCGATTTATGATCTACAAGTTCTAGTGGGAGATAAGATTGTTCCAGCAGATTTCCAAGTCCTGGAGATGGATAAAGAAAAGGGGAGGCCACTCATTTTCGGGAGACCATTCCTAGCTACCGTAGGAGCAGTAATCGATCACGCAAACCGGCATGCTGTTTTCCTCAATGTGGATCGCAGAAGGTACTGCCCGACTATCCTAGATGATTTTCCAAGCAAAGGAAACATGCCAAAAGAGAAAGAAAAAGAGAAGCCGAAAGCTTTTGCAAAAATCAAGATCATCATTCCACCGGATGCAACAGAAACTAGTGAGGACCAAATCCAGGAGCTGATCGAAAATACAAAAAGGGTTTTAAACAATGTTAAGGTCCGAAAGAAGAGTAAAGGAAAGAAGATGGGTCCTCAAGGAGAAGAAGTAAAACCTCCAGCGATCGGGAGTGATAAGGGCACATCAAGTGGAGTGCCATTCAAATCAGCCTGATTTTTTTTTCATGCCTACGTTGAGCTAAACGACTTAAAACAAAAGCGCTTAATGGGAGGCAACCCATTTAGGTACTCTTTCTTTTAGTTTCCTTTTCCTTTTTACAATTTATGTTTTCTTTTCTTTTTAGGTTTCAGATATATTTTATAAAACAAAAACACAAAAAAAAAAGTCAGAAAATTAGAAAAACCAAGAAGAAAAGGGTAGGTTTTTAGCTGCTCGACCCGGCAAAGACCAGAAAGTTGGACGAAGGCCGCAGGAGAAAGAGCCGCCGTCGCGACCAACCGACCCGCGACCAAAGGTGCATCCACCGCGGCACCGTGAATGAGACCGCGGCCGAGCCTTCAATTGCCGTGGTCGCGCGTCTCCTGACCGCGGCCGTTGGTCGTTGAGGTGACGACGCGGATTTCCGCCGCTTTTCGAAGTTTTCCGGTGATTTCTGAAGTATTCCCGGTAAAGCCCGTTAAAATTCTCCGTAAGTTTTAAACCTTCCTTGCATGCAAAACAAGAAAGGTAAGTTCCCGTAAACTTAAAAATTCCCAAAAATTTTCCGTTTTTGCTACAAAAACGCTTTTTAAAGAAAGGAAATGCACTTTTTGGATCAAAACTCCTTTTTCTCTTCTCTCCCACAAGACTTGGAGATTTAGGAGATAGAACATTTTTTTTCAATTCTTGAGCTTTTTAAGAAGTTCTTGGCCCAAACCTCACCCTTTTTCAAAGCTGATTTCAATTCTGTCATCAAATCTCTCTTTCCAGCAAGGTATGAACCTCAAACTCGCCATTTTTACTTGATTTTAGAACTTAGGGTTTTCTTAAAAAGCCCAAATCTCTGTTTATTGATGGTGGAAATAGCTTAAAAACAATAGATTATCCTTTTAGGTTATCTAAAAATCGATTTTAACACCTAGCTTAAGAGGAATTGAGATTTTTGAAATTTGGATTCTACATGCTTTATAAAAATCAAATTTGGAACAGCAAAATTGATGAATCTGATTAAGTCTTGTGTGATTAGTGATTAGTATTAGGTAACCTATAGATTTGACATGGAAATTGCTCATTAAAACCGATTTTTAGAAGATTTCTATGTTGAGAACATCAAAAATCTGAATCTAGTCATGAACTACTCGATTTCTTTGATTTAATGTCAATTCTGCTTGCTCATGGTTTTAATTAATCTCTTTATACTAGCATTAGTATAACTGATCTTAATGTGTTAAAATCAGCATCCATATTCACTCTTTTTCCAAGAATCATTTCGTTTTGCAGAAAAATAGAACAAACCGGATCCCGAAGAAGCCGTCGCACTGGTGACAGCTCTGAGGACGTCCGCGATGGACTCCGGAACCCGATGAGTTTCTGCCATCTGTACCTTGTCTACCATTCACCATTGGCCAATACATAGTGGCCAAGGCAAAACGTGATGCAGCTGCGACCCGTGCTCATTTTCAGCCATCTGTTTCGACCGTCCACACCTCATCATCGACATCATCGCACACACATTCTGATCTGGAGCGCAGAGTTGATAGACAGGGACGACACTTTGAGCGCGTTGTCACCTTCCTACAGGAGCAGCACCAGTTCGCAGCAGACACATCGGAGGATAAGTGATTGATCAGCACTTCACTACCATCACGATTCTATCATCGTTTTCTTTTCTTTTATCTTATTTTATTTAGCTTTTATTCACCATCTTCTCACCAACTTTTTCACACTGGGGACATGTGATTTAAGTCTGGGGGAGGATGTCTATCCGTACTAATCATTTTTTTGCTTTTGCTTTTAAATTTCAAGCACTTTTTAAATTTTAATATGTAACCTATTCGACATTAAGTATTTTTCAGGAATGTTTGACACAAAAGTATGATGATTTAGACCTGCACGCTTCTACACTATGCATGATAGCTCATTTGTGGTTAGCACTAGACTAGGCGGTAGCTAGAGTACTTGCACTACGAGCTCCCACGAGAGGACTTCTATTCATGGAGATTCTTTCTGACAGGATATACTAGCTCATTTTATTTGACCTTTATATTGACATCTAATTTTCTCATCATTGATTTTAGGCAGGCATCGACATACACATCTAGGACGTCTTTTACCCTCACTTTTACCACTCTTTGTCGTCCTAGATGACCAGTTTATCTTTATCTGGTACCATACCCTAAACCCAAAACACTTGTTTTCAATCCTCATGCATTCTCTCTTTAGTTTATATCAGCAGATATGTGCAAAAACGTCGGAGAGAAGAGGAGCGACGCAGTTTTCAGTCACTCACAAAGGAGACTGAATGGAATTGGGAAGGAAGAGTATCAGAAACCTCATAAAGCTTTAGAAGACAGATATTAACTGGCAATTTGTGCTCTCTAAGACTCTATATCTAAAGGTGTTCCGTTTCTTCAAAAAAAAAAAAAAACAAAAACGAATGAAAAGAGAGAGGGAAACAAAAATCCTAATGAGTTTTAGATTGTCGAAATTTGTGGAGCAATAAGCAACCACTATTCATTTAAGAAGCTATGTTATTGAAAGATTTACAAAAATCTAAGTCTGGGCATAATATCTTGCATTCTCCAGATCTTCAGGTAACCCGTAAACACTTTAAGCCTTACCCCTAGAATAACCTTTTTGACACATAGCCTAGATTGCCTTGCCTAGACTTTCTTTGATGAAAACCACCGAGATTTTTAATGAATGTTAAGTGCTAGTTGACTGGAAGTTAGATCCTAGTGCATAGATTTCCGCATGACGGATTAACGGACTAGTTATGCCTGTATTGCTAGTGAGAATTTTCTATGCTATTCCCGATTGATGCATACTTATTGATATTGGTCTAGAAGTTTGGTCTCTGAGATTTTGTTTAGTTCCTGCGTTTTCAAACCTCCCGCCGAGATTTAGCCTTTGTTTTGTTTGAGGACAAACAAAAGACTAAGTCTGGGGGAGTTGATAACACCGGATTTTGACCATTTTTATGGATCACTTTAATATCTTTTACAGGTGTTTTTACTCCATTTCCAAAGGTTTTCAAAGGATTTCTATGTTTTCAGATTTTGAAAAACTTTTTAGGTAATTTGGGATAAAGAGGCACAAATTGGAACAAAAAGACTCTTTTGGATAAATGCAGACCGTCAGAACTCTCATGGAGAGACGAAGACCTTCTCACCATCTCATCACCCTCACAATTGGACAACTTATATAAGAATCAACCAGCTTTCAAATGCACTTGGTTTGGAGACATTCCAACGGTTGGATCTCAAGATATTCCATTAGCCCCGGAGCCACTCGAAGACGGCCAGAAAGTCACGCGACCGCGCCCAACAGCCCATTTCCCGCGGTCACAAGCCTCCCGACCGTGGCCAACCACCTATTTCCCGCGGTCACGTCACTCCCGACCGCGACCGTCAAACTCCGAACTAAAGCCCATATATCTGAAGCCCAAAGTCATTCTCAGCCTCAATTCCGGAACCCTAGAGACCATGGAGTATTGAAGACTATAAATACTTGTCATTTAGGTCGTTTTTAGCAACAACCCTTCATACTTTACAGAAACCCTTTTCCTTTAGCCGTTTTTATGCGATTTTTGTAGAAGATTTGTTCAAGTCCGAGTTCTTCAATAGAGAAGCTTTCTTCATCTCTTTTCTTTACTGTTTTTGATTACTTTTATTAAAACCAATGATGATGTCGACCTCAGCCATGTCTGAGTAGATCCCGAGTTGGGCTTAGGGTTCCCGAAAGGGGCTCTCATAATCGATTAAGACATCTAGGTTTATAGATCTGGGATTTCAACTTTGTTCTCTGTTTATTCTTGTTCTTATTGCATGTATGCTTGATTGATCACCTAGTATCTGATCTAGATAGTTAGTGTTGCGAAAGTTTTCATTAAGTATCAGCCCAAGAATGAAACAGGCGATTTTTCGGTAGGAGTGGAAACCTACCTGCAGCGAGATCGTGAGTATTGACGAGTCTTGTGCAGCTCTTGCGTTCTCTCACTTCCAGGGCTAGAGTGGAAACCTACTGGTCAGGGTTGCAAGAAATAGTTGTTTATGATCACGACAGTGACGTAGTCATACCGCCGTACTCTAGCTCTAGAACCCTATATATCGATATCCTTCAATCCCAATCTATATACCCTAGTGTTATAACCGATTATGATCCCTTAGAGTTCCCAAAAGCTCAGCGTTTTTAGCCTTAGTTTACAAACCAATCGATTTTTATTTGCTTATTTAGATCTGCATTTCAATTACTTTAGTTCGATATTTTACTTGCTTTACTTGCTTTCCATTCGATTTTTCTACTTGCTTTCTAGGATAGATTTATTTGCTTTCTTTTGTTTTAGTTTAATTCGTGATAAACAACCAACCTTTAAAACCAATCTAGTCTAGACATAAAGTTAGAAACCGTAGAAGAATACCAGGCACACAAATCTCTGTGGATTCGATCCCTAAATACTACAACTGATTAGCTGTGCACTTGCGGCTTTCATTTGTTTTTGTTAAGGGTAAAACTTGTTCCCTCATGCAGTTGACACGACATCAGGAGACAAGGATAATCTGCATGCTTTTTACCAAAACAGAGCTGCGATTGTCCCTCCTGCAATTCAAAGGCAAGACTTTGAGATCAAACTTCAGATGATCTCATTGGTGAAGCAGCACCTCTTCTATGTGCTCCTTGCTGAAATTCTGATTGACCACATCGAGAATTTTGAAGACATTTGCAGCACAACTGGTTCGAATGGGATACCAAGCGAATTTCTGAAATGTAAGTTTTTCCTGTTCTCACTTGCGGATAAAGCCTCGCGCTGGCTGAAGTTATTGCCACCTGGGTCTTTGACTACATGGGCACAGTGCAGATCAGCATTTTTGAACCACTTCTACACAAAGTCCAAAACCGCATATCTGAGGAACAAGATCTCATCGTTCAGGCAGCAGCCTGGAGAAGCTTTCTGCAAAGCTTGGGAAAGGTACAAAGAGTACCGAAGAGAATGCCCTCACCATGGGTTTTTTGATGAAGAGATTCTGGCTACTTTCTATGATGGTTGATCTGGTGTGTGCGGGGTGTCAAGTTTTACCCTAATAAAAATCATTAAGCCACAAGTACGCAGATGATCGATTGTAGTACTTAGGGATCAAATCCACCAGGAACGAGGATCTTTTTCTGAAAAAACCTTTGAAAGAAATATGAAGTAAGGAAGCCTTGAACTGATCAAATTTAAAAGGGGGGGGGGGGTTTGGGTTGTCACTAAAACGTCAATTCTAAGCTAAACGGGAAACGGAAAAACACTTAAGAAAATCGGCTGTAAAAACTAAAGAATACATAATCTAAACTTGACTGAAAATCGGCTGGAATAAAGAAAATAACCTTATGACTAAAACTTGTATCAAATTGGCGAAAACTTATAAAGACAAAACGCTGGGTTTTCAGAGAAAATATCTTCAGGGATGAACGATTCAAAACATTGCTAAAAAGTAATTTAAAAGATCCTAGCTAAATCTCTTAGAACTCTAGTCACAAACGTATGACTACACCACCGTCGTGGGCATAACCAAGTATCTCTCACAACCTTGACCAGTAGGTTTCCACTCTGGCTCCAGAAGAGAAAATATGCTATATTGCTTAAGACTCGTCAACATTCAGAGCTCACCCATAGGTAGGTTTCCACTCATATGGTAGAATTGCTCTTCTCAAACTAGATCTTGCTCCTAATGAAAAATTTCTCAGCACTACGAACCTAAATCAGAATATAGTTCATGAAGCTACTCCCATGCATTAAAAATAAGTATAGAAGAAAAAGTTCTAGGATTCGACTTTAATAGCTAATGGATCCTCATTGAACATGTATGCCCCCATCGAAAATTCCCTTAAACCCAACAATAAAACTACTCAGACATGATTAAAGAAATCAAAAGCATTGTATTGAAAAGCTGTATTGAAATCAATATGGAAAAAAAAAACAGAAGGGTTTAAGAGATAGATCTCTATCTCCATAAACCTAAAACTACTCTAAAAACTTAAAGGAATTCTTAAAGATAAAAGCATACATAAGATACGACTTAGGGTTTCTAAAACATGTATTTATAGTGCTCAAGTCATTTTTAGGCATCATTTAGGGTTTCTCCTAATGAAAGAATTGATTTGGGCTTGGAAATGGGCTTCCAGGCCGAACAGACTAATCTCCGCAGTCAGGATGAACGGGACCGGTGTTAACTAGGTGCTGGCGGTTTGATTCTGAGCTGAAAATCTGGTCTTCTATTGATTTTGTTAAGCTTTTACCTAAGTTTCCTGAAAAGAGTCTTGAAACTACAAATACTAGAAAAACGTATTAAAAACACTTTAAAGCAATAAAAAAACATAAGAAAAGTATTTCAAAACGATCCATAAAAGTATTTAAAATACGGTGTTATCAACTCCTCCAGACTTAAACCTTTGTTTGTCCCCAAACAAAGCAAAAATCAAATCAGGTGAAGTGAAAAAAAAAATTTGGGAATGCACAAATCTCAGAGACATGAACCTCTAAAGTATGACCATTGATCGTACAACAATCACAACTTAGTCTAGAAAATTCTCAGCAAGACACAAAAGATACTAGTCCAATTTTTTCGTAATGCAAAACTTGAACAATCTAAATCTCGATTCCAGTCAACTAGATCTCCGCATTCATTGAGTGCAATAGTTCTTAACTAAGACATCATTCAGGGTAGACGGCAGTTGGTATTAAAGGCTGTTTAGTGTTTCGGGTTACCTGAAGATCTGCAGGACGCAAGATACGATGCAAAATCGCAAGAGAGAGTGGACCTGTTGATGTCCACAATTTTCAGTCACTTCTCCTTGCCAAATGATATTGCATAATCCTTTCTCCTTTGTCGAAAAACAGTTGTTCCCCCAGACTTAGATCTTTTTCGAGAATTAGAAAGATGATCTCCAAAACTTCAAATAATCGAACTAAGGCTTGCCTCAAGGATAAAATCGATCCTCCTAGACTCTCAATGGTTTTTTTCCTTTCCTTTCTTATTTTTCTTTTCTTTTTTAGATTTTTTTTTTTTGTTTTTTTTGTAAGGGGAAACAACCTTTTTGTAAGAGACAGAGTTTAAGGGACGAAAGTGTACCAATTTTGGTGATTTTTCTGAGGCAAACCAAGTTTTCTCCTTTGTTGAATTATTCTGGTGAATTTGCAGGTCTCTATCTTTAGTGACTGAAAACCGCGTTGATCCTTTTTCTCTCCAACGTTTTTGCACATATTTGCATATAGGACAATGAAAACGAGAATGCATGTGGTTTGAAAGAGGTTAGGTTAGGTAAGGAACTAGCTAAAGATGAACTAGCCATTCAAAATCAACAAAGTGTGGTAAAAGGGATTAGAAGTCCTGAATGTATGATTCGTTTCCCTGATCTAATGCTTCAATGAGAAAGTTAAGTCAATTTTAAGTCCAAATAAAACAGAGCTAGTATATTCCTTCATCTAAATCGAAATCATTCAAATTTCTCTGGGGTACTTCCTTTCAAATGTGCTTACCTACCACATAGTCTAGTCATAAATCACGAATGAGCATGTCACTAGGATAGTCTAAAAGCATACAGTCAACTAACATCGATTTATGTTCACCATTCCCTTTAAAACGTAATTTCTTTTGAAAACCGTTTTTTGAAAAACTTTAAGGAAAATTCAGAAAGTGTAGATAATGCAAGACTCATGAAAGAAAAGTGGTTAGAAAGGGACGAAATCCTCCTCCAGACTTAAATCGCACTGTCCTCAGTGTGAAAGAAGTCAAGATTGGATGAGAAAAATGTATAAATATATCGAAAAAGGTAAGCTAAAGGGAACTTACCTGGATCTGGGATGCTGTCGGGAATGAAACGGATCCATGTGGGAAGATGCTGGAGGGTGATAAATGGTAATGGGAAGTGGTGGGGAGTGGTGGATGAGGTGGAAATATTCATGTTTGATGTGCTACAAGATGAGGGAACAAGTTTTACCCTTAATAAAAACAAATAAAAGCCGTAATTGCACAGCTAATCAATTGTAGTACTTAGGGATCCAATCCACAGGGATTCATGTGCCTAGTATTTTTCTACAGTTTCTAAATTTATGTCTAGACTAATCGGTTTTAAAAGGGGTTTGGTGGTTGTCATAGATTAAACTAAAACTAAAGAAAGTAAATGGATCTATCCTAAAAAGCAAGTAGAAAATTGAATGGAAGCAAAATGAAACAAGCAGAAAATCAAACTAAGCAAGTAGAAATGCAGATCTATGAAGGCAAGTGAATATCGATTGGTTTGTAAAATATGACTAAAAACGCTGGGCTTTCGGGAACTCTACATGGATCATAATCGGTTTCAGCACTAGGGATCTTAGATTGGGATTGACGGATATCAAAATATAATGGTTCTATAGCTAAAGTTTGGCGTTATGACTACGTCACCGTCGTGATCATAACCAACTGTCTCTCGCAACTCTGACCAGTAGGTTTCCACTCTGGCCCTATAAGAGAGAAAACGCAAGAGCTGCACAGGACTCATCAGTACTCACGACTTCGCCGCAGGTAGGTTTCCACTCCTACGAAAAAAATCGCATGTTTCATTCTATGTCAGATACTTAATGAAAACTTTCGCAACACTAACTATCTAGATCAGATACGAGATGATCAATCAAGCATACATGCATTAAAGATAAGAATAAACAGAGAACATAGTTAAAAATCTCAGATCTAAAAACTTAGATGTCTTAATCGATTATAAGAGCCCCTTTCGGGTACCCTATGCCCAACTCGGGATCTACTGAGCCATGGCTGAGGTCGACATCATCATTAGTTTTAATGAAAGAAATCAAAAACAGTAAAGAAAAGAGATGAAAGAAAGCTTCTCTATTGATGAACTCAGATTTAAAGAATCCTCTCTAAAATTCGCATAAAACGGCTGAGAAAAAAGGTTTCTCTAAAAATATGAAAGGTCATTGCTAAAAACGACCTAAATTACAAGTATTTATAGTCTTCAGTACTCCAAGGTCTCTAGGGTTCTGGAATTGAAGCTGGGAAAATGACTTGGGCTTCAGGAATTGGCTTCTTAAGTCGGAGATGTCTGGCCGCAGTCGCGTGAAGTGTGACCGTGGGGAATGAGGGCTTGGCCGCAATCGCGTGGCTTGCCGGCCGTCTTCAAATGTCTCCGGGGCAAATGAAATATCTTGAGATCCAAGCGTTGGAATGTCTCCAAACCAAGTGCATTTAAAAGATGGTTGAGTCTTCTGTTTAGTGTCCAATTTTGAGGGTGATCAGACGGTGAGAAGGTCTTCGTCTCTCCATGAGAGTTCTGACGGTTTGAATTTATCCAAAAGAGTCTTTTTGTTCCAATTTGCACCTCTTTCTCCCAAATTACCTGAAAAAGTCTTTAAAAACAGTAAAATCCTTTGAACACCATTGAACATAAAGTAAAAACACCTGCAAAAGATATTAAAGTGATCCATAAAAATGGTGAAAATCCGGTGTTATCAATGGTGAGGCTGAATGGGTGAGATTGGGTCAAAGGTCGTTTGAACGACCATTTGCCGGGCTCCGAGCTCACGCGACCGTAGGGAACTATGTCTTGGCCGCGGCTAGGAATTCGGGATCACGGTCGATGTTCCCTTTCCTACGGTCCGAATGGATGCGACCGCAGGGTCTTAAATGTGGCCTGGTCCTCCTTCGCCTTGGTTCCTACTACGCCGAGCAGTCTGGAACCAATCATTCTTTTTGGTTTTTTCAGTTTTTTTTTTATATTTTTTTGGCTTTTTGATTTTTTTTAAGAAACACCTGAAACTAAGAAAAGAAAAAGTTCAATTGAAGAAGCTCTCCTTGTCGGCATTAGCAAATGAGATCCTCCGGTTTGCCCATTCCATGATGGCTTCGGCAGTTACTAAGAAAGACCATCCAAGAATGATAGGATGTGAATCATCTTTGGTCTTGACAATGTAGAAATTAACATGAACAATGCAGTATCCTATCCTCAAAGGAATGTCATAAGCTACTCCTTTAGGTGTGACACTGGATTCGTCAGCTAGGCTTATCTTCGTTCTAGTCCTGCGCAGATGCTTACTACCAAGTCTCAAAGCAGTTGCTTTGGACATCATGTTTAGACAAGCTCTAGAATCACAAAGAACATGGTTAAATCTTTAACCTCTAAATTGAACAATAGATAAAAAATTGACCTTTGTCTTCGATTTTATGCAGAGTTCGAACAGGCTTCCCTTGTTTGGTATGAATGAACAAGTCTTCTATCTCAGGAATAGATTCCTTGTTCTCACAGAAGTAATGGTCGATCATGTAGTCTTTGCAGGCTCTGTCGAAAGTGATTTTTTTAGGTAAGTTTCAAACTACAGAGTTGAACTCTTCTAACTTCTCTTTGCTGATCATGTTGCTGTAGTAGCTGAATTCTTCAGGTCTTTGAAGATAGATTGAGTAAACTGCAGCATCAGGTGATGTTCTGGGAAAAGATAGACGTCTGGCTCTCCCAAAGTAAGTTCGGATATCCTCCTTTGTCTCCTTGCTGTATATAAAGAAAACTTGCAAACAATTAAGCTTCCACACATCATCAAAAGCTTTATAAACGGGAATTGTCTTCACAAAACTGTTAACTCATTGAGTCTTTCTCTAGAAATTGGTGAGCCTTGTTTTACCAAACCGTCTGGATTGCCCCCTTCTATGAACAAACGATAGTCTTTGTCTTCAAGGCACTGTACTTCATATTCATCTTCATAAGCTAAAACTATGTTGCATGATAGTACCTTATCTTCTTCTTGACATGCTTCGGAGCTGATAGAGTAGAATGCTTGCTCACAGAGAGGGATTCCAATCATGCGAGGAGGTGTATCAGACGAGCAGTTGCTTGATGAATCAAAGGGGACTGATGGGACTCTGGTCACGGGTGGAGGCTGCACGACCGCGGCTGGGGGGCGCGACCGTGGGGAAAGGACTCCGAGGTGGCTTGGTTGTTTCATCTTCTCCATTGTCTTCTAGTTGGTTTTCTGGGTCTTTCAGCTCTGTGTGCTTCTTTCCTGGATCAAGATCATTGTTGGGAAGTGTTGAATCATGCACTCCATGCCCTTGCATAATCTTCTCAACCTTTTCTTCGACTTCATCAAGAGGATAGACTACTTTGTCTACAGTGGAGTCTATCTCATTTGCCTTGTCTCGAACCTTGTGTACTCCATCCCATAGTTCTTCCTCATAATAGTAAGTCTGGATGTTATGATCATTGATAATTTCTTCTGGTTCATCGAGTTTGATCTCTAGGGTGCGGATGTTTCCGTTAGCTTTGTGAATGCTGACTTCATTCTCTCCGACTCGTCCTTCAACTTTGTCTATCCTCTTTGGGATAAATTCAGCATCCTTATTTGCTTGAGTCTCAATGGATTTGACTTGGTCAGAAAGATCTTCAAACTTCTTATTAAAGTGAATTGACATACTATCAATTTTCTCATGAAGTGTGGCCTTAGAGACGACTTGAGCATCGTTGAACTGTTTGATTGTGGCTTCAAGCTGCTCCAAACGGTTACTGATATGCCGTTCTCATCCTGTTGAAGGATTTGGTGAGGTAGGCAATGAACATATGGTCTAGGGTTGACCATAGGGGGCGCGTAGGGATCATCTCGGTACATAGGTAGTTTGCGGCGTCCGTACTGGTGGTGGTTCAGATTAGGGTTCCGAACAGAGTTGAGAAGATCGTGCATGTACTGCTCTTCTCTGCGCCTGGTGGCTTGAGGAGTGTTGTAGAAACCTTCCTCGTAGTAGGAATTTTGGTTCATGGGATCCATTGCTTCGGGAACTGAAACAAAGAGAACCAAAAACAAAAATAAGTAGAAAAAGTGTTCTAGAGTCGGTTTACCAACCTTTCTTAGGGTTTTGTGGAAAAAAAACAGGTGCTTTTCCCAGTAACGGCACCAAAAACTTGATGTGGTGTGTGCGGGGTGTCAAGTTTTACCCTAATAATAATCAATAAGCCGCAAGTGCACAACTGATCGATCGTAGTACTTAGAGATTGAATCCATAGGGAAGGAGGATCTTTTTCTGCAAAAACATTTGAAAGAAATATGAATTAAGGAAATCTAGAACTAATGAAATTTAAAAGGGGTTTTTGGGTGGTCACTAAAACGTAAACTCTAAGCTAAACGGGAAACTGAAAAACACTTACGAAAATCGGGTGTAAAAACTAAAGAAGAGCTAATCTGAACGTTAATGAAAATCGGCTGGAATAAAGAAAATTACCTAATGACTAAAACTTGTATGAAATTGGAGAAAATTGTGTAAGCCAAAACTCGCACAACCAAAAATTTGTTAAGGAAAACTTAAGGGATCCGAAATCGCTAGGGCTTATCGCAAGAACATTAAGATCAAAAGAAGATTTTTGCTGGAAAAGTGTTTAAGTCTTATTGCTCTCGAGTTGTGAAAAAGTTACATAATGAATCGCATAATGAATCGCATACATCGCCTAGCCGAGAATCTCTGATGTGCTGTCGTGTGTGTCGAGGGTTGTCAAGTTTTACCCTAAATGAAATCAATAGCCGCAAGTGCACAACTGATCGATTGTAGTACTTAGGGATCGAATCCACAGGGAAGGAGGATCTTTCCTGCAAAAGCCTTCGAAAGAAATATAAAGTAAGGAAGTCTAGAACCAAACGGTTTTGTGGGAGTTTTGGTGGTGTGTTTAAAATGTAAAAGCGAATCTTAAAGAGAAAATACGGGAATTAAAATGACCTAATAGCTAAACTTACCGAAAACGAGTAAATATGATAAAAACTACTAACCTAATTGCTTAAATGAAAATCGATTGAAAGAGTAAATAAACTAGACTAAAGCTTGAATGAAAATTGGTGTAAATCTATAAGAAAAGAGGCGCTGGGGTTCAGGGAAGTTTTCTCAGGGGTACGAACGATTCAAAACATTGCTAGAGAGTAAATTTGATAAGAACTTAGCTTAAACTTTTTGAACTGGAGTCACGGACGTATGAATACGCCACTGTCGTGATCATAGACAACTATCTCTCTCAACCCTGACCAGTAGGTTTCCATTCTGGCCCTGGAAAAGAAGAGATGCATTATGTTTAAGACTCGTCAGCATTTACAAATCGCCCATAGGTAGGTTTCCACTCCTATGTTTGTTTTGCTCTCCCAAACTAGATCTGACACCGGATGAACACTTTCGTGTCACCAAGCATCTGGATCAGATTGTAGTTCATGACGCTACTCTCATGCAGTAAAAACGAATTCAGAAGAAAAAGTTCTAAGATTCGGCTTAAAAGCTTATGGAATCCTCACCGAACATATAAATCCCCATCGAAAATCCCTTAGACCCAACAATAAAACTACTCAGACATAATAAACCAAATCAAAAACATAGTATTAAAAAGTAGAATAGAAACCGAAATTGAAAAAGAAAGAACAAGGGTTCAAGAGACAGATCTCTCTCTCCCTAAAACCTAAAAACAAAGCTTAAAGTAAAATTTCTGTAAAGTATTTCGTCTCTCTTCCTCTCTCTTAAAAACGACCTAAATGACATGTATTTATAGTCTCCAATACTCTTTGGTGTCTAGGGTTTCGGAATTGAGGCTGAAAAAATGATATGGGCCTCAGAAATGGGCCTTCGGGGTCATAGTTGGCTGGCCGCGGTCGGGATGAGTGGGACCGCGGGAAATGGGTGGCTGGCCGTGGTCGCGGTGCTTCTGACCGCGGGAAATGACCTGTTGGCCGCGGGTGGAAACGGTTACCGGCTGGTTTACGGGACATCTTGCTCTTCGCGTATCTTTTGATTGAACCGTTGGATTGCCAAGCTGTAAAGTGTGCTGGAAAGCTGATACTTCCATCTTTAAGGTCTCCAAATTTGAGCTGGATCAGATGGTGAGAAGGCCTTCAATCAGGGGTAAATTTCTGACGGTTTGAATCTGAGCTGAAATCTGGTTTTCTATCCATTTTGTTAATCTTTTCCCTAAGTTACCTGAAAAGAGTCTTGGAACTACAAATACTAAAAAAACGTAATAAAAGTACTTAAAAGCAATTAAAAACATAGAAAAAGTATTTCAAAACGATCCATATAAGTGGTCAAAATACGGTGTCCTCAAACAAAGCAAAACCCTAAACTGGTTAAGTGAAAACAAAAATAGGGAATGCACAAATCTCAGAGACATGAACTCCTAAACTAGGACCAAAGATCGTGCATCAATCCACAACTTAGTCTAGAAAATTCTCACCAATGCACAAAAGATACTAGTCCACTTTTTCCGTCATGCAAAACTTAAACAATCTAAATCTTGATTCCAGTCAACTAGCTCTCTACATTCATTAAGTTCAATAGTGAGTTCTCATTAAAGACATCATCCAGGGTAGACGGCGTTTGGCATTAAAGGGCAGTTTAAGTGGTGGAGTTAAAGTGTTTTGTGTTACCTGATGAATCTGGAGGATGCAAGATAATATGCAAAACCGCAAGAGAGAGATAAGGACCTGTTGATGACCACAATTTTCAGTCAATTCTTCTAGCCAAATGTTGTTGCATAATCCTTCCTCCTTTGTTGTGAACAGCTATTCCCCAAGACTTAGATTCTTTCCGGGAATCAGAAAATGATCTCCAAAACTCCATAAAATCGAACTCCAGTTGCCTTGGGACTTAAAATTCGACCTCTCTAGACTCTCTAAGGCTTTTATTTCCTTTCTTTTCTTATTGTCGGATTTTTTTTTTTTTTTGAAAAGGAAATGCCTTTTAAAGAGAGAGAGAGACTAGAGGACGAGATTGTACCGAAATTTGAGATTTTTCTAAGGCAAACTGAGCTTCCTCTTGTGTTGAATCCTTCCGGGAACTTTTCCGGCAATCGCAGGTCTTTGTCCTTAGTGACTGAAAACTGCGTCGTTCCTCTTTCTCTTCAACGTTTTTGCACTTATCTGCATATAAGACAATAGAAAACAAGAGTGCATGTGGTTTGCAAGAGGACTGGTTAAGGTGGGGAACTAGCTAAAGATGAACTAGCCATTCAGGATCAACTGAGAGTGGTAAAAGGATAAAGGAGTCCTGAATGTATGATTCGTTTCCCTGGTCTAATGCTTCAATGAGAAAGTTAAATCCAAATTAAGTCCAAATAAAACAGAGCTAGTGTATGCCTTCATCTAAATCGAAATCATTCAAATTCCTCTGGGGTACTTCGTTTCAAATGTGCTTAGCTATCGCCTAGTATAGTCTTAAATCATGAATGAGCATGTCACTAGGAACAGTCTAAAAGCACACAGTCAACTATCATGGATTCATGTTCACCATTCCCTTTAAAACGTATTTTGTTTTGAAAACCGATTTTGAAAAACTTTAAGGAAAATGCAAAAAGAGTAGATAATGCAAGACTCATGAAAGAAAAGTGATTAGAAAGGGATGAAATCCTCCCCCAGACTTAAATCACACTGTTCTCAGTATGAAACAAGTCGAGATTGGATAAGAAAAATGCATAGATAATCGAATTTGTAAGGCCAAAAAGAACTTACCTAGATCGGGATGCTGGTGGAGATGAACCGGATTCATTCAAAGAGGTTTGGGAAGGTGATAGGTGGTGATGAAGGTGGTGGAGGGTGATGAATGAGGTGGAGTGGGGATTGGTGAGGTGGAATGAGGTGAAGTGGGTGGTTTGGGGTTGGGTTTGATCTCAACGACCATTTTCCGCGGTCAGGAGCCACGCGACCGCGGCAAACCGGTGCTCGGCCGCAGTCAGAAAGACGCGGCCGCGGTCAATCATGCGTTTCCTGCAGTCAGAGCATCTGCGACCGCAGGGGCTTATCTCGCGGCCTGTTCCTGCTTCTCCTTGGTTCATGCTGGGCCGAGCAGTCAGGGACCATCCTTCTTTTTGGTTTTTTCTGGTTTTTTGATTTTTTTGGTTTTTTTTGTTTTATAAGAAACACCTGAAACTAAGAAAAAGAAAAAAATCAATAGAAAAAGAAACAAAAATCGTAAAGAAAACAATACCTAAATGGATTGCCTCCCATTAAGCGCTTCTGTTTTAAGTCGTTTAGCTCGACTTTTAGTGTTGGACGTGGCTTAGTCCAATGAAGAAGACCTTTTCCTGAGACAAGTCTTTTTGGACATCTCCTTGCTTTGCCTAGCAGGTTCTTCGTCACTCCAAAGTTCTTCTTCAAACTCTTCTGTTGCAGAACGTTTTCCTGCTTTGCTGTTGTATGGGACAGCTTCTGTGAAGACATCTTTGTCGATATTAGCAAATGAAATCCTCCGGTTTGGCCAGTCCATTATAGCTCCGGAAGTTGCTAGAAAAGACCATCCGAGAATCACTGGATATGTTGCATCTCTCGTCTTGACAATGTAGAAGTCGACATGCACTATGCAATCTCCTATTCTCAAAGGAATATCATGAGCTATTCCTTGAGGTGTTGCATTGGAATCATCAGCTAGACTAATCTTTGCTCTAGTCCTGTGCAGGTGTTTAATACCAAGTCTCCAAGCAATTGCCTTGGACATCATGTTAAGACAAGCTCCAGAATCACAAAGCAAGTTTTTAAACATTTCTCCTCTAATAGAACAAGAGATAAGAAACTGACCTGTAGTCTTGACCTTATGGAGAATTCGAACTTGCCTTTCTCTGTAGGTGTTGGCTGGTGTTTCAAACGCAGAATATGATTCACAAAAGAAAGCTGCAGCGTCATATTCAATGATTGAATCGATGTATGGCATCTTTATCTCGCTGCATATCTGGTCTTCTTGGAATGAAGAGTCAGCTGAATTCTCAACATATTCCTTTGCCATCATACAAGGTAATGATTCCTGCCAATCTGTTTCTTCATCTGAAACTTGGTTTTCTTCTTCCTGAGTTGCTTTTTTAGGTGCTGTAGGTTGAAGTTGGGACAGAAGATGTATTATTTTTCTTTCAAAACCCGGAGGTGCATCTGAACGACCAATTCCCGCGGTCAGAGGCGTCGTGACCGCGGGAAAAGGAGCCTTGGCAGCGGTCAGGATGCTCAGACCCGCGGCTCCGGATATAACTTGCTCATAGTCCATTTCTTCCTTCTTGTACTTGACATGAACTTCTCCAGCTTCTTTATTGGGTAGACCATGAGACGGATTCTCTGACTTCTTTAATCTCCTGCTTTGATTCGACAATACCACTTGAATTCTGTATGATGTCATACCCTTGTCTTGTCTGCTCTGTTGCGACTTGGTGGATCATCCCAGCTATTGTTTGTCCGTCCTTGTGTGTTTGTTCTTCCAGAACTCGAACAAGATTGGCCATATCATCGAATTTTCTGTTGAACTCTTCAGAGATTAAATCAATTCTCTTGAGCAGGGTGTTTTCGGTGAGAATCTGCTGATCAAGGAACTGGTTTATCATTCCTTCGAGGCGTCCCAAACGTCTGCTGATCCTCAAGTTGTTCTCTTGCTGACTAGGGTTCTGCAGTGGAGGATTATAGGCGTGTGGCTCGAAATAGGTTGGAGGAGGACCATAAGGATCTTCCCGGCGTCGAACAGTCTCTCTGCGCCGTTGGTAAGGGTGGTTTGGCTGGCTGTATCGATCCATGTAGCTAAGATTTCGGGCTTTGTGTTCTTCTCTGCGTCTAGTGGCTTGAGGAGTGTTATAGAAACCTTCCTCATAGTGTGTATTTCGATTTATAGGATCCATATCATCTGAAATAGAAACAAAATAACCGAAAAATGGAAATATGCAGAAAAAGGGGTTCTAGAGTCGATTTACCAACCTTTCTTAGGGTTTTGCGGGAAAGAAAACGCATGCCTTCCCCGGCAACGGCGCCAAAAACTTGATGTGCTGTCGTGTGTGTCGAGGGTTGTCAAGTTTTACCCTAAATGAAATCAATAGCCGCAAGTGCACAGCTGATCGATTGTAGTACTTAGGGATCGAATCCACAGGAAAGGAGGATCTTTCCTGCAAAAGCCTTCGAAAGAAATATAAAGTAAGGAAGTCTAGAACCAAACGGTTTTGTGGGGGTTTTAGTGGTGTGTTTAAAATGTAAAAACGAATCTTAAAGAGAAAATACGGGAATTAAAATGATCTAATAACTAAACTTAGCGAAAACGAGTAAAAATGAGGAAAACTGCTAATCTAATTGCTTAAATGAAAATCTATTGGAAGAGTAAATAAACTAGACTAAAGCTTGAATGAAAATCGGTGTAAATCTATAAGAAAAGAGGCGCTGGGGTTCAGGGAAGTTTTCTCAGGGGTACGAACGATTCAAAACATTGCTAGAGAGTAAATTTGATAAGATCTTAGCTTAAACTTTTTGAACTGGAGTCACGGACGTATGAATACGCCACTGTCGTGATCATAGACAACTATCTCTCTCAACCTTGACCAGTAGGTTTCCACTCTGGCCCTGGAAAAGAAGAGATGCATTATGTTTAAGACTCGCCAGCATTCACAAATCGCCCATAGGTAGGTTTCCACTCCTATGTTTGTTTTGCTCTCCCAAACTAGATCTGACACCGGATGAACACTTTCGTGTCACCAAGCATCTGGATCAGATTGTAGTTCATGACGCCACTCTCATGCAGTAAAAACGAATTCAGAAGAAAAAGTTCTAAGATTCGGCTCAAAAGCTCATGGAATCCTCACCGAACATATAAATCCCCATCAAAAATCCCTTAGACCCAACAATAAAACTACTCAGACATAATAAACGAAATCAAAAACATAGTATTAAAAAGTAGAATAGAAACCGAAATTGAAAAAGAAAGAACAAGGGTTCAAGAGACAGATCTCTCTCTCCCTAAAACCTAAAAACAAAGCTTAAAGTAAAATTTCTGTAAAGTATTTCGTCTCTCTTCCTCTCTCTTAAAAACGAACTAAATGACATGTATTTATAGTCTCCAATACTCTATGGTGTCTAGGGTTCCAGAATTGAGGCTGAAAAAATGATATGGGCCTCGGAAATGGGCCTTCGGGGTCATAGTTGGCTGGCCGCGGTCGGGATGAGTGTGACCGCGGGAAATGGGTGGCTGGCCGCGGTCGCGGTGCTTCTGACCGCGGGAAATGACCTGTTGGCCGCGGGTGGAAATGGTTACCGGCTGGTTTACGGGACATCTTGCTCTTCACGTATCTTTTGATTGAACCGTTGGATTGCCAAGCTGTAAAGTGTGCTGGAAAGCTGATACTTCCATCTTTAAGGTCTCCAAATTTGAGCTGGATCAGACGGTGAGACGGCCTTCAATCAGGGGTGAACTTCTGACGGTTTTACTCTGAGCTGAAATCTGGTTTTCTATCCATTTTGTTAAGCTTTTCCCTAAGTTACCTGAAAAGAGTCTTGGAACTACAAATACTAGAAAAACGTAATAAAAGTACTTAAAAGCAATTAAAAACATAGAAAAAGTATTTCAAAACGATCCATATAAGTGGTCAAAATACGGTGTTATCAATCTCGAGAGAGTTTTTCAGAATATTTCCTTATCGCTTTGTGCGACCACCGTCATAGCACTTCGCCTAGGGTTTTTATGGGCTTACGTCCTTCATGACTTCGGCTCGGTCCATCCAAGAAAAACCAGTTCGGCTCCATTGCGAAAGGAAGCGGCTCGGCCCATTCTCCTACTTGCACAGCTCGGCCCACCGAACGTCCTTCCCACGTTTCGAGAGAGACAATCCAGACCATCGGTTACGGGGTTCGGCTACCGCTGATACTCGAGCGAGACGTATTTAGTCGGGGCGAGACATACGCAATGGATGCCCTCTACTATTATTCGTCTCTCGAGGAACCCGTTGCGGATTCCACGCTCCGGACCTCGCTGATTTTCGAGGTTGGTGTGGACCCCACACATTTCGAGAATTCTATATAAGGAGGCTCTAGCCTTTGTTCTTCTCATAAATTCAGTTTCCCAAAATTCACAAAGGTAGCTCTCCCTTCTCTCTTCTTTCTCTCTCTAGTTTTTTTTATTTTTCCATCTAGGGTTTCCAGGTCTCCGTTGCCGCCGACCGCCTTTTCCGACGAGCCGTGCCGCGAAATATCTTTTGTAACCCCCGTACCGATTTGTAAATTATGTCGAGCCATTCCCGAGATTCACTAGATCCTCTTTTCCACTACGAGCCGTCACATGCACATGCCGAGGCGATAGATGCGACGGGGTCGTGCGGCTAGCAATCTCCCAAGGTGAATTCTTCCTCTGCTTATTCGATAGGAGACAAGGCGTTTGACTCTCTGAGCCGTTGCTCTGTAAATAACAAGGAATCTGTTTCTGCAAGTTCCGCCCGAGGCTCTGTTCGAGACGAAGCTGTAGATTTTGCTGCGGTGAAGGCTGAGGAAGAAATATTCCCTTTCAATCCGGTCGAAGCAAAACTCAACTAGAGCGTCTCATGGCGAGCCGAGGCACTTCTTCTTCAGGGAAGAAGAAAGTTCGCCGAGGGAATAGGCCAAGAACCGATCCTCCCGGTTCTACTCTCTCATCCCCTGAATCCCTTGAATCGTTACGGCGTCGCTTCGGGATCTCTGAGGCGGTCGAATTTATTGTTCCTGGGAAAAGCGATCGAGCCGATCGTCCTCCTGTGAATCATTTCATCTCTGGGGCGGTCGAATATATGCTTCTTCTAGTTCCCAATTCCAAGGGTTACCCTCGAATATTTATGGAAACACGGGATTTGGATTGGACAAATCATGCCGAGAGGGTTACGGCATATGATTGGTATTTGGGTGGAGTTTCGAATGCGGGTTTGATATCTAGCTGAACCACCTGCTCAACTTGTTGGAGATTCGCAAGGCCCAGGGGAGGGGGGAATAAATTTTACATCTCCAGCAAGTCAAAGCGTCGAGTTATCAGCGGCTTGCCGAGCAAAGACAGTTTCTAGACCGAGTACTTCCCGAACAAGGATTCGAACATGCGCGGGCAAAGCCCACATGATTTCTAGTCATGCCCGATAACCACTCCGGCACGTCCACTTTTCCTTTACTGGAACGTGATTTCAGATATTTATCAAGATATATTCTATCGTCCAGCCATATTGTGTTAGCTTATTGAAGGATACGTAGAAGAGTCTAAGAAAGATTTTATACAATTAAAGAGCTAAAAGAAGAAGAAAAGAAACTAAAATCTATCTTCCAAAACCATTAGAGAATGTCAAAATTCCCAATCAATAAATTTTCAAAGGATTTTTTTTTTTTGCTAACGAGTTTTATCCCACTGGGTAACAGGTTAAAACCCAGTTTTATATTTGACACAAAGAAAAAAATACTAATAGTAATAAGGCAATGATTGTTTCGATTATTTAAAACAAGAGACATGAAATTCATGCAAGAATATGGCAAAAGGCTTTCATTACCATTCGAAAACTTGACAACTTATAGGCACATGCAACTATCCTCTAAATAATATGATATTAACATGGTTCTAAATAATATGATATTTACATGGTACTGATCCATTAGTGGACTTTCGTTTTCTTTTCTCATCAATAGGCTTAACTCTAATATCTTTATAAATTAATTTGAACGTTTCTAATACCGGTTACAGTTAAAGATGAAGAGATCCAAAATCCAAATTAATCAAGGAAAAATTATTTTCTTATAAGTTTAATGGTATCTCTTTTGAATGTAGCAGACCGAGACATTTTTTCGACTTGGAGTGTTAACCCGACATAAAAACCTTTTGAGAGCGAAAATTCCGACCTACCGGATTCGAACCAGTGACCTAAGGATATTCTGCTTCAACTACAGTCCTCCGCTCTACCAACTGAGCTAAGGTCGGATGTGTTTTATACTTTATGGACGTGTATATAGTTTCAACAACTGTATATATTCCCTTTAGAAGTTCTAGTTTTTGCACGAGAAAGTTTTTTATAAAAGGTAAACGTAGAACCATTGTTTACGATTTGAACAAGACGTCTTCGGAAAAATAAGTTTGATTAGAAACACTAAAGAATATATAAAAGGTATGATTCAGAATGGTAGGCCTATCCTCGAGTTTTTTCCGACACAAAATAACGCTAAGATAAATTTAGTTTTACATATCTAGAATTTGCCTATGGTAAATATCCGCATTAGACTATGGTTAAACAAAATTGAAGGCTTGAGCAGAAATAACCATAAGACTTTTATCTTTTTTCTTTGTCAAGTAGCCATATATAAGTAACACAGTCTAGATTTTGTGATGGAAACAAAAAGTAATTTATTTCAAAATTTCTTTGTGAAACATAAGCTGTTACAATCTACAAGATATAAGCAAAGATGCATACGAACAAATAGTTTTGAAATGACAAGTAAAATTGCATGCATGAGCAAAACATTTCCGACCTACCATTTTTGAAACAGTGACCTAAGGATTCTCTGCTTCAGCTACAGTCCTCCGCTCTACCAACTAAGCTAAGGTCGGCATTGTAATATAACACTTTATGCATATATATCACTAAAATTCTACAATCTTAACTTATGTATACAAAGAGTACCATACAAAAGGTTAGCTAAACACTTCTATGCTATTCAGTTTTATGGCTGTTTGATTTAAAGTACTAAATTTTATTACAACTACCATGAAAGTAATTTCTAATAGGTATTATTTTCAAAAGATCTTTTCAACACTTTAGAAAAACGTGAAAGGCAGCATTCGAACATGCGCGGGCAAAGTGTAACACCCGTGTTCGGGAAAATCTTACCAAGTGGGAAAATTGGTTAAGGGAGTTATGGAATATGTAAGCAGAAATGGGGAAAAACCAGGGCGTTAACTGAGGAAGTTCGGAAAATGAGTTTGGCCGGAGGAAAATTGGTTTAGTCGGGTGATTCTGAGCTAAGTCTAGCTTTTGCCGAGCTAAATCGAGTTTTGCCGAGCTAAAAACCAGCTGGCCGTAATTTTCGGGAAATCTAGCTGGAAATTCCGACAAGCCAAATTTTTCGGGACTTGGTCGGAATTCGGACAAGGTCGGTCCTGAACAGACAACCTTTGTCAGAAACGGGTGCGGGCAGGAGCGGTTAAATGTAAAACGCGCTAAGGTAAAAGCGCGCGAACGGTTATCAGTCGGGCAAAAACATGCACAGGAGCGGTTATTGCCGAGAGTTTGCGCAGATTGGCGCGGGAACGGTTTCTGGGCGGTTTTCTGCGAGAAATCGTGTGAGCGCCTATATAATAAAGGCTTCTGGCTCATTTTCTCTTCTTTGCGCGACCAAAAGAACTCAGAAAGATTAAGAGAAACAGTTTAAGAGAAGTTAGTCGAGAGAAAGTCTGCTTGGGCGAGAGTTATCGGATTCTGGTCGAGAGCGAGTGCGATTCTGTCAAGCGTGGTCCGGATTCTGCCGAGCGATCGTGGGAACAAGTCTGAGCGATCGAGATTTCTATCTTTACTGAATCTGTCCAATAAAAGCTAAGGTGAGTGCGTGACTGTGGCCAAATTAGTCGTATTCTTGTTTAGATTCTAGTCGGTTGCATGTATTTCTGTGCTTGTCATGACATTTCTGCTGGCTATGCCGTGATGATCGATCCACCTTATCGGCGATCTAGATCAGGCAAGGCTCTCGTGGCTGTGATGCTCGCTGAGGCTTGTCTGGTTGCTGGATGATCGCCCGGGTAAGCGTGTATGGTCATGCGTGGGTAGTTTTATGTTTCTGATGAGCACTGGGCTTGATCTTTGTTTGATGCGATTGTACTTTGGCTCGGTGAGACGGGATGACCGCTCTCACTAAGCAGTTTTGTTTGCTTATGCCTCCTTTGTGGATGCAGGTAAAGATGTCTGATCAACGCGCGCGAATTAAGGCTGAAAATGAATGGATGGTAGGATCGGGTAGTTAAGGTCTTAGTCGATGTAATAGCTTATATGCGAACAATCATGGTACTATGAACCTCGATTTAATTCAAGTATTCTGTTTTTAATCCACTTATGCACGACTAGGTCTAGTTTAAACGAACCAAATGCGAAAACAAAATAAAATTCTAAAAAAATCCGGATCGAAATTTGACTAAGTATAAGTTAAGTAGTAAAATCTGGGTTAGGGTGCTACAAGTTGGTATCAGAGCGCGGTCGGTTCTAGGACAAGTCCCGCTGTAAGGCTGATAATGTTTGTTTGTGGAATGTTAAGTTAATTTGCCGGCTAACTTAATAGAGTAAGAAGACGGCATGCAGAGGGTGAGAACTCGGCGGCTAGGAACGCCGAGGGCGGGAATCAGAAAGGTTGATTGAAATGCGGGCATTGCTGGGAATGCCGAGAATGCGGCTGCAGCTGCTACGATTGGGGTTGTTCCAAATGTTGCTGCTGCCCCGGTTGGATTGGAAGCGGTGCTGGGTTTGTTAACCCAGGTGTTATCACAATTGCCGGCTGTTGCGCCTGCCCCGGTGGCACCACCGCCAGTCGTGCAAGTGAATCTGCCTGCTGAAACGGATGAGGGAATTGCCGGTGTAAAAGTCCCATCTTACCTGAAGGTGATGGACCACATGCAGAAGTTGGATACGAAATTCTTTCAGGGAGGAACTAAGCTGATTGAGGCTGATGATTGGATCGACCGAGTGTGTACTTGGGCTGATTTTCGTGGATTGTTTAAGGCCAAGTACTTTCCACCTAAGGCGCATGATCGGTTAGAGAGTGCGTTCCTAGATATGCGCCAAGGTTCGAAATTGGTGCGAGAGTATGAGGCAGAGTTCAATAAGCCTTAGAAGTTTGCCGGCTGGGATATGGGAATCCAGAGTAATCAGATCAAACGGGTCATTCATGGACTAAGGATTGACCTCCGTAAGCACTGTGAGATGCGGGAGTATAAGACCTTTCTGGAGCTTGTGGAAAAGGCAGCGCAGCTGGAAGCTACTTCCGCGGAAAAGCTAAGTTACTTGGTAATGCTGCTGCAGCGGGGCCGAAAAAAGGGTGGACGGTCTGGCAAACCACCCGCGTGTCGTAACGCTGGTTCGACCAATGGGAAGGATAAACGTGCGAACTGGTGCGCGTCGGGTGCTTGTCTTCGATGCGGGAGCATGGAGCATAAGGTGAAGGATTGTCCGGAAGAGGACAAACGCGGAAAGAAGCCAGGGAACGGATCTGATGAGAGGGTTTGTTTCCATTGCAGTGAGGCTGGGCACATTAAGCCGAGGTGCCCAGAACTGATGTAAGTGGCACAACACACTAGGAAAAGACCGCTTGAAAGACAACCACCTCCGGCAAAGAGGAAGGCTGTGATGCCGCGAATCTATGCTGTGGTTGAGGAGACCGCAGAGGATCCGAGTTCTTCTCGTCTGATCACTGGTAAGTCCTATCACTTACCTTAGTAAATTTTCTGTATGAAAATTCTGAGTGTGCTTACGGTAGCTTAGCAATCTAGGTTATTGTGTAGGGACCTTGGTCATGGATGGTGTGGCAACCCATGTTTTGTTCGATTCCGGAGAACTCATGCTTCGTGAATCCGAACATGGTCGGAAAAGGTGGATTTTGCAAGGAACCGGTGATATGTTCATAATTTGCATCATTTAGGTTGCATATTTCATTCCAAATCATGTTTTATTTCATGCATTTTAGGTTCTTAGGGCTTGTATTAGAACTTAGGAGATGCATTAGGTCCCAATGAGTCTTTGCATGTTTTAAGTGTTTATCAGGTGTATCTGGAGCTATTTGGAGCTGAAAAGATGAATCCAGGAAGTGGAATGGTGATCAAAGCTTGAAAAATGGTGAAATTGGGTCTTTGGAGGTTATCGGCCATTCTCGCGCACCAGGAAGGTTTTTCTCGGCCAAAACGCGTACCGCGGGTGGATTTTTATCAGCCAAAACGCGTACCAGCTAAAGGATTTCTCGGCCAAAATCTCTGGGTGCAAACACGTCTCCGAAATCGCTTGTCCGGGGAACCTTCCGGTCCGATTCAGTTGTTGGGTGCTTCATCAAAGTTGGAGAGGATTGGGTCACGGTTCCAGAGCAAGTGAAATCATGGAATTCGGATGCGTGATCAGAAAGTTAAGCTCGTCGGAAGAAACTCCTCTCTCGCTGCCGTTTTGGACCGACCCGATTAGCTCCGAAGAATGCGAAGGACGGTGCACTTCCAGGCCGATTCAGTTTCCGGGGCCTTCATGAGAATCAGAGATAATTGAGTCCTGTTTTCAGAACGACAAAGATCATTCAATTCGGATCTATGAGCAGAAGATACGGTCTCCGGAATGGACACATGTCTAGACGCCTCTCTCTGATCGTGTAAATGCACTGCAAAGATGAGCCCTCCAGGAAGCCAATTCCCAAGCACCTAAGCTTCCTTCACCAACGTTGGATATATATGAGTCCTCTGTCCTCTGCAACCGGAATCACTCAATTCGGACAAGTATCTTAGAAGTTACACTCACCGGAATGAGAAGTGGTTCAAGCTGCTCTGAATGCTGCGAGAAAGCCTTGCGACTTGGTTAACTCGCAGGCCTGAAGACGAATGCCTGGAAATTGATGCTGCGAGTTGAGAAGTGCGGGTAAGCTATCAATGGATGAGGTCTGAGGCTCCCGAGCAAGAAAATTGCTAAGTCCACAATCGTGCGACTTAGGCATGCGAGTTGGCCGCGCCTGGAACCAAGCCGCACGATCACTCGCAATCTACTCCGACTTGAGCCTACGACCTGAGTGTAATGGAGACCAACCCGCACGGTTTGTACATTCCCCAGAAACCGCCTTGGTCCTGCGAGTTGAAGAAGAAGAAAATTAAGCCGCAGAAAGACTCGCAAAGCACTCCTACTTGGGCGTGCGGCTAAGACAAAGCGATTTAATTCTCACAAGACAAGTTCTTCATCTACTGCGACTTGGGCATGCTACCTGGGAGACACTGGACCAACCCGCAGGATTTCCACTTTACCCACTAAAGCCGGGTCAGGATCCGGTTTGTTCTGGGCTGACCCAGTTCGTTTTTAGAGAGATATAAATACTTTTTAGGGTTTTTTCCAAGAACTAAGCTTTGTTTTTCTCTTGGTTGAGAGATTTTTTGGTCACTAATTAGGCTTGATGCATTATGCTTGTTGATTGCTTGATTATATCTAATGGTTGTTAGACTTGATTAAGTGATTAGCAAAGGGATTATTGTCATGGGAATCAATTAATCTGCTTTTGAAGTCTAGACTAAAGAGTAACTTGTATTGCATTATTGTTCTTAGCATCATGAATTGATATCTACAACACCCTAATCAATGATCACATCTAGAGGTTTATCTTTTATCATTTGCTTAATCACCACATTCTTGTTTAGCTTGCTTGCTTTGTTTAGTTCATTAATCATTGTTTGTTCTTTTCTTGTTTATGCTTTCTTGTTACTTGTCACCAAATCTTTCTTGTTTCACTTGACTTAAGAACTTGTCTTATAAACTAGTGCCTAACTACCACACATATGGATTGACACCCCTTATACTACCTTGACAAGGGGATAGATAACCCATCTAAGGCCTCAAATACCTTAGTTATCAACCGGGAGATAACTATGGCTTAGTCTAGGTGTCGGTATTTGTTGGTAGCGTGAATATGCCAGCGGATCTGAAATCTGCCAGGTGAACTCTTATGACATTATCCTTGGTATGGATTGGCTCGGGAAGAACAAGGCAAATCTGGATTGTCGCCGTGGCCAGATTCGGTTTGAGACCGCGGAAGGGATTTTGGAGTATCAGGGTATCAGACCGACCAAGGAAACCTTGATTGTATCGCTAATGCAAGCTGATCGGATGATTGAGAAGGGGTGTGAGGCGTTCTTGGCTTCGATCACGACCACCGAAGTAGGACCGGATACAGAGCTGGACAGTATTCCGGTCTTAAGCGAGTTCGAGGAAGTGTTTAAGGCGCTAACGGGTTTACCGCCTGCACGGCCAGATCCGTTTACCATCGAACTCGAGCCTGGAATGGCGCCGATATCCAAGGCATCGTATCGGATGGCTCCGGCTGAGATGACCGAACTGAAGAAGTAGTTAAACGATCTAATGGCGAAAGAATTTGTCCGACCGAGCAGTTCACCGTGGGGTGCACCGGTGCTGTTCGTTACAAAGAAGGATGAGAGTTTTTGGCTGTGTATCGACTACCATGGGCTGAACAGGGATACTGTGAAGAAAAAGTACCCTTTTCCGTGGATAGATGAATTGTTGGACCAACTTCGAGGGGCAACTTGGTTCAGCAAGATCGATTTGGCTTCGGGTTATCATCAGATACCCATAGAAGAGTCGGATGTGAGAAAGACCGCCTTTCGGACAAGGTTTGGTCATTTCGAGTTTGTAGTCATGCCTTTCAGGCTGACTAATGCTCCTGCGGCTTTTATGAAGCTGATGAATTTGTAATCATCTTTATTGTTGATTTATTTGTTTAAACCAAGAGTCGGGAAGAACACGCCGTTCATGTAAGGACCGTGCTGAATCGGCTAAGGGAGCATAAGTTGTTCGCCAAGCTCAGTAAGTGCAGCTTTTGGCAAAGGGAGATCGGATTCTTGGGTAATGTGGTCTCGAACAAGGGAGTGTCTGTTGACCCGGAGAAGATTAAGGCAATCGCGGATTGCCCTAGACCTGAGAATGCCTCGGAGATTAGAAGCTTTCAGGGCATAGCTGGGTATTACCGTCGGTTTGTTAAGGGATTTGCGAGCATGGCTCAACCAATGACCCGTCTAATGGGTAAGGACGTAC
The DNA here is from genome assembly GCF_000478725.1 of Eutrema salsugineum. NCBI lineage: Eukaryota > Viridiplantae > Streptophyta > Magnoliopsida > Brassicales > Brassicaceae > Eutrema > Eutrema salsugineum. Next base: position 8,212,869 of record NW_006256414.1, on the reverse strand, counting down.
CATTCATGTGGTTGTTCGAGTGTGAGAAGTGCTTTGCCAAGCTGAAGGAGATGTTGACTAGTACACCAGTTATGGCTTTGCCTGAGCCGGATCAGCCGTATGTAGTCTACACAGATGCGTCACGGATGGGATTGGGTTGTGTGCTGATGCAGCAGGTTAAGGTAATCGCCTATGCCTCAAGGCAGTTAAGGAAGCACGAGGTGAATTACCCTACTCACGATCTGGAGATGGCTGCGGTAGTGTTCGCGTTATAGATTTGACGATTTTACTTTTATGGTGGGAAAGTTCAAGTCTAACCCGATCACAAAAGCCTGAAGTACATATTCACTCAGCCTGAGCTGAATATGAGACAAAAGCGTTGGATGGAGTTTGTGGCCGACTATGACTTGGATTTACTTATCATCTCGTTAAGGCAAATCTGGTCGCAGATGCGCTTAGTCGGAAAAGGGTTGCAGCTCTGGCCGAACAAGATGTTGAGGGATTGGTCCGAATGATTGGGACGCTACGGCTAGCGGCTTTGATCGATAAGGTAGAACCGTTGGGTTTAGGCGCAGCTGATCAAATGGATCTGCTAAGCCGAGTAAGGATTGCCCATGAAAATGATGAAAATCTGATGAAGTGGGTAAAGATGGATCAGACCGAGTACCAGACTTGGAACAATGGGACGATTTTGGTTAAGGGTTGAGTCTGTGTACCAAACAACATGGAGTTAAGGAAAGAAATACTAAGGGAAGCTCACCATTCTAAGTTCGCGGTTCACCAAGGATCGACGAAGATGTACCAGGACCTCAAGCGGTATTATCACTGGGTCGGGATGAAACGGGATGTGGCTGAATGGGTAAGTAAGACAGTCTAGATTTTGTGATGGAACAAAAAGTAATTTATACCAAAAGTTTCTATGAGAAACATAAGCTGTTACAATCTACTCCTCGAAACTTCTCTGTACAAGATATAAGCAAAGATGCATACGAACAAATAGTTTTGAAATGACAAGTAAAATTGCATGCATGAGCAAAACATTTTCGACCTACCGGATTCGAACCAGTGACCTAAGGATTCTCTGCTTCAACTACAGTTTTCCGCTCTATCAACTGAGCTAAGGTCGGCATTGTAATATAACACTTTATGCATGTATATCAGTAAAATTAATCTACAATCTTAACTTATGTATACAAAGAGTGCCATACAAAAGTTTAGCTAAGCACTCCTATGCGATTCAGTTTTATGGCTGTTTGATTTAAAGAACTACATTTTATTACAACTTCCATGAAAGTAATTTCTAATACGTATTATTTTCAAAAGTTCTTTCCCAAAACACTTTAGAAAAACGTGAACGGCAGGATTCGAACCTGCGCGGACAAAGCCCACATGATTTCTAGTCATGCCCGATAACCACTCCGGCACGTCCACTTTTCCATTACTGGAATATGATTCGGATATTTATCAAGGTATTATATTCTATTGTCCAGCCATATTGTGCTAGCTTGTTGAAAGATAAGTAGAAGAGTCTAAGAAAGCTTTTGTACAATTCAACATCTAAAAGAAGAAGAAAAGAAACAAAAAACCGATTGGCTACTAGCCAGGGCCGAGATTTCCCAATCA
>NW_006256414.1:8204859-8210612 GCF_000478725.1 Eutrema salsugineum | reverse complement strand
AACATAGGACTAGTAATAGTAATAAGGAGTGTGGGGCAATGATTGTTCCAATTATTTAAAACAAGAGACATAAAATTCATGCAAGAATATGGCAAAAGGCTTTCATTACCATTCGAGAACTTGACAACTTATAGGCACATGCAACTATCTTCTAAATAATATGACATTAAGATGGTTCTAAATAATATGATATTTACATGGTACTGATCCGTTAGTGGACTTTCGTTTTCTGTTTTCATCAATAGCTTAACTCTAATATCTTTATAAATTAATTTGAACGTTTCTTATACCGGTTACAGTTAAAGATGAAGACATCCAAAATCCAAATTAATCACGGAAAAATTAGTTTATTGTAAATTTAATGGTATCTCTTTTGAATGTACCAGTCCGAGACATGTTTTTCGACTTGGAGTGTTAACCCGACATAAAAATCTTTTGAGAGAGAAAATTCCGACTTATAGGATTCGAACCAGTGACCTAAGGATATTCTGCTTCAACTACAGTCCTCCCCTCTACCAACTGAGCTAAGGTCGGATGTGTTTTATACTTTGTGGACCTGTATGTAGTTTCAACAACTGTATATATTGCCTTTAGAAGTACTTGTTTTCGCACGAGAAAGCGTTTTCTATAAAAATTAAACAAAGAATCGTAGTTTAAGACTTGAGCAAGACGTCTTCGGAAAAATAAGTTTGATTAGAAACACTAAAGAATATATAAAAGGTATGATTCAGATTGGTAGGTATACCCTCGAGTTTTTCTCCGACACAAAATAACGGTAAGATAAATTTAGTTTTACATATCTAGAATTTGCCTATGGTATATATGGGCATTAGACTATGATCAAATAAAATTGTAGGCTTGAGCAGAAATGACAACAAGTTTTTGGAAGTTCCACTACAATTTTTTTATCAAAATAAAAACACTAGAATCCTAAGACTTTTATCTTTCTTCTTTGTCAAATAGCCATATATAAGTAAGACAGTCTAGATTTTGTGATGGAACAAAAAGTAATTTATACCAAAAGTTTCTATGAGAAACATAAGCTGTTACAATCTACTCCTCGAAACTTCTCTGTACAATATATAAGCAAAGATGCATACGAACAAATAGTTTTGAAATGGCAAGTAAAATTGCATGCATGAGCAAAACATTTCCGACCTACCGGATTCGAACCAGTGACCTAAGGATTCTCTGCTTCAACTACAGTCCTCCGCTCTACCAACTGAGCTAAGGTCGGCATTGTAATAAAACACTTTATGCATGTATATCACTAAAATTCTACAATCTTAACTTATGTATACAAAGAGTACCATACAAAAGTTTAGCTAAGCACTCCTATGTTATTCAGTTTTATGGCTGTTTGATTTAAAGAACTACATTTTATTACAACTTCCATGAAAGTAATTTCTAATTAGTATTATTTTCAAAAGTTCTTTTCCAAAACATTTTAGAAAAACGTGAACGGCAGGATTCGAACCTGCGCGGGCAAAGCCCACATGATTTCTAGTCATGCCCGATAACCACTCCGGCACGTCCACTTTTCCTTTACTGGAACATGATTCGGATATTTATCAAGGTATTATATTCTATTGTCCAGCCATATTGTGATAGCTTGTTGAAAGATAAGTAGAAGAGTCTAAGAAAGATTTTATACAATTCAACATCTAAAAGAAGAAGAAAAGAAACAAAAATCTATCTTTGAAAACCATTAGAGAATGTCAAAATTCCCAATCATTAAATTTCCAAAGGATTCTTTTTTCTAAAGAGTTTTATCCCACTGGGTAACACGTTAAAAGCCACTTTTATATTTGACACAAACATAGGAATAGTAATAGTAATAAGGAGTGTGGGGCAATGATTTTTCCAATTATTTAAAACAAGAGACATAAAATTCATGCAAGAATATGGCAAAAGGCTTTCATTACCATTCGAGAACTTGACAACTTATAGGCACATGCAACTATCTTCTAAATAATATGACATTAAGATGGTTCTAAATAATATGATATTTACATGGTACTGATCCGTTAGTGGACTTTCGTTTTCTGTTTTCATCAATAGCTTAACTCTAATATCTTTATAAATTAATTTGAACGTTTCTTATACCGGTTACAGTTAAAGATGAAGACATCCAAAATCCAAATTAATCACGGAAAAATTAGTTTATTGTAAATTTAATGGTATCTCTTTTGAATGTACCAGTCCGAGACATGTTTTTCGACTTGGAGTGTTAACCCGACATAAAAATCTTTTGAGAGAGAAAATTCCGACTTATAGGATTCGAACCAGTGACCTAAGGATATTCTGCTTCAACTACAGTCCTCCCCTCTACCAACTGAGCTAAGGTCGGATGTGTTTTATACTTTGTGGACCTGTATGTAGTTTCAACAACTGTATATATTGCCTTTAGAAGTACTTGTTTTCGCACGAGAAAGCGTTTTCTATAAAAATTAAACAAAGAATCGTAGTTTAAGACTTGAGCAAGACGTCTTCGGAAAAATAAGTTTGATTAGAAACACTAAAGAATATATAAAAGGTATGATTCAGATTGGTAGGTATACCCTCGAGTTTTTCTCCGACACAAAATAACGGTAAGATAAATTTAGTTTTACATATCTAGAATTTGCCTATGGTATATATGGGCATTAGACTATGATCAAATAAAATTGTAGGCTTGAGCAGAAATGACAACAAGTTTTTGGAAGTTCCACTACAATTTTTTTATCAAAATAAAAACACTAGAATCCTAAGACTTTTATCTTTCTTCTTTGTCAAATAGCCATATATAAGTAAGACAGTCTAGATTTTGTGATGGAACAAAAAGTAATTTATACCAAAAGTTTCTATGAGAAACATAAGCTGTTACAATCTACTCCTCGAAACTTCTCTGTACAATATATAAGCAAAGATGCATACGAACAAATAGTTTTGAAATGACAAGTAAAATTGCATGCATGAGCAAAACATTTCCGACCTACCGGATTCGAACCAGTGACCTAAGGATTCTCTGCTTCAACTACAGTCCTCCGCTCTACCAACTGAGCTAAGGTCGGCATTGTAATATAACACTTTATGCATGTATATCACTAAAATTCTACAATCTTAACTTATGTATACAAAGAGTACCATACAAAAGTTTAGCTAAGCACTCCTATGCTATTCAGTTTTATGGCTGTTTGATTTAAAGAACTACATTTTATTACAACTTCCATGAAAGTAATTTCTAATAAGTATTATTTTCAAAATTTCTTTTCCAAAACACTTTAGAAAAACGTGAACGGCAGGATTCGAACCTGCGCGGGCAAAGCCCACATGATTTCTAGTCATGCCCGATAACCACTCCGGCACGTCCACTTTTCCTTTACTGGAACATGATTCGGATATTTATCAAGGTATTATATTCTATTGTCCAGCCATATTGTGCTAGCTTGTTGAAAGATAAGTAGAAGAGTCTAAGAAAGCTTTTATACAATTCAACATCTAAAAGAAGAAGAAAAGAAACAAAAATCTATCTTTGAAAACCATTAGAGAATGTCAAAATTCCCAATCATTAAATTTCCAATGGATTATTTTCTCTAACGAGTTTTATCCCACTGGGTAACACGTTAAAAGCCACTTTTATATTTGACACAAACATAGGAATAGTAATAGTAATAAGGACTGTGGGGCAATGATTGTTCCAATTATTTAAAACAAGAGACATAAAATTCAAGCAAGAATATGGCAAAAGGCTTTCATTACCATTCGAGAACTTGACAACTTATAGGCACATGCAACTATCTTCTACATAATATGACATTAAGATGGTTCTAAATAATATGATATTTACATGGTACTGATCCGTTAGTGGACTTTCGTTTTCTGTTTTCATCAATAGCTTAACTCTAATATCTTTATAAATTAATTTGAACGTTTCTTATACCGGTTACAGTTAAAGATGAAGACATCCAAAATCCAAATTAATCAGGGAAAAATTAGTTTCTTGTAAGTTTAATGGTATCTCTTTTGAATGTAGCAGTCCGAGACATGTTTTTCGACTTGGAGAGTTAACCCGACATAAAAATCTTTTGAGAGAGAAAATTCCGACCTACCGGATTCGAACCAGTGACCTAAGGATATTCTGCTTCAACTACAGTCCTCCGCTCTACCAACTGAGCTAAGGTCGGATGTGTTTTATACTTTGTGGACCTGTATGTAGTTTCAACAACTGTATATATTGCCTTTAGAAGTACTTGTTTTCGCACGAGAAAGCGTTTTCTATAAAAATTAAACAAAGAATCGTAGTTTAAGACTTGAGCAAGACGTCTTCGGAAAAATAAGTTTGATTAGAAACACTAAAGAATATATAAAAGGTACGATTTAGATTGGTAGGTATACCCTCGAGTTTTTCTCCGACACAAAATAACGGTAAGATAAATTTAGTTTTACATATATAGAATTTGCCTATGGTATATATGGGCATTAGACTATGGTCAAATAAAATTGTAGGCTTGAGCAGAAATGACAACAAGTTTTTAAAGTTCCACTACAATTTTTTTATCAAAATAAAAACACTAGAATCATAAGAATTTTATCTTTCTTCTTTGTCAAATAGCCATATATAAGTAAGACAGTCTAGATTTTGTGATGGAACAAAAAGGAATTTATACCAGAAGTTTCTATGAGAAACATAAGCTGTTACAATCTACTCCTCAAAACTTCTCTGTACAATATATAAGCAAAGATGCATACGAACAAATAGTTTTGAAATGGCAAGTAAAATTGCATGCATGAGCAAAACATTTCCGACCTACCGGATTCGAACCAGTGACCTAAAGATTCTCTGCTTCAACTACAGTCCTCCGCTCTACCAACTGAGCTAAGGTCGGCATTGTAATATAACACTTTATGCATGTATATCACTAAAATTCTACAATCTTAACTTATGTATACAAAGAGTACCATACAAAAGTTTAGCTAAGCACTCCTATGCTATTCAGTTTTATGGCTGTTTGATTTGAAGAACTACATTTTATTACAACTTCCATGAAAGTAATTTCTAATACGTATTATTTTCAAAAGTTCTTTTCCAAAACACTTTAGAAAAACGTGAATGGCAGGATTCGAACCTGCGCGGGCAAAGCCCACATGATTTCTAATCATGCCCGATAACCACTCCGGCACGTCCACTTTTCCTTTACTGGAACATGATTCGGATATTTATCAAGGTATTATATTCTATTGTCCAGCCATATTGTGCTAGCTTGTTGAAAGATAAGTAGAAGAGTCTAAGAAAGCTTTTATACAATTCAACATCAAAAAGAAGAAGAAAATAAACAAAAATCTATCTTTGAAAACCATTAGAGAATGTCAAAATTCCCAATCTTTAAATTTCCAAAGGATTCTTTTTTCTAAAGAGTATTATCCCACTGGGTAACACGTTAAAAGCCACTTTTATATTTGACACAAACATAGGAATAGTAATAGTAATAAGGACTGTGGGGCAATGATTGTTCCAATTATTTAAAACAAGAGACATAAAATTCAAGCAAGAATATGGCAAAAGGCTTTCATTACCATTCGAGAACTTGACAACTTATAGGCACATGCAACTATCTTCTAAATAATATGATATTAACATGGTTCTAAATAATATAATATTTACATGGTACTGATCCGTTAGTGGACTTTCGTTTTCTGTTTTCATCAATAGCTTAAATCTAATATCTTTATATATTAATTTGAACATTTCTTATACCGATTACAGTTAAAGA
>NW_006256414.1:8199717-8202714 GCF_000478725.1 Eutrema salsugineum | reverse complement strand
GTAGTTTCAACAACTGTATATATTGCCTTTAGAAGTACTTGTTTTCGCACGAGAAAGCGTTTTCTATAAAAATTAAACAAAGAATCGTAGTTTAAGACTTGAGCAAGACGTCTTCGGAAAAATAAGTTTGATTAGAAACACTAAAGAATATATAAAAGGTACGATTTAGATTGGTAGGTATACCCTCGAGTTTTTCTCCGACACAAAATAACGGTAAGATAAATTTAGTTTTACATATATAGAATTTGCCTATGGTATATATGGGCATTAGACTATGGTCAAATAAAATTGTAGGCTTGAGCAGAAATGACAACAAGTTTTTAAAGTTCCACTACAATTTTTTTATCAAAATAAAAACACTAGAATCATAAGAATTTTATCTTTCTTCTTTGTCAAATAGCCATATATAAGTAAGACAGTCTAGATTTTGTGATGGAACAAAAAGGAATTTATACCAGAAGTTTCTATGAGAAACATAAGCTGTTACAATCTACTCCTCAAAACTTCTCTGTACAATATATAAGCAAAGATGCATACGAACAAATAGTTTTGAAATGGCAAGTAAAATTGCATGCATGAGCAAAACATTTCCGACCTACCGGATTCGAACCAGTGACCTAAAGATTCTCTGCTTCAACTACAGTCCTCCGCTCTACCAACTGAGCTAAGGTCGGCATTGTAATATAACACTTTATGCATGTATATCACTAAAATTCTACAATCTTAACTTATGTATACAAAGAGTACCATACAAAAGTTTAGCTAAGCACTCCTATGCTATTCAGTTTTATGGCTGTTTGATTTGAAGAACTACATTTTATTACAACTTCCATGAAAGTAATTTCTAATACGTATTATTTTCAAAAGTTCTTTTCCAAAACACTTTAGAAAAACGTGAATGGCAGGATTCGAACCTGCGCGGGCAAAGCCCACATGATTTCTAATCATGCCCGATAACCACTCCGGCACGTCCACTTTTCCTTTACTGGAACATGATTCGGATATTTATCAAGGTATTATATTCTATTGTCCAGCCATATTGTGCTAGCTTGTTGAAAGATAAGTAGAAGAGTCTAAGAAAGCTTTTATACAATTCAACATCTAAAAGAAGAAGAAAAGAAACAAAAATCTATCTTTGAAAACCATTAGAGAATGTCAAAATTCCCAATCATTAAATTTCCAATGGATTCTTTTTTCTAACGAGTTTTATCCCACTGGGTAACACGTTAAAAGCCACTTTTATATTTGACACAAACATAGGAATAGTAATAGTAATAAGGAGTGTGGGGCAATGATTGTTCCAATTATTTAAAACAAGAGACATAAAATTCAAGCAAGAATATGGCAAAAGGCTTTCATTACCATTCGAGAACTTGACAACTTATAGGCACATGCAACTATCTTCTAAATAATATGACATTAAGATGGTTCTAAATAATATGATATTTACATGGTACTGATCCGTTAGTGGACTTTCGTTTTCTGTTTTCATCAATAGCTTAACTCTAATATCTTTTTAACTTAATTTGAACGTTTCTTATACCGGTTACAGTTAAAGATGAAGACATCCAAAATCCAAATTAATCAGGGAAAAATTAGTTTATTGTAAGTTTAATGGTATCTCTTTTGAATGTAGCAGTCCGAGACATGTTTTTCGACTTGCAGTGTTAACCCGACATAAAAATCTTTTGAGAGAGAAAATTCCGACCTACCGGATTCGAACCAGTGACCTAAGGATATTCTGCTTCAACTACAGTCCTCCGCTCTACCAACTGAGCTAAGGTCGGATGTGTTTTATACTTTGTGGACCTGTATGTAGTTTCAACAACTGTATATATTGCCTTTAGAAGTACTTGTTTTCGCACGAGAAAGCGTTTTCTATAAAAATTAAACAAAGAAACGTAGTTTAAGACTTGAGCAAGACGTCTTCGGAAAAATAAGTTTGATTAGAAACACTAAGAATATATAAAAGGTACGATTCAGATTGGTAGGTATACCCTCGAGTTTTTCTCCGACACAAAATAACGGTAAGATAAATTTAGTTTTACATATCTAGAATTTGCCTATGGTATATATGGGCATTAGACTATGGTCAAACAAAATTGTAGGCTTGAGCAGAAATGACAACAAGTTTTTGGAAGTTCCACTACAATTTTTTATTCAAAATAAAAACACTAGAATCATAAGACTTTTATCTTTCTTCTTTGTCAAATAGCCATATATAAGTAAGACAGTCTAGATTTTGTGATGGAACAAAAAGTAATTTATACCAAAAGTTTCTATGAGAAACATAAGCTGTTACAATCTAATCCTCGAAACTTCTCTGTACAATATATAAGCAAAGATGCATACGAACAAATAGTTTTGAAATGACAAGTAAAATTGCATGCATGAGCAAAACATTTCCGACCTACCGGATTCGAACCAGTGACCTAAGGATTCTCTGCTTCAACTACATTCCTCCGCTCTACCAACTGAGCTAAGGTCGGCATTGTAATATAACACTTTATGCATGTATATCACTAAAATTCTACAATCTTAACTTATGTATACAAAGAGTACCATACAAAAGTTTAGCTAAGCACTCCTATGCTATTCAGTTTTATGGCTGTTTGATTTAAAGAACTACATTTTATTACAACTTCCATGAAAGTAATTTCTAATAAGTATTATTTTGAAAAGTTCTTTTCCAAAACACTTTAGAAAAACGTGAACGGCAGGATTCGAACCTGCGCGGGCAAAGCCCACATGATTTCTAGTCATGCCCGATAACCACTCCGGCACGTCCACTTTTCCTTTGCTGGAACATGATTCGGATATTTATCAAGGTATTATATTCTATTGTCCAGCCATATTGTGCTAGCTTGTTGAAAGATAAGTAGAAGAGTCTAAGAAAGCTTTTATACAATTCAACATCAAAAAGAAGAAGAAAATAAACAAAAATCTATCTTTGAAAACCATTAGAGAATGTCAAAATTCCCAATCATTAAATTTCCA
>NW_006256414.1:8190831-8198977 GCF_000478725.1 Eutrema salsugineum | reverse complement strand
CGGATGTGTTTTATACTTTGTGGAAGTGTATGTAGTTTCAACAACTGTATATATTGCCTTTAGAAGTACTTGTTTTCGCACGAGAAAGCGTTTTCTATAAAAATTAAACAAAGAATCGTAGTTTAAGACTTGAGCAAGACGTCTTCGGAAAAATAAGTTTGATTAGAAACACTAAAGAATATATAAAAGGTACGATTCAGATTGGTAGGTATACCCTCGAGTTTTTCTCCGACACAAAATAACGGTAAGATAAATTTAGTTTTACATATCTAGAATTTGCCTATGGTATATATGGGCATTAGACTATTGTCAAACAAAATTGTAGGCTTGAGCAGAAATGACAACAAGTTTTTGGAAGTTCCACTACAATTTTTTTTATCAAAATAAAAACACTAGAATCATAAGACTTTTATCTTTCTTCTTTGTCAAATAGCCATATATAAGTAAGACAGTCTAGATTTTGTGATGGAACAAAAAGTAATTTATACCAAAAGTTTCTATGAGAAACATAAGCTGTTACAATCTACTCCTCGAAACTTCTATGTACAATATATAAGCAAAGATGCATACGAACAAATAGTTTTGAAATGACAAGTAAAATTGCATGCATGAGCAAAACATTTCCGACCTACCGGATTCGAACCAGTGACCTAAGGATTCTCTGCTTCAACTACAGTCCTCCGCTCTACCAACTGAGCTAAGGTCGGCATTGTAATATAACACTTTATGCATGTATATCACTAAAATTCTACAATCTTAACTTATGTATACAAAGAGTACCATACAAAAGTTTAGCTAAGCACTCCTATGCTATTCAGTTTTATGGCTGTTTGATTTAAAGAACTACATTTTATTACAACTTCCATGAAAGTAATTTCTAATACGTATTATTTTCAAAAGTTCTTTTCCAAAACACTTTAGAAAAACGTGAACGGAAGGATTCGAACCTGCGCGGGCAAAGCCCACATGATTTCTAGTCATGCCCGATAACCACTCCGGCACGTCCACTTTTCCTTTACTGGAACATGATTCGGATATTTATCAAGGTATTATATTCTATTGTCCAGCCATATTGTGCTAGCTTGTTGAAAGATAAGTAGAAGAGTCTAAGAAAGCTTTTATACAATTCAACATCTAAAAGAACAAGAAAAGAAACAAAAATCTATCTTTGAAAACCATTAGAGAATGTCAAAATTCCCAATCATTAAATTTCCAAAGGATTCTTTTTTCTAAAGAGTTTTATCCCACTGGGTAACACGTTAAAAGCCACTTTTATATTTGACACAAACATAGGAATAGTAATAGTAATAAGGAGTGTGGGGCAATGATTGTTCCAATTATTTAAAACAAGAGACATAAAATTCATGCCAGAATATGGCAAAAGGCTTTCATTACCATTCGAGAACTTGACAACTTAGAGGCACATGCAACTATCTTCTAAATAATATGATATTAACATGGTTCTAAATAATATGATATTTACATGGTACTGATCCGTTAGTGGACTTTCGTTTTCTGTTTTCATCAATAGCTTAACTCTAATATCTTTATAAATTAATTTGAACGTTTCTTATACCGGTTACAGTTAAAGATGAAGACATCTAAAATCCAAATTAATCAGGGAAAAATTAGTTTCTTGTAATTTTAATGGTATCTCTTTTGAATGTAGCAGTCCGAGACATTTTTTTCGACTTGGAGTGTTAACCCGACATAAAAATCTTTTGAGAGAGAAAATTCCGACCTACTGGATTCCAACCAGTGACCTAAGGATATTCTGCTTCAACTACAGTCCTCCGCTCTACCAACTGAGCTAAGGTCGGATGTGTTTTATACTTTGTGGAAGTGTATGTAGTTTCAACAACTGTATATATTGCCTTTAGAAGTACTTGTTTTCGCACGAGAAAGCGTTTTCTATAAAAATTAAACAAAGAATCGTAGTTTAAGACTTGAGCCTGACGTCTTCGGAAAAATAAGTTTGATTAGAAACACTAAAGAATATATAAAAAGTATGATTCAGATTGGTATTTATACCCTCGAGTTTTTCTCCGACACAAAATAACGGTAAGATAAATTTAGGTTTACATATCTAGAATTTGCCTATGGTATATATGGGCATTAGACTATGGTCAAACAAAATTGAATGCTTGAGCAGAAATGACAACAAGTTTTTGGAAGTTCCACTACAATTTTTTTATCAAAATAAAAACACTAGAATCATAAGATTTTTATCTTTCTTCTTTGTCAAATAGCCATATATAAGTAAGACAGTCTAGATTTTGTGATGGAACAAAAAGTAATTTATACCAAAAGTTGCTATGAGAAACATAAGCTGTTACAATCTACTCCTCGAAACTTCTCTGTACAAGATATAAGCAAAGATTCATACGAACAAATAGTTTTGAATGACAAGTAAAATTGCATGCATGAGCAAAACATTTCCGACCTACCGGATTCGAACCAGTGACCTAAGGATTCTCTGCTTCAACTACAGTCCTCCGCTCTACCAACTGAGCTAAGTTCGGCATTGTAATATAACACTTTATGCATGTATATCACTAAAATTCTACAATCTTAACTTATGTATACAAAGAGTACCATACAAAAGTTTAGCTAAGCACTCCTATGCTATTCAGTTTTATGGCTGTTTGATTTAAAGAACTACATTTTATTACAACTTCATGAAAGTAATTTCTAATACGTATTATTTTCAAAAGTTCTTTTCCAAAACACTTTAGAAAAACGTGAACGGAAGGATTCGAACCTGCGCGGGCAAAGCCCACATGATTTCTAATCATGCCCGATAACCACTCCGGCACGTCCACTTTTCCTTTACTGGAACATGATTCGGATATTTATCAAGGTATTATATTCTATTGTCCAGCCATATTGTGCTAGCTTGTTGAAAGATAAGTAGAAGAGTCTAAGAAAGCTTTTATACAATTCAACATCTAAAAGAAGAAGAAAAGAAACAAAAATCTATCTTTGAAAACCATTAGAGAATGTCAAAATTCCCAATCATTAAATTTCCAATGGATTCTTTTTTTCTAACGAGTTTTATCCCACTGGGTAACACGTTAAAAGCCACTTTTATATTTGACACAACATAGGAATAGTAATAGTATAAGGACTGTGGGCAATGATTGTTCATTATTTAAACAAGAGACATAAAATTCAAGCAAGAATATGGCAAAAGGCTTTCATTACCATTCGAGAACTTGACAACTTATAGGCACATGCAACTATCTTCTACATAATATGACATTAAGATGGTTCTAAATAATATGATATTTACATGGTACTGATCCGTTAGTGGACTTTCGTTTTCTGTTTTCATCAATAGCTTAACTCTAATATCTTTATAAATTAATTTGAACGTTTCTTATACCGGTTACAGTTAAAGATGAAGACATCCAAAATCCAAATTAATCAGGGAAAAATTAGTTTATTGTAAGTTTAATGGTATCTCTTTTGAATGTAGCAGTCCGAGACATGTTTTTCGACTTGGAGTGTTAACCCGACATAAAAATCTTTTGAGAGAGAAAATTCCGACCTACCGGATTCCAACCAGTGACCTAAGGATATTCTGCTTCAACTACAGTCCTCCGCTCTACCAACTGAGCTAAGGTCGGATGTGTTTTATACTTTGTGGAAGTGTATGTAGTTTCAACAACTGTATATATTGCCTTTAGAAGTACTTGTTTTCGCACGAGAAAGCGTTTTCTATAAAAATTAAACAAAGAATCGTAGTTTAAGACTTGAGCAAGACGTCTTCGGAAAAATAAGTTTGATTAGAAACACTAAAGAATATATAAAAGGTACGATTCAGATTGGTAGGTATACCCTCGAGTTTTTCTCCGACACAAAATAACGGTAAGATAAATTTAGTTTTACATATCTAGAATTTGCCTATGGTATATATGGGCATTAGACTATTGTCAAACAAAATTGTAGGCTTGAGCAGAAATGACAACAAGTTTTTGGAAGTTCCACTACAATTTTTTATTCAAAATAAAAACACTAGAATCATAAGACTTTTATCTTTCTTCTTTGTCAAATAGCCATATATAAGTAAGACAGTCTAGATTTTGTGATGGAACAAAAAGTAATTTATACCAAAAGTTTCTATGAGAAACATAAGCTGTTACAATCTACTCCTCGAAACTTCTCTGTACAATATATAAGCAAAGATGCATACGAACAAATAGTTTTGAAATGACAAATAAAATTGCATGCATGAGCAAAACATTTCCGACCTACCGGATTCGAACCAGTGACCTAAGGATTCTCTGCTTCAACTACAGTCCTCCGCTCTACCAACTGAGCTAAGGTCGGCATTGTAATATAACACTTTATGCATGTATATCACTAAAATTCTACAATCTTAACTTATGTATACAAAGAGTACCATACAAAAGTTTAGCTAAGCACTCCTATGCTATTCAGTTTTATGGCTGTTTGATTTAAAGAACTACATTTTATTACAACTTCCATGAAAGTAATTTCTAATAAGTATTATTTTCAAAATTTCTTTTCCAAAACACTTTAGAAAAACGTGAACGGCAGGATTCGAACCTGCGCGGGCAAAGCCCACATGATTTCTAGTCATGCCCGATAACCACTCCGGCACGTCCACTTTTCCTTTACTGGAACATGATTCGGATATTTATCAAGGTATTATATTCTATTGTCCAGCCATAATGTGCTAGCTTGTTGAAAGATAAGTAGAAGAGTCTAAGAAAGCTTTTATACAATTCAACATCTAAAAGAAGAAGAAAAGAAACAAAAATCTATCTTCGAAAACCATTAGAGAATGTCAAAATTCCCAATCATTAAATTTCCAAAGGATTCTTTTTTCTAAAGAGTTTTATCCCACTGGGTAACACGTTAAAAGCCACTTTTATATTTGACACAAACATAGGAATAGTAATAGTAATAAGGAGTGTGGGGCAATGATTGTTCCAATTATTTAAAACAAGAGACATAAAATTCATGCCAGAATATGGCAAAAGGCTTTCATTACCATTCGAGAACTTGACAACTTATAGGCACATGCAACTATCTTCTAAATAATATGATATTAACATGGTTCTAAATAATATGATATTTACATGGTACTGATCCGTTAGTGGACTTTCGTTTTCTGTTTTCATCAATAGCTTAACTCTAATATCTTTATAAATTAATTTGAACGTTTCTTATACCGGTTACAGTTAAAGATGAAGACATCCAAAATCCAAATTAATCAGCGAAAAATTAGTTTATTGTAAGTTTAATGGTATCTCTTTTGAATGTAGCAGTCCGAGACATGTTTTTCGACTTGGAGTGTTAAACCGCCATCAAAAATCTTTGAGAGAGAAAATTCCGACCTACCGGATTCCAACCAGTGACCTAAGGATATTCTGCATCAACTTCAGTCCTCCGCTCTGCCAACTGAGCTAAGGTCGGAAGTGTTTTATACTTTGAAAAGTGTATGTAGTTTCAACAACTGTATATATTGCCTTTAGAAGTACTTGTAAAGCACGAGAAAGCGTTTTCTATAAAAATTAAACAAAGGAAACGTAGTTTAAGACTTGAGCATGACGTCTTCGGAAAAATAAGTTTGATTAGAAACACTAAAGAATATATAAAAGTATGATTCAGATTGGTATTTATACCCTCGAGTTTTTCTCCGACACAAAATAACGGTAAGATAAATTTAGGTTTACATATCTAGAATTTTCCTATGGTATATATGGGCATTAGACTATGGTCAAACAAAATTGTAGGCTTGAGCAGAAATGACAACTAGTTTTTGGAAGTTCCACTACAATTTTTTTATCAAAATAAAAACACTAGAATCATAAGACTTTTATCTTTCTTCTTTGTTAAATAGCCATATATAAGTAAGACAGTCTAGATTTTGTAATGGAACAAAAAGTAATTTATACCAAAAGTTTCTATGAGAAACATAAGCTGTTACAATCTACTCCTCGAAACTTCTCTGTACAATATATAAGCAAAGATGCATACGAACAAATAGTTTTGAAATGACAAGTAAAATTGCATGCATGTGCAAAACATTTCCGACCTATCGGATTTGAACCAGTGACCTAAGGATTCTCGGCTTCAACTACAGTCCTCCGCTCTACCAACTGAGCTAAGGTCCGCATTGTAATATAACACTTTATGCATGTATATGACTAAAATTCTACAATCTTAACTTATGTATACAAAGAGTACCATACAAAAGTTTAGCTAAGCACTCCTATGCTATTCAGTTTTATGGCTGTTTGATTTAAAGAACTACATTTTATTACAACTTCCATGAAAGTAATTTCTAATAAGTATTATTTTCAAAAGTTCTTTTCCAAAACACTTTAGAAAAACGTGAACGGCAGGATTCGAACCTGCGCGGGCAAAGCCCACATGATTTCTAGTCATGCCCGATAACCACTCCGACACGTCCACTTTTCCTTTACTGGAACATGATTCGGATATTTATCAAGGTATTATATTCTATTGTCCAGCCATATTGTTCTAGCTTGTTGAAAGAGAAGTAGAAGAGTCTAAGAAAGCTTTTATACAATTCAACATCTAAAAGAAGAAGAAAAGACACAAAAATCTATCTTTGAAAACCATTAGAGAATGTCAAAATTCCCAATCATTAAATTTCCAAAGGATTCTTTTTTCTAAAGAGTTTTATCCCACTGGGTAACACGTTAAAAGCCACTTTTATATTTGACACAAACATAGAAATAGTAATAGTAATAAGGAGTGTGGGGCAATGATTGTTCCAATTATTTAAAACAAGAGACATAAAATTCATGCCAGAATATGGCAAAAGGCTTTCATTACCATTCGAGAACTTGACAATTTATAGGCACATGCAACTATCTTCTAAATAATATGATATTAACATGGTTCTAAATAATATGATATTTACATGGTACTGATCCGTTAGTGGACTTTCGTTTTCTGTTTTCATCAATAGCTTAACTCTAATATCTTTATAAATTAATTTGAACGTTTCTTATACCGGTTACAGTTAAAGATGAAGACATCCAAAATCCAAATTAATCAAGGAAAAATTAGTTTATTGTAAGTTTAATGGTATCTCTTTTGAATGTAGCAGTCCGAGACATGTTTTTCGACTTGGAGTGTTAACCCGACATAAAAATCTTTTGAGAGAGAAAATTCCGACCTACCGGATTCCAACCAGTGACCTAAGGATATTCTGCTTCAACTACAGTCCTCCGCTCTACCAACTGAGCTAAGGTCGGATGTGTTTTATACTTTGTGGAAGTGTATGTAGTTTCAACAACTGTATATATTGCCTTTAGAAGTACTTGTTTTCGCACGAGAAAGCGTTTTCTATAAAAATTAAACAAAGAATCGTAGTTTAAGACTTGAGCAAGACGTCTTCGGAAAAATAAGTTTGATTAGAAACACTAAAGAATATATAAAAGGTACGATTCAGATTGGTAGGTATACCCTCGAGTTTTTCTCCGACACAAAATAACGGTAAGATAAATTTAGTTTTACATATCTAGAATTTGCCTATGGTATATATGGGCATTAGACTATTGTCAAACAAAATTGTAGGCTTGAGCAGAAATGATAACAAGTTTTTGGAAGTTCCACTACAATTTTTTTTATCAAAATAAAAACACTAGAATCATAAGACTTTTATCTTTCTTCTTTGTCAAATAGCCATATATAAGTAAGACAGTCTAGATTTTGTGATGGAACAAAAAGTAATTTATACCAAAAGTTTCTATGAGAAACATAAGCTGTTACAATCTACTCCTCGAAACTTCTCTGTACAATATGTAAGCAAAGATGCATACGAACACATAGTTTTGAAATGACAAGTAAAATTGCATGCATGAGCAAAACATTTCCGACCTACCGGATTCGAACCAGTGACCTAAGGATTCTCTGCTTCAACTACAGTCCTCCGCTCTACCAACTGAGCTAAGGTCGGCATTGTAATATAACACTTTATGCATGTATATCACTAAAATTCTACAATCTTAACTTATGTATACAAAGAGTACCATACAAAAGTTTAGCTAAGCACTCCTATGCTATTAAGTTTTATGGCTGTTTGATTTAAAGAACTACATTTTATTACAACTTCCATGAAAGATTGAGCTGATAAGTATTA
>NW_006256414.1:8186352-8190731 GCF_000478725.1 Eutrema salsugineum | reverse complement strand
TTCTAGTCTTGCCCGATACCCACTCCGGCAACGTCCACTTTTCCTTACTGGAACATGATTCGGATATTTATCAAGGTATTATATTCTATTGTCCCAGCCATATTGTGCTAGCTTGTTGAAAGATAAGTAGAAGAGTCTAAGAAAGCTTTTATACAATTCAACATCTAAAAGAAGAAGAAAAGAAACAAAAATCTATCTTTTGAAAACCATTAGAGAATGTCAAAATTCCCAATCATTAAATTTCCAATGGATTCTTTTTTCTAACGAGTTTTATCCCACTGGGTAACACGTTAAAAGCCACTTTTATATTTGACACAAACATAGGAATAGTAATAGTAATAAGGACTGTGGGGCAATGATGGTTCCAATTATTTAAAACAAGAGACATAAAATTCAAGCAAGAATATGGCAAAAGGCTTTCATTACCATTCGAGAACTTGACAACTTATAGGCACATGCAACTATCTTCTACATAATATGACATTAAGATGGTTCTAAATAATATGATATTTACATGGTACTGATCCGTTAGTGGACTTTCGTTTTCTGTTTTCATCAATAGCTTAACTCTAATATCTTTATAAATTAATTTGAACGTTTCTTATACCGGTTACAGTTAAAGATGAAGACATCCAAAATCCAAATTAATCAGGGAAAAATTAGTTTATTGTAAGTTTAATGGTATCTCTTTTGAATGTAGCAGTCCGAGACATGTTTTTCGACTTGGAGTGTTAACCCGACATAAAAATCTTTTGAGAGAGAAAATTCCGACCTACCGGATTCCAACCAGTGACCTAAGGATATTCTGCTTCAACTACAGTCCTCCGCTCTACCAACTGAGCTAAGGTCGGATGTGTTTTATACTTTGTGGAAGTGTATGTAGTTTCAACAACTGTATATATTGCCTTTAGAAGTACTTGTTTTCGCACGAGAAAGCGTTTTCTATAAAAATTAAACAAAGAATCGTAGTTTAAGACTTGAGCAAGACGTCTTCGGAAAAATAAGTTTGATTAGAAACACTAAAGAATATATAAAAGGTACGATTCAGATTGGTAGGTATACCCTCGAGTTTTTCTCCGACACAAAATAACGGTAAGATAAATTTAGTTTTACATATCTAGAATTTGCCTATGGTATATATGGGCATTAGACTATTGTCAAACAAAATTGTAGGCTTGAGCAGAAATGATAACAAGTTTTTGGAAGTTCCACTACAATTTTTTTTATCAAAATAAAAACACTAGAATCATAAGACTTTTATCTTTCTTCTTTGTCAAATAGCCATATATAAGTAAGACAGTCTAGATTTTGTGATGGAACAAAAAGTAATTTATACCAAAAGTTTCTATGAGAAACATAAGCTGTTACAATCTACTCCTCGAAACTTCTCTGTACAATATGTAAGCAAAGATGCATACGAACACATAGTTTTGAAATGACAAGTAAAATTGCATGCATGAGCAAAACATTTCCGACCTACCGGATTCGAACCAGTGACCTAAGGATTCTCTGCTTCAACTACAGTCCTCCGCTCTACCAACTGAGCTAAGGTCGGCATTGTAATATAACACTTTATGCATGTATATCACTAAAATTCTACAATCTTAACTTATGTATACAAAGAGTACCATACAAAAGTTTAGCTAAGCACTCCTATGCTATTAAGTTTTATGGCTGTTTGATTTAAAGAACTACATTTTATTACAACTTCCATGAAAGTAATTTCTAATAAGTATTATTTTCAAAATTTCTTTTCCAAAACACTTTAGAAAAACGTGAACGGCAGGATTCGAACCTGCGCGGGCAAAGCCCACATGATTTCTAGTCATGCCCGATAACCACTCCGGCACGTCCACTTTTCCTTTACTGGAACATGATTCGGATATTTATCAAGGTATTATATTCTATTGTCCAGCCATATTGTGCTAGCTTGTTGAAAGATAAGTAGAAGAGTCTAAGAAAGCTTTTATACAATTCAACATCTAAAAGAACAAGAAAAGAAACAAAAATCTATCTTTGAAAACCATTAGAGAATGTCAAAATTCCCAATCATTAAATTTCCAAAGGATTCTTTTTTCTAAAGAGTTTTATCCCACTGGGTAACACGTTAAAAGCCACTTTTATATTTGACACAAACATAGGAATAGTAATAGTAATAAGGAGTGTGGGGCAATGATTGTTCCAATTATTTAAAACAAGAGACATAAAATTCATGCCAGAATATGGCAAAAGGCTTTCATTACCATTCGAGAACTTGACAACTTAGAGGCACATGCAACTATCTTCTAAATAATATGATATTAACATGGTTCTAAATAATATGATATTTACATGGTACTGATCCGTTAGTGGACTTTCGTTTTCTGTTTTCATCAATAGCTTAACTCTAATATCTTTATAAATTAATTTGAACGTTTCTTATACCGGTTACAGTTAAAGATGAAGACATCTAAAATCCAAATTAATCAGGGAAAAATTAGTTTCTTGTAAGTTTAATGGTATCTCTTTTGAATGTAGCAGTCCGAGACATTTTTTTCGACTTGGAGTGTTAACCCGACATAAAAATCTTTTGAGAGAGAAAATTCCGACCTACCGGATTCGAACCAGTGACCTAAGGATATTCTGCTTCAACTACAGTCCTCCGCTCTACCAACTGAGCTAAGGTCGGATGTGTTTTATACTTTGTGGACCTGTATGTAGTTTCAACAACTGTATATATTGCCTTTAGAAGTACTTGTTTTCGCACGAGAAAGCGTTTTCTATAAAAATTAAACAAAGAAACGTAGTTTAAGACTTGAGCAAGACGTCTTCGGAAAAATAAGTTTGATTAGAAACACTAAAGAATATATAAAAGGTACGATTCAGAATGGTAGGTATACCCTCAAGTTTTTCTCCGACACAAAATAATGGTAAGATAAATTTAGTTTTACATATCTAGAATTTGCCTATGGTATATATGGGCATAGACTATGGTCAAACAAAATTGTAGGCTTGAGCAGAAATGACAACAAGTTTTTGGAAGTTCCACTACAATTTTTTATTCAAAATAAAAACACTAGAATCATAAGACTTTTATCTTTCTTCTTTGTCAAATAGCCATATATAAGTAAGACAGTCTAGATTTTGTGATGGAACAAAAAGTAATTTATACCAAAAGTTTCTATGAGAAACATAAGCTGTTACAATCTACTCCTCGAAACTTCTATGTACAATATATAAGCAAAGATGCATATGAACAAATAGTTTTGAAATGACAAGTAAAATTGCATGCATGAGCAAAACATTTCCGACCTACCGGATTCGAACCAGTGACCTAAGGATTCTCTGCTTCAACTACAGTCCTCCGCTCTACCAACTGAGCTAAGGTCGGCATTGTAATCTAACACTTTATGCATGTATATCACTAAAATTCTACAATCTTAACTTATGTATACAAAGAGTACCATACAAAAGTTTAGCTAAGCACTCCTATGCTATTCAGTTTTATGGCTGTTTGATTTAAAGAACTACATTTTATTACAACTTCGATGAAAGTAATTTCTAATACGTATTATATTCAAAAGTTCTTTCCCAAAACACTTTAGAAAAACGTGAACGGCAAGACTCGAACCTGCGTGGGCAAAGCCCACATGATTTCTAGTCATGCCCGATAACCACTCCGGCACGTCCACTTTTCCTTTACTAGAACATGATTCAGATATTTATCAAGGTATTATATTCTATTGTCCAGCCATATTGTGCTAGCTTGTTGAAAGATAAGTAGAAGAGTCTAAGAAAGCTTTTATACAATTCAACATCTAAAAGAACAAGAAAAGAAACAAAAACCTATCTTTGAAAACCATTAGAGAATGTCAAAGTTCGCAATCAATAAATTTCCAAAGGATTCTTTTTTCTAACGAGTTTTATCCCACTGGGTAACACGTTAAAAGCCACTTTTATATTTGACACAAACATAGGAATAGTTATAGTCATAAGGAGTGTGGGGCAATGATTGTTCCAATTATTTAAAACAAGAGACATAAAATTCATGCAAGAATATGGCAAAAGGCTTTCATTACCATTCGAGAACTTGACAACTTATAGGCACATGCAACTATCTTCTAAATAATATGATATTAACATGGTTCTAAATAATATAATATTTACATGGTACTGATCCGTTAGTGGACTTTCGTTTTCTGTTTTCATCAATAGCTTAACTCTAATATCTTTATAAATTAATTTGAACGTTTCTTATACCGGTTACAGTTAAAGATGAAGACATCCAAAATCCAAATTAATCAGGGAAAAATTAGTTTCTTGTAAGTTTAATGGTATCTCTTTTGAATGTAGCAGTCCGAGACATGTTTTTCGACTTGGAGAGTTACCGATATAAAAAT
>NW_006256414.1:8183503-8184787 GCF_000478725.1 Eutrema salsugineum | reverse complement strand
GGATGTGTTTTATACTTTGTGAACCTGTATGTAGTTTCAACAACAGTATATATTGCCTTTAGAAGTACTTGCTTTCGCACGAGAAAGCGTTTTCTATAAAAATTAAACAAAGAAACGTAGTTTAAGACTTGAGCAAGACGTCTTCGGAAAAATAAGTTTGATTAGAAACACTAAAGAATATATAAAAGGTACGATTCAGAATGGTAGGTGTACCCTCGAGTTTTTCTCCGACACAAAATAATGGTAAGATAAATTTAGTTTTACATATCTAGAATTTGCCTATGGTATATATGGGCATTAGACTATGGTCAAACAAAATTGAATGCTTGAGCAGAAATGACAACAAGTTTTTGGAAGTTCCATTACAATTTTTTTATCAAAATAAAAACACTAGAATCATAAGACTTTTATCTTTCTTCTTTGTCAAATAGCCATATATAAGTAAGACAGTCTAGATTTTGTGATGGAACAAAAAGTAATTTATACCAAAAGTTGCTATGAGAAACATAAGCTGTTACAATCTACTCCTCGAAACTTCTCTGTACAAGATATAAGCAAAGATTCATACGAACAAATAGTTTTGAAATGACAAGTAAAATTGCATGCATGAGCAAAACATTTCCGACCTACCGGATTCGAACCAGTGACCTAAGGATTCTCTGCTTCAACTACAGTCCTCCGCTCTACCAACTGAGCTAAGGTCGGCATTGTAATCTAACACTTTATGCATGTATATCACTAAAATTCTACAATCTTAACTTATGTATACAAAGAGTACCATACAAAAGTTTAGCTAAGGACTCCTATGCTATTCAGTTTTATGGCTGTTTGATTTAAAGAACTACATTTTATTACAACTTCCATGAAAGTAATTTCTAATACGTATTATTTTCAAAAGTTCTTTCCCAAAACACTTTAGAAAAACGTGAACGGCAAGATTCGAACCTGCTCGGGCAAAGCCCACATGATTTCTAGTCATGCCCGATAACCACTCCGGCACGTCCACTTTTCCTTTACTGGAACATGATTCGGATATTTATCAAGGTATTATATTCTATTGTCCAGCCATATTGTGCTAGCTTGTTGAAAGATAAGTAGAAGAGTCTAAGAAAGCTTTTATACAATTCAACATCTAAAAGAAGAAGAGAAGAAACAAAAATCTATCTCTGAAAACCATTAGAGAATGTCAAAATTCCCAATCATTAAATTTCCAAAGGATTCTTTTTTCTAACGAGTTTTATCCCACTGGGTAACACGTTAAAAGTCACTTTATATTTGACACAA
>NW_006256414.1:8180133-8183403 GCF_000478725.1 Eutrema salsugineum | reverse complement strand
TGGGGCAATGATTGTTCCCATTATTTAAAACAAGAGACATAAAATTCAAGAAAGAATATGGCAAAAGGCTTTCATTACCATTCGAGAACTTGACAACTTATAGGCACATGCAACTATCTTCTAAATAATATGACATTAAGATGGTTCTAAATAATATGATATTTACATGGTACTGATCCGTTAGTGGACTTTCGTTTTCTGTTTTCATCAATAGCTTAACTCTAATATCTTTTTAACTTAATTTGAACGTTTCTTATACCGGTTACAGTTAAAGAAGAAGACATCCAAAATCCAAATTAATCAGGGAAAAATTAGTTTATTGTAAGTTTAATGGTATCTCTTTGAATGTAGCAGTCCGAGACATGTTTTTCGACTTGCAGTGTTAACCCGACATAAAAATCTTTTGAGAGAGAAAATTCCGACCTACCGGATTCGAACCAGTGACCTAAGGATATTCTGCTTCAACTACAGTCCTCCGCTCTACCAACTGAGCTAAGGTCGGATGTGTTTTATACTTTGTGGACCTGTATGTAGTTTCAACAACTGTATATATTGCCTTTAGAAGTACTTGTTTTCGCACGAGAAAGCGTTTTCTATAAAAATTAAACAAAGAATCGTAGTTTAAGACTTGAGCAAGACGTCTTCGGAAAAATAAGTTTGATTAGAAACACTAAGAATATATAAAAGGTACGATTCAGAATGGTAGGTATACCCTCGAGTTTTTCTCCGACACAAAATAACGGTAAGATAAATTTAGTTTTACATATCTAGAATTTGCCTATGGTATATATGGGCATTAGACTATGGTCAAGCAAAATTGAATGCTTGAGCAGAAATGACAACAAGTTTTTGGAAGTTCCACTACACCTTTTTTATCAAAATAAAAACACTAGAATCATAAGACTTTTATCTTTCTTCTTTGTCAAATAGCCATATATAAGTAAGACAGTCTAGATTTTGTGATGGAACAAAAAGTAATTTAAACCAAAAGTTTCTATGAGAAACATAAGCTGTTACAATCTACTCCTCGAAACTTCTCTGTACAAGATATAAGCAAAGATGCATACGAACAAATAGTTTTGAAATGACAAGTAAAATTGCATGCATGAGCAAAACATTTCCGACCTACCGGATTCGAACCAGTGACCTAAGGATTCTCTGCTTCAACTACAGTCCTCCGCTCTACCAACTGAGCTAAGTTCGGCATTGTAATATAACACTTTATGCATGTATATCACTAAAATTCTACAATCTTAACTTATGTATACAAAGAGTACCATACAAAAGTTTAACTAAGCACTCCTATGCTATTCAGTTTTATGGCTGTTTGATTTAAAGAACTACATTTTATTACAACTTCCATGAAAGTAATTTCTAATACGTATTATTTTCAAAAGTTCTTTTCCAAAACACTTTAGAAAAACGTGAACGGAAGGATTCGAACCTGCGCGGGCAAAGCCCACATGATTTCTAATCATGCCCGATAACCACTCCGGCACGTCCACTTTTCCTTTACTGGAACATGATTCGGATATTTATCAAGGTATTATATTCTATTGTCCAGCCATATTGTGCTAGCTTGTTGAAAGATAAGTAGAAGAGTCTAAGAAAGCTTTTATACAATTCAACATCTAAAAGAAGAAGAAAAGAAACAGAAATCTATCTTTGAAAACCATTAGAGAATGTCAAAATTCCCAATCATTAAATTTCCAAAGGATTCTTTTTTCTAACGAGTTTTATCCCACTGGGTAACACGTTAAAAGTCACTTTTATATTTGACACAAACATAGGAATAGTAATAGTAATAAGGAGTGTGGGGCAATGATTGTTCCAATTATTTAAAACAAGAGACATAAAATTCATGCAAGAATATGGCAAAAGGCTTTTATTACCATTCGAGAACTTGACAACTTATAGGCACATGCAACTATCTTCTAAATAATATGATATTAACATGGTTCTAAATAATATGATATTTACATGGTACTGATCCGTTAGTGGACTTTCGTTTTCTGTTTTCATCAATAGGTTAACTCTAATATCTTTATAAATTAATTTGCACGTTTCTTATACCGGTTACAGTTAAAGATGAAGACATCCAAAATCCAAATTAATCAGGGAAAAATTAGTTTCTTGTAAGTTTAATGGTATCTCTTTTGAATGTAGCATCCTGAGACATGTTTTTCGACTCTGAGTGTTAACCCGACATAAAAATCTTTTGAGAGAGAAAATTCCAACCTACCGGATTCGAACCAGTGACCTAAGGATATTCTGCTTCAACTACAGTCCTCCGCTCTACCAACTGAGCTAAGGTCGGATGTGTTTTATACTTTGTGGAAGTGTATGTAGTTTCAACAACTGTATATATTGCCTTTAGAAGTACTTGTTTTCGCACGAGAAAGCGTTTTCTATAAAAATTAAACAAAGAATCGTAGTTTAAGACTTGAGCAAGACGTCTTCGGAAAAATAAGTTTGATTAGAAACACTAAAGAATATATAAAAGGTACGATTCAGATTGGTAGGTATACCCTCGAGTTTTTCTCCGACACAAAATAACGGTAAGATAAATTTAGTTTTACATATCTAGAATTTGCCTATGGTATATATGGGCATTAGACTATTGTCAAACAAAATTGTAGGCTTGAGCAGAAATGACAACAAGTTTTTGGAAGTTCCACTACAATTTTTTATTCAAAATAAAAACACTAGAATCATAAGACTTTTATCTTTCTTCTTTGTCAAATAGCCATATATAAGTAAGACAGTCTAGATTTTGTGATGGAACAAAAAGTAATTTAAACCAAAAGTTTCTATGAGAAACATAAGCTGTTACAATCTACTCCTCGAAACTTCTCTGTACAAGATATAAGCAAAGATGCATACGAACAAATAGTTTTGAAATGACAAGTAAAATTGCATGCATGAGCAAAACATTTCCGACCTACCGGATTCGAACCAGTGACCTAAGGATTCTCTGCTTCAACTACAGTCCTCCGCTCTACCAACTGAGCTAAGGTCGGCATTGTAATATAACACTTTATGCATGTATATCACTAAAATTCTACAATCTTAACTTATGTATACAAAGAGTACCATACAAAAGTTTAGCTAAGCACTCCTATGCTATTCAGTTTTATGGCTGTTTGATTTAAAGAACTACATTTTATTACAACTTCCATGAAAGTAATTTCTAATATGTATTATTTTCAAAAGTTCTTTTCCAAAACACTTTAGAAAAACGTGAACGCAGGATTCGCCCACGATAGGGCA
>NW_006256414.1:8131221-8179899 GCF_000478725.1 Eutrema salsugineum | reverse complement strand
TAAGGATTTTCTGCTTCAAATTACAGTCCTCAGCTCTACCAACTGAGATAAGGTCGGATGTGTTTTAACTTTGTGGACCCGTAGTAGATTCAATAACTGTACATATTGCCTTTAGAAGTACTTGTTTTCGCACGAGAAAGCGTTTTCTATAAAAATTATACAAAGAAACGTAGTTTAAGACTTGAGCAAGACGTCTTCGGAAAAATAAGTTTGATTAGAAACACTAAAGAATATATATAAGGTACGATTCAGAATGGTAGGTATACCCTCGAGTTTTTCTCCGACACAAAATAATGGTAAGATAAATTTAGTTTTACATATCTAGAATTTGCCTATGGTATATATGGGCATTAGACTATGGTCAAACAAAATTGAATGCTTGAGCAGAAATGACAACAAGTTTTTGGAAGTTCCACTACAATTTTTTTATCTAAATAAAAACACTAGAATCATAAGACTTTTATCTTTCTTCTTTGTCAAATAGCCATATATAAGTAAGACAGTCTAGATTTTGTGATGGAACAAAAAGTAATTTATACCAAAAGTTGCTATGAGAAACATAAGCTGTTACAATCTACTCCTCGAAACTTCTCTGTACAAGATATAAGCAAAGATGCATACGAACAAATAGTTTTGAAATGACAAGTAAAATTGCATGCATGAGCAAAACATTTCCGACCTACCGGATTCGAACCAGTGACCTAAGGATTCTCTGCTTCAACTACAGTCCTCCGCTCTACCAACTGAGCTAAGGTCAGCATTGTAATCTAACACTTTATGCATGTATATCACTAAAATTCTACAATCTTAACTTATGTATACAAAGAGTACCATACAAAAGTTTAGCTAAGCACTCCTATGCTATTCAGTTTTATGGCTGTTTGATTTAAAGAACTACATTTTATTACAACTTCCATGAAAGTAATTTCTAATACGTATTATTTTCAAAAGTTCTTTTCCAAAACACTTTAGAAAAACGTGAACGGCAGGATTCGAACCTGCGCGGGCAAAGCCCACATGATTTCTAGTCATGCCCGATAACCACTCCGGCACGTCCACTTTTCCTTTACTGGAACATGATTCGGATATTTATCAAGGTATTATATTCTATTGTCCAGCCATATTGTGCTAGCTTGTTGAAAGATAAGTAGAAGAGTCTAAGAAAGCTTTTATACAATTCAACATCTAAAAGAAGAAGAAAAGAAACAGAAATCTATCTTTGAAAACCATTAGAGAATGTCAAAATTCCCAATCATTAAATTTCCAAACGATTCTTTTTTCTAACGATTTTATCCCACTGGGTAAAACGTTAAAAGCCACTTTTATATTTGACACAAACATAGGAATAGTAATAGTAATAAGGAGTGTGGGGCAATGATTGTTCCAATTATTTAAAACAAGAGACATAAAATTCATGCAAGAATATGGCAAAAGACTTTCATTACCATTCGAGAACTTGACAACTTATAGGCACATGCAACTATCTTGTAAATAATATGATATTAACATGGTTCTAAATAATATGATATTTACATGGTACTGATCCGTTAGTGGACTTTCGTTTTCTGTTTTCATCAATAGCTTAACTCTAATATCTTTATAAATTAATTTGAACGTTTCTTATACCGGTTACAGTTAAAGATGAAGACATCCAAAATCCAAATTAATCAGGGAAAAATTAGTTTCTTGTAAGTTTAATGGTATCTCTTTTGAATGTAGCATCCTGAGACATGTTTTTCGACTTGGAGTGTTAACCCGACATAAAAATCTTTTGAGAGAGAAAATTCCGACCTACCGGATTCGAACCAGTGACCTAAGGATATTCTGCTTCAACTACAGTCCTCCGCTCTACCAACTGAGCTAAGGTCGGATGTGTTTTATACTTTGTGGACCTGTATGTAGTTTCAACAACTGTATATATTGCCTTTAGAAGTACTTGTTTTCGCACGAGAAAGCGTTTTCTATAAAAATTAAACAAAGAAACGTAGTTTAAGACTTGAGCAAGACGTCTTCGGAAAAATAAGTTTGATTAGAAACACTAAAGAATATATAAAAGGTACGATTCAGAATGGTAGGTATACCCTCGAGTTTTTCTCCGACACAAAATAATGGTAAGATAAATTTAGTTTTACATATCTAGAATTTGCCTATGGTATATATGGGCATTAGACTATGGTCAAACAAAATTGAATGCTTGAGCAGAAATGACAACAAGTTTTTGGAAGTTCCACTACAATTTTTTTATCTAAATAAAAACACTAGAATCATAAGACTTTTATCTTTCTTCTTTGTCAAATAGCCATATATAAGTAAGACAGTCTAGATTTTGTGATGGAACAAAAAGTAATTTATACCCAAAGTTGCTATGAGAAACATAAGCTGTTACAATCTACTCCTCGAAACTTCTCTGTACAAGATATAAGCAAAGATGCATACGAACAAATAGTTTTGAAATGACAAGTAAAATTGCATGCATGAGCAAAACATTTCCGACCTACCGGATTCGAACCAGTGACCTAAGGATTCTCTGCTTCAACTACAGTCCTCCGCTCTACCAACTGAGCTAAGGTCGGCATTGTAATATAACACTTTATGCATGTATATCACTAAAATTCTACAATCTTAACTTATGTATACAAAGAGTACTATACAAAAGGTTAGCTAAGCACTCCTATGCTATTCAGTTTTATGGCTGTTTGATTTAAAGTACTACATTTTATTACAACATCTATGAAAGTAATTTCTAATAGGTATTATTTTCAAAAGATCTTTCCCAAAACACATTAGAAAAACGTGAACGGCAGGATTCGAACCTGCGCGGGCAAAGCCCACATGATTTCTAGTCATGCCCGATAACCACTCCGGCACGTCCACTTTTCCTTTACTGGAACATGATTCGGATATTTATCAAGGTATTATATTCTATTGTCCAGCCATATTGTGCTAGCTTGTTGAAAGATAAGTAGAAGAGTCTAAGAAAGCTTTTATACAATTCAACATCTAAAAGAAGAAGAAAAGAAACAGAAATCTATCTTTGAAAACCATTAGAGAATGTCAAAATTCCCAATCATTAAATTTCCAAACGATTCTTTTTTCTAACGATTTTATCCCACTGGGTAAAACGTTAAAAGCCACTTTTATATTTGACACAAACATAGGAATAGTAATAGTAATAAGGAGTGTGGGGCAATGATTGTTCCAATTATTTAAAACAAGAGACATAAAATTCATGCAAGAATATGGCAAAAGACTTTCATTACCATTCGAGAACTTGACAACTTATAGGCACATGCAACTATCTTGTAAATAATATGATATTAACATGGTTCTAAATAATATGATATTTACATGGTACTGATCCGTTAGTGGACTTTCGTTTTCTGTTTTCATCAATAGCTTAACTCTAATATCTTTATAAATTAATTTGAACGTTTCTTATACCGGTTACAGTTAAAGATGAAGACATCCAAAATCCAAATTAATCAGGGAAAAATTAGTTTCTTGTAAGTTTAATGGTATCTCTTTTGAATGTAGCAGTCCGAGACATGTTTTTCGACTTGGAGAGTTAACCCGACATAAAAATCTTTTGAGAGAGAAATTCCGACCTACCGGATTCGAACCAGTGACCTAAGGATATTCTGCTTCAACTACAGTCCTCCGCTCTACCAACTGAGCTAAGGTCGGATGTGTTTTATACTTTGTGGACCTGTATTTAGTTTCAACAACTGTATATACTGCCTTTAGAAGTACTTGTTTTCGCAAGAAAAAGCTTTTTTTATAAAAATTAAACAAAGAATGGTAGTTTACGACCTGAGCAAGACGTCTTCGGAAAAATAAGTTTGATTAGAAACACTAAAGAATATAAAAGGTACGATTCATGTAAACTCTATGCATGTATAACAAAGAAACTCTACCAACTGAGCTAAGGTCGGCATTGTAATATAACACTTTATGCATGTATATCACTAAAATTCTACAATCTTAACTTATGTATACAAAGAGTACTATACAAAAGGTTAGCTAAGCACTCCTATGCTATTCAGTTTTATGGCTGTTTGATTTAAAGTACTACATTTTATTACAACATCTATGAAAGTAATTTCTAATAGGTATTATTTTCAAAAGATCTTTCCCAAAACACATTAGAAAAACGTGAACGGCAGGATTCGTACCTGCGCGGGCAAAGCCTACATGATTTCTAGTCATGCCCAATACCACTCCATCACGTCCACTTTTCCTTTACTGGAACATGATTCAGATATTTATCAAGGTATTATATTCTATTGTCCAGCCATATTGTGCTAGCTTGTTGAAGGATAAGTAGAAGAGTCTAAGATAGCTTTTATACAATTCATCAACTAGAAGAAGAAGAAAAGAAACTAAAATTGTGTGAGCCAAAACTCGCACAACCAAAAATTTTTGAAGGAAAAATTAAGGGATCCGAAATTTTTAAGGTTTATCGCAAGAACAGTAAGATCAAAAGAAGATTTTTGCTGGAAAAGTGTTTAAGTCTTATTGCTCTCGAGTGGGTAAAAGTTACATAATGAATCGTGTAAATCACCTATTTATACTAACTCTCTAAACCGCCTAGCCGAGAATCTCGGGAGAGATTTTCGGAATATTTCCTTATCGCTTTGTGCGGCCACCGCCGTTGTATTTCGCCTTGGGTTTTCCGTGGGCTTCATCCTCCGTGGCCTTTATTCGGCCCAGAACAAATTAATCGGCTCGGCCCAACACGAAGGAACGCAGCTCGGCCGCTTATTCTGTCCCACATCTCGGCCCACTTGCATTTCCACTCAGGGCTCGGCCTAAACATCGCACGAGGTGGCTCAGCCTATTTTCTCCTTTCTTCTATGGATCCGGCCCACTTTCATATTCCTCTATTATAGCTCGGCCTTCCTGAACACTTAGCCGTTATGAAGACGGTTTTATCCATTTGGGGTGAAACCGACCCCAACAGTTAGCCCCCCAGCTCATCAGTTTCGGAGACGAGAATGACGAGGTTCATCATTCCTGGCCATGGAGTAAACCGACGGGTCGAGCCACCACGATTCCAGATGAGGCGTTTTGAGAACAAAATGCTGAGCCATTCTTTGACGAGGCGAAAAAGCAGAGCCGTGTTTAGCGACATGGTATTTTTGATAAAGATAAGGCCAAGCCATTTTATTAACGACGAAGCGGTCGAGCCAAAGGATAATGCCGAGCTGACACGTCCTTTTCAGA
Source organism: Eutrema salsugineum (assembly GCF_000478725.1). Lineage (NCBI taxonomy): Eukaryota > Viridiplantae > Streptophyta > Magnoliopsida > Brassicales > Brassicaceae > Eutrema > Eutrema salsugineum. The sequence goes on along the minus strand of NW_006256414.1, from coordinate 8,174,676 downwards.
GGACGCCGAGCCGTGTTGACGTTGATGATAAGGCGTTTTTGAAAGGATGTCGAACCATATTATCGTTAACGACTTGGCAATTTATAATGCCAAGCTGTGTTTCGATGCGACGTCAAGGCGATTTTATTTGGTAGCGCCGAGGCGTGTATTAAAAGTTACGACGAGGCGATTTTGCTTGATAATGCCAAGTTGTGTTTGACGAGGCAATCTAGTTTAGTGATTCCGAGCCATGTTTCAAGATAACGGCGAGGCGTTATCGTATTGAGGATGTCAAGTCATAAGGCATTTTCTACTAAACGAAACGGCTCGGGATCCTTTATCGAGTCTGAATGGGCTCGGTAGTATTGGGCACGGTTCCTTTGTTGATGATCCGAAGCGCGTGCATCGAACGCACTGCAGTAGCAGGTACGCTCCTTGGTGAAGCCGCGCGGATTCCACGCGCCATACTTATATTTCGCTGATTTCCGAGGTTCATGTGGACCCCAAACGAATCGAGACTTTTATATAAGGAGGCTTTTGCTTTCATTCTCCTCATAACTTCAGTCTCCCAAAAATCACAAAGGTAGCTCTCCCTTCTCTCTCTAAATTATTTTCCTCTCCAGCTAGGATTTCAGCTGCTTCCGTCGACTCTCCTCCGTGCCAGCGACAAGATTTTACGGCGCCGGCTTTCTCAGGCCTATCTTTCAGATCTAAAGATGCGAGCCAAGGTGAAGAACCCTTGGGTCTAGATAAATCGATGCGTCGCGATGAATCGTGCTTCGGATCGAGATGAAGGGGGCGCCGAGGCGGCAGCATCCCTGACCCGAGGTGGTGACACAGCCGAGGTGAATGTCCCTTCTGAGTGAGATAATGGGGGCACCGAGGCGGACGCGCCTCTGACCCGAAGTGGTGACAGCGCCGAGGCGAGTGTCCTTTCTGAGCGAGATGATGGGGGCGCCGAGGCGGATGCCTCTCTGACCCGAGGTGGTGATGATAGTGCCGAGGAGGAAACTTTCGTCGATCGAAATGTCGAGCGCGGCGACAGTGGTACCGAGGCGAGCACCTCTGCTGACCGAAGTGACGAGGTTGTTGAGGTGGGGAGTCCAGACGAATCTGTCGAGGCCGAGGCGAGGTCTTGTGCGGACTCTAGCGAAGATTCTGTTGATGATCTCGCGGCGCATATTTTAACGAGACCTCACGAAGGTGGGGCAGACATTTCGTCGTGCTCTTCCCACGGTTTGGCTCCTAACTGTGGCGACACTGTTGATATTTCCAAGGTGAAAGCCGAGGAAGAGATTTTTCCGTTCGACCCGGTCGAGGCGAAGCGAGAAATTGAACGCCTAATGTTGAGCCGAGCCGCCTCATCTTCCAGGCGAACAAGTGTTCGAAAGAAGAGGATTCGATCAGATCCTCCTGGCTCGTCTTTATCTTCAGTCGAATCTCTATAAGCCCTTCGGAATCGTTTTGGGATTTCCGAGGAGGTCGATTTTGTTGTACCGAGGCCCAGCGATCATGCTCATCTTCCGCCTCCCGATCACTTCATCGTTTATGAAAGCTTCTTCGATCTCTGCTTTCTTTGGTTCCCTATTCCCGAAGTGATTTTTTGATACCTCTGGAAACACGGGATTTCCATCGGTCAGATTATGCCGAGAGGATAACTGCATATGATTGGGATTTTGGTGCGGAGTTACGAATGTCGCATAGACGTCGAGCTCGACAATCTGCTGAATTTGTTTGAAATCCGTAAGGCTCCGGGTGGGAAGAAGTTTTATATCTCGAGCAAGGCGCGCCAAAAGATTATCAGCGGCTTCCCCAACAAAGACATTTTTTGGGATGATCGTTTCTTCTTCATCCGGGTCAACGGGGCATCGGTTGGTGACAACTTTATCCGCAAGACCAGGACCGATTGGGAACCGTTTGGTATCCAATCGATGTCTTCCTTCGGCTTGGAAGATTTCGGACTTTATATCTCGATTCTAATGTTTTCGTTATTTCGTTGTTTTCCAGTTCACGATTTCCTTCCTCCGTGCCCCAACGATCTGTTTGTGGTTCGGGATACACTAGCTGCTGGGAGAACTAATTGGAAGCGCTACTTCTGTCTCGAAAGAGTCGAACGGGCCCGATCCATCTTAGCGGGGGTTTCGGTTAGCTCGGTGTTATCCAATTCATCAGGAGATACACGAGACAAAATGGTGATGGAAACTTTCAGAGAAAGGAAAAAGAGAGAGGCTGAGGATATCGCTAGACGAGCTGAGGAGACTTCCAAACGAGGCGAAGATATGTCTTTTCGAGCCGAGGACTGCGCACAAACCTAGGGACGAGGCGCCTGTCGTTGATTCGGGAGATGTCGAGGGTAAAACTGGCGATCACGAAGAAGGAGATATTGCTGCCGAGAAGACTTCCAACATCCCCGAGGAACCGAAAGTTTCCTATGCTAAAACAGTTTCTAACCTAATCATCATTAGTGAAACATGAATCAACAAGCATTAAGAATCAGTTTAATCTGTCATTTAAGCATATAGACAATCATTCTCATGATGAATAACACTTAAACCTCCAACAACCCTGGTTCAGACATTTCATCAAACACTTTTGGTGCATGAAATGTCCAGAATCTAGACCACATATGATTTGTATGGATCTAGCATTAAGAACAGGTTGTAGAGAATGGAATATGCATGATCTAACCCCTAAGCTCACTAATCTACCACTTAAGCACCCTAATCTACATATCTAAGACCTTAATATGGGTTTACTCACTAATCATGATCAACACACTAAATCCTTTGCAAGATGTGTTGTTAATCATGATTAGAAGTGTGATTTGATGATAAGAAATGATAGAACAAGATGGTAAACACTCTTCAAATCGATATTAAACTCAAAAGCAAGGTATTAACAAGTGGTTTTTCACCAAAAAGGAAAAGGAGACTAAAGATAGGATAAAAGTTCTCTCCAAATTAGGTCTAAAAAGTATTTATAGAAGCCTTGGACGAACCGGGTCAGCCCGGAACAAACCGGGTACTGACTCGGCTTTGGTGGGTAAAGAAGGAGTTTGCCAGGGTCTAGCAGGTTTTGGTCAGGCCGTGGCAAGTGACCGTGTCAAATCCTGTATCTCTTGTTCTTGGGTGAATCATGGTGCCATGGGTCTCCTCTGATCGTGATGCATGGCCGCGTTAAACGCCAAAAGATTGCACAAAGTTGCCACGGCCAAGTCCTAAGCCGTGGCATGGAGACCGTGTCAAATGCCGAATGTGAGTAAAGTCCTTCCGCGGCCAAATGTTACCTTGTCACGGTCAAGTGTAGGCCGTGGCATGAAGATCGTGTCAAACCCCGAAGAACTGCAATCAAGTGCCACGGTCAGATGTGGACCGTGGCATTCCACTGTGCCATCTTTCCCTTAGCATAATTTCAAAGCCAAGATAGGGGTTATCAATCTCGCATCGTTCAGGGCTACTCGGACCACTTCGCCTTCAGGGAAGCACAACTTCTAGGGTACTGATCGGAATAGCGTGATTCCATTTTCAGTGGATAAAGGACTCAGACATCTTCAACTTTGGTGAAAGGACCTTCGGTGCTTGAGAAGTGGAAGGTTTCCTGGAGGGCTCATCTTCGCAGTGCTTTGACACGATCAGAAAGAAGCTTCTAGACATGTGTCCATTCCGGAAACGTTATCTCCTTGCTCATAGTTCCGAATTGAATGATCTCAGATTTTCTGGAAAGAGGACTCAAATATCTCGGATTCTGATGAAGGCCCCGTAAACTGAATCGGTCTGGAAGTGCACCGTCCTTTGCATTCTTCGGAGCTCATCGGGTCGGTCCAAAACGGCAGCGAGACAGGAGTTTCTTCCGACGAGCTTAACTTTCTGCTCACGCCTCCGAATCCTATTACTCCACTTGCTCTGGAACCATGATCCAATCTTCTCCAACTTTGATAAAGCACCCGACAGATGAATCGGAACGGAAGGTTCCCCGGACAGGCGATTTTGGAAATGTGTCTGCACCCGGAAATATTTGGCCGAGGAATTCATTAAGCCGGTACGCGTTTTGGCCGAGGAATCCACCCGCGGTACATGAGAATGGCCGAGAAAAACCTTCCTGCGGTACGCGAGAATGGCCGAGAACCTCCAAAACCCATTTTCACCATCTTTCAAGCCTTGATCACCATTTCTCTTCCTGGATTCATCCTTTCAACTCCAAATAGCTCCAAATACACCTGATAAACATTCAAAACATGAAAAGACTCATTGGGACCTAATGCAACTCCTAAGTTCTAAAACAAACCCTAAGGACCTAAAATGCATGAAATAAAACATGATTTGGAATGAAATATGCAACCTAAATGATGCAAATTATGAACATATCAACTCTCCCACACTTGTCCTTTGCTTGTCCTCAAGCAAAAAGAGAAAATGAGAGAAAGATGTTGTATGCATTGGGAGTTCATATTCCTTAATGAGAGACTGTATCACTAAAAGAATTCAAGGCTCACTGTCCTAGTTGCTAATTCTAAGATGCATTGCAAACAAGATTACTCACAAAACTTTAGCCATACATGTCAATGAATGAATCAAGCTCAAGCTTAAGTTTTTCACAAACAGCCATAGTTCCAACCTTTTGACATTCATTAAAGCTCATGTGAATCATGCTTATGCAAATCATGTGAACTCACTTGTCTTGGGACAGGGTTATGAGACAAAAATGATCTCATTTAATGCTTTGGCTTCCATTCAGCTCAAGGGATCACTCAAGAAGGAATAAACTTTAACAGAATGCTAAGGGTAAAAGGCAACTGGTGCATACAAGAGCAGAATCCCATCTACCCAATGCCCTAAATTGGTCTTTCACCTTAACTCTACTCCCATGAAGATCACATCCTAGCTACTCCTCTCTCAATACATTCATTGCCTTATCAACCCTTTCCTCACTTCACTCTCATTCTTTCTTTCTCACCAGGGGATTCATCTTTTCAACTTTAAACTCAGGTTTTGGGGTCTGAATATTACACTTAGCTCTTTTTCATAACACACATTCTAGCCTCTTTTCTTTTCTTTCCAGACACTTGAGCCTTTTTGGCTTCTTTTCTTTTCTTTTTACTTAGAGGCTAGACTTTCCTTTTCAATACACAAGAGCTTTTCTTTCCTTACACAGCAGACCCCAAACCTCTTTCTTTTCTTTTCCAACCCCTAGTTCTCATCTCAAACTTTCTCTCTACCACTCAATGTTTCTCAAGAACTCTTCCTAGCCTATTCTAGACTCGTGATGTTGAGCTAGATCTACATGAGACCCTACTCCTTTCGCCCTAAACCCAACACTTTCTGTCAAGTTTATTCAGAAAAAGGCCTCACATCTCTCACTATAGTGTTTCAGGCTTCAAGGAAGGTTTGGTTAAAGGCGTGGAACTGTCTCAAAGTGTGAGAACAGCTACTTGAGCTAGCAAAGAGTGGTAAAAGGGATAAGAGAGCTCAAATATTTTAAGGGTACCCATGAGTTCACAATGACATGCACAAGCAATGATAATTAGATTGTCAAATTGAGGTTCTCACTTAGATAAGGATGGACTATTCAAAGCTTGATTCACTCAACAAGTTCAAAGCATGGATCAGGCTTGATTTCATTCTTGTTTAAATGCAGCAAAGAACTAGAAACTAGGGCAGTGAACCGAAATCTTAAAATGATATTCTCTCAAGGAAAAACCTATCATTACTCCCTTGCATTGATGCAGCCTACATGAATATGCAACTAGACTCAATCCTAAAAATGGGAATGCAACTACATGATCATTTTTTTGTGAAAATTTTTCAGATTTTTCAATTTTTTTGGTTTTTTATATGCACTTAGATGAAACTCTACATGAATGCATGCAAGAATGTGACTCAAGACTCAAAGTGTAAAATAAGAACAGAGAAAACATGATTAGTAAAAGATGAAACTCCTCCCCCACACTTAAATAACACAGTCCCTTGTGTTATAAAAGCATGAGAAAGGAGTTAAAGCAAAGCAAACAAGTAAAATGCAAAAGGGAAAAGAAGATCTACATGCATATGTACAGAGTTTTGAGTGTTTACCTCAATCACTGAGGTCTGATCCCAGGTAGTGGGATGGGTTGGTGGTGGAGCAGGATGGAGTTGAGTATCTAGGTGGGCTGCTCTCAGGTGAGTCTGGTTGGAACGCTGTGGCTGGGTTAATCCAGTCTTCTTTTCCTGGTGGGAGCACGAGGTCATGGGCTGCTGAGCTTTCTCCCACCTCTTATCTTGTATCTCGTTTGGGTGAGGTGGCTGGAGCTGTGAGTTTCTTCACCTTCTTCTTAAGTTGCCTGACACAGTCAACGAGCTTGTGGATCGTTTTGTCTTGCCATTTGCACCATTTCTGAAGGCTGTTAACTCTGGAATACAGCTTCCTTGTGTGATAATCAGGTTCACCCCAAACATAAGGATCAAAGTGGTACCGGCCTGCTCCCATTCTTCTTTCAAGATCTCTTGGCTCCTCATTCTCACAACCGGCGGTCCTAGTTGTGCTCTGCTCTTCAACTGTCTCCTTTTCCTTGCAACTTGAGGTCCTCTTGCATTTGCGAATTGGAGGGTGAATGGCCCGGTTGTAGAGCTGATCCTTTAGAACAATAAAGGAGACATTGTGCCTTTCTGTGAGAGTGGTGATGGCTGGGTGTAGCAACAGAACTTGAACTTTCTCATCTTGTAAGAGTTTGAAGGTGTACAAGAAGTTTTCACCATTGCTTTCTGTTAAGAACCCAACCTTGGTGAGGGTAGCTTCATCAATCAACTCAGGCTTGACCTCAACATCATCAAAGACAAAACCCCTTGCTTTCAAAATCTTTGTCACTAGCCATCCATTGTGCAACTTAGTGAGTTTCTGCCTTTTACCCTCACTCCAAGCAATGTCTTTGTATATCAGCATATGGCGTGCCAAGAATGCACCACTAGATGGGATGTAGTGTGGGAGGCGAAATTCTCTCTTGCTCCTCAAGTGACTGATCAGAGGATGTAGACCCATACCCAGTAGCTCCATGTCAGCTAGATGCACCACACCATCATTGTGCTTGGTAAAGAACATTTGGCAAAGCACCTTGTGAGCATAGCGGATGGCTGGGTTTCTTATCCATGAGCTCTTGCATCTTCCTTCTCTTTATAGATCTTTGAGCTCTCAAAAGCACCAAGCCTAATCTCCTCAAGTTCATGGAGTTGGATGACCCTCTTCTCTTGAGCTGCCTTGATGTCAAAGTTCAGCAACTTCACAGCCCACAAAGCCTTGTACTCCAACTCAACAGGAAGGTGGCAGCTCTTCCCATATAGCAGACTAAAAGGTGATGTCCCAATTGGAGTTTTAAAGGCAGTCCTATAAGCCCACAATGCATCATCTAGCCTTTTGCTCCAATCTTTTCAGCTTGAGCTATCAGTCCTCTCAAGAATGGCCTTGATCTGTCTATTGGATACTTCAACCTAGCCACTAGTTTGAGGATGATATGGAGTAGCTATCTTGTGTTTCACTCCATGCTTTCTCAGCAAACCCTCCAAAGTCTTGTTCACAAAATGAGATCCTCCATCAGAGATAACAACCCTTGGAACTCCAAATCTTGGGAAGATAATGCTCTTGAACAGCTTCACTACAACCATGGAATCATTGGTAGGGGAAGCAATGGCCTCAACCATTTGGACACATAGTCCACAGCAACAAATATATACTGATTCCCATAGGATGAAATGAAGGGCCCCATAAAGTCAATTCCCCAGAAATCAAAGATCTCAACCTCTAGGATTGGATTTTGAGGCATCTCACTCCTCTTTGAAATGTTCACATGCCTCTGACAGGCATCACATGCTGAAACAACTAGCTGAGCATCTTTGAACATTGTGGGCCACAAAAACCCACTCTGAAGAACCTTGGCCAAGTCTTGAATGCTCCCATGTGACCCCCAAAAGCTGAACCATGACACTCTTGCAACACAGGTTGAATCTCCTCCTCAGCAAGACACCTTCTATACAGCTGATCTTTGTTCAGGACATACAGGTAAGGCTCATCCCAATGATATCTTTGGACATCTCTGAAGAACTTCTTCCTGTGGTAAGCATCTAATTCAGGTGGTTCCACTCTACAAGCAAGATAGTTCACAATATCAGCAAACTAGGGCATCCTCTTCTCTTGGATGCTATCCACTTCTTCAAACTCCAAATAAGAATGGAGCACCATCAGTGATTCCTCAGGAAGACTGTCATTAAGAGGCACTTCAGAGTCTATTCTCAACCTAGAGAGATGGTCTGCAGCTCCATTCTCTATACCCTTTTTGTCCTGTACTTCCATATCAAACTCCATAAGTAGAAGAACCCATCTCAATAGTCTTGGCTTAGCATCTTTCTTGGTCATCAGATACCTGAGGGCTGCATGATCAGTATATACAATGACTTTTGATCCCACCAGGTAGCTTCTGAATTTATCAAAGGCAAAGACTATTGCCAGAATTTCCTTCTCAGTGGTAGCATACTTCTCTTGTGCAGAGTCAAGTGTTCTACTAGCATTGTAGATAACATGTAGCTTCTTGTCCTTCCTTTGGCCAAGTACTACTCCAACTGCAAAGTCAGATGCATCTGTCATAACCTCAAAAGGAAGGGACCAGTCTGGGGCTTGGACAATTGGTGCACTGACTAATGCATCCTTGATCATCTTGAAGGCCTCTTCACACTCAGCATCAAAGATAAAATCAACTTCTTTCCACAACAGCCTTGTTAAGGGCCTGGCTATTCTTGAGAAGTCTTTGATAAATCTTCTGTAAAACCCTGCATGCCCAAGGAAACTCCTTATTCCTTTGACTGAAGTGGGAGTTTGCAGATTCACCATCACTTCCACCTTTACTCTGTCAACCTCTATGCCCTTCTCAGATATCTTGTGCCCAAGTACTATTCCTTCCTGCACCATGAAGTGGCATTTCTCCCAGTTCAACACCAAGTTATGCTGCTCACATCTCTCCAAGACCTGTGACAAATTAGAGAGACAATCCGAGAAGGAGGAGCCATAGACACTAAAATCATCCATGAACACCTCAACCTTCTCTTCAATGATGTCAGAGAATATATGCATCATGCAATGTTGAAATGTGGCATGGGCATTACAGAGACCAAAAGACATGCGCCTGTATGCAAATGTGCCATAAGGGCAAGTGAATGTTTTTTTCTCTTTATCTCGGGGATCTATGGGGATTTGAAAGAATCCTGAGTACCCATCAAGAAAACAAAAGAAGGGGTGGTTTGCAAGCCTCTCTAACATCTGATCAATGAAAGGCAAAGGAAAATGATCCTTTCTAGAGGCTGCATTGAGCTTTCTATAGTCTATACACATTCTGTGTCCAGTTACAGTCCTAGTAGCTATCAGCTCATCCTTCTCGTTTTTAACCACTGTGATACCACCCTTCTTGGGCACAGCATGAACAGGAGATACCCATCTTGAGTCAGAGATTGGGTAAATTATCCCTGCCTCAAGAAGTTTGAGTATCTCCTTCTTAACCACCTCCTTAAGGTTGGGGTTAAGACGTCGTTGATGCTCAATAGAGGACATAGATTGGTCCTCTAGGTGTATCCTGTTGGTGCAAATGTCAGGAGAGATCCCTCTAATATCAGCCAAAGAATATCCTATGGCTCTCCTGAACTTTCTTATCTCACTAAGCAATGCACTCTCTTGATGCTCTAATAAGCTATCATTGATGATTACTGGATATGTGGAGTTTAAGCCCAAGAATGCATACCTGAGCCCTGTTGGTAAAGGCTTGAGCTCAACAGGGGGTGCATCAGCCTCATTCCAATCCTTGTCCAAGCTGCATTGGTTCATGTCTGATCCTTTGATAGCAAAAACTTCAGAGCCACTTTGTTGCAGTTCCCAAAACCTTGCCTCAGGACCAAGCTCTCTAGCATTGTCCAAATAAAACTTGTACCCTTCACTTGCTTCTGCTAAGAGCCCATTGTCTCCTTGTTCTTGAGTTAGAGCAGCTTGAAGAGGATCCTCAGTGTTCAGTTCCTCAAGCAACTCATCAGCCAACTGATCCATTGTCTCCACATAGAAACATTGACCTTCAATGGTGGGTTTCTTCATCATCTCATTCACATCAAACTTGAGCTTCTCAGACCCAAGTTGAAGCTCTATTATCCCACCTCTCACGTCAATAATAGCTCCTGCAGTGGCCAGGAATGACCTGCCCAAGATAAGAGGATCAACTGGTTCCTCATCCATTTCCAGCACAACAAAAATCAGTTGGAACCTCAAAACCACCAATCTTGACAGGTAGATCTTCCAACATACGAACAGGTAATCTAACTGATCTATCTGCAAGGATTAAGAGAGATCCTTGCAGGTTTGAAGACTCTAAAGCCCAGCTTCTTTGCTATGGAGAATGGCATCAAGCTGACTGATGTTCCTAGATCACAAAGACATCCAGAGAATAGAAGAGGTCCAATGGCACAAGGGAGTGTGAAACTCCCTGGATCAGTCAACTTTCTTGGAATGGACTTCTTTTGAATGATAGCACTGCATTCATGACTTAGTACCACCATGCCTTGAAGCTCTTTAGTCTTGTTCAGAATGGCATCCTTCAAAAACTTACCCATCTTTGGCATCATTAGGAATGCATCAATGAGAGGCATTGTGAGTGGTGTCTCCTTGAGTACCTTCTCAAATACAGCTCTTGCCTTGTCTACAAGCTGCTTCTTAAACCTCCCTGGAAATGGGTGCTTGGGTTGGTATGGAGGTGGTGGCACATATACCTTTTCTGGTTCAGGTTCCTTTGCTACCTCTTTACGCTTTTCTTTCCTTAGTTTCTCAGCAACTTGATCATCTTTTAAGGCTGCCTCCCCCTCAGTTTGATCATTGTCCTCAATGATCAACTTGTTGTTTTCAATACCAGGTAACTCCTTTCCACTCCTCAGTGTAATGGCCTTAGCATATTCCTTGGTGTTGGGTTCTGGTTTTCCAGGTAGGTGACCTTGGTTCCTTGAGCTTGATGCCTGGTTTTGCTTCAGTTCCTTGATTTCCTGCTGCATGGCTGCATTCTGGCTTGCAAATATCTGTTGACCCTGAAGTAGTTGTTGCAGAATACCAACCATATCTGACCCCATCTGTGGCTGCTGTTGAACCGGCGCCTGCTGTTGGAACTGTGGTGGACCAAACCCTGGTGGTGCCTTTTGCTGTTGTTGTAAACTGAAACCAGTACCCTGAAATGGTTGCAGTTGCTGACCAAAACCCTGATTCTGAGCAAACTGATTCTTTGGGTTGGAAAGACCCTTGAAAGTTGTTCTTGGGAACAAAGTTCTTTGGAGCTTGAGAATTGGGATAGACCTGGTCTTGTGGGTTAGCGACATTGGGATTCCTATAAGAGAGGTTCTGATTTGCATTGCCATACTGATATCTTTGGAACCTCTGATTCCCAATGTAGTTAAGCTCCTCCTGGGTTAGACCTTCTTCACTTATGTTCTCAAAGATCTGAGAAGGTTCCTCATATTCCCCTACAAAGTGCATTGGCTTTTGAGTGGTGAATTTCAACTTGTCTAATTCACTCCTCAACTCCTTAACTTCTCTAGTGAGCCTCTGTTCTGAGCTTGAACCTTCAGATCTATTTGATCTGTCATAGTCTTCTCCATAACTGTCATTGCTCATTGCTAAGTTCTCCACTAGCTCTAAAGCAGCATGAATTTCTTTACCCAGAAAGTTCCCATTGGAAGCAGTATCCAGCTGGTTTCTAATCTTGGGAAGAGCTCCTCTATAAAGTGTGCTGAGAAGAGAAGCCTCACTAAACCCATGTTGTGGGCATTGGTTGGTGTAGCTCATGAATCTCTCATATGCTTCACCAAAACTCTCTTTGCTGTGCTGAGTGAAGCTAGAGATTTGGTTTCTCAGTTTTGCAGTTCTCGAGGTGGAGAAGAACTTAGATAGAAAGGCTTGCTTGCATTGCTCCCAGGTTTGAATGGAGCCTCTTGGAAGATTCTTCTCCCATTGGTGAGCTTTGTCACCAAGACTGAATGGGAATAATCTTAGCTTGAAACTGTCCTCAGAAACTCCATTAATCTTTGTCAGATCACACACTTTATCAAATTGATCCAAGTGTTCCAAGGGATCTTCCATTGCTAATCGATGGAACTTTGAGTTCTGGACCATATTCAACAAGGATGCCTTCACTTCAAAGTTGTTGTTTTGCACAGGTGGTGCCTGAATTCCAGCTCCCTACTGATGAGCATTTGCCTGTCATTCTCTCCAACATAGACCTGTGGCTGCTCATATCTCCTTTGCTGGTGTTGGAAGGGCTGATGTTGGTGGTGCACCTATTGTCTTTGCTTTGCATTGGCCTGATGCCTCTGCTGATGAGCTGGAGCTTGTCCCTGGTGGACATAAGCTTGCTGTTGATGCACCTGTTCCTGATGAACATTACCCTGATGTAACCCTTGACCAACTCCATTACCAGCTGCATTACCAGCTCCATTACCCTGAGCCTGCTGCTCCTGAAACGGTTGTTCTATGTCAACCACATGCTCTCTTTGATCTTCCATATCAGCCTGATCAATCTGTCTTCCACGCCTGTCCCTTCTCCTCCTTGGTACCAAAAGATTTATGTTGTCGTTTAAAGGGAAAGGTGGACCACAGCTTCTTGATCTAGACTTGGTGTTCATGCACCTGAAATCACAAACAGAACTTGAAAGGAATCAGTAAAAACAAAAAAAGAAAGCACTTGATCTCAAGAACAGATCAGAGCTTAATGCTAAACACTCCACAATTTGGCAACGACGCCAATTGATAGACAAGACTTTTTAGGGTCTCAGGGCTATCAATCCCCTTGTCAATGTAGCACAAAGAGGTTATCAATCCAAGAATGTGGTGATAGACACTAAGCTATGTGATCAGTTTCTCAATTCAAGTAAACAAGAGTGATTTTTGATTTGACTAATGAAAAATACAAATTTAAAACAAGATTAATGACTAAGAAGTGATCAGACAAAGAACTATGCAAGTGACAAATGATAAGAATGTATGTATGATGATGAGAAAGGTCTTAGACATGATAGTGGATTAGGGTGCCTTCAGCGATAAACTAGTGAGCTAATGAACCATATGATCAAGCAAACCATTCAACTTAAACATCATTAATTAAGTTAATCCTCTCATGAAGGTATCAACTCCTATGCTAAAACAGTTTCTAACCTAATCATCATTAGTGAAACATGAATCAACAAGCATTAAGAATCAGTTTAATCTGTCATTTAAGCATATAGACAATCATTCTCATGGTGAATAACACTTAAACCTCTAACAACCTTGGTTCAGACATTTCATCAAACACTTTTGGTGCATGAAATGCCCAGAATCTAGACCACATATGATTTGTATGGATCTAGCATTAAGAACAGGTTGTAGAGAATGGAATATGCATGATCTCACCCCTAAACTCACTAATCTACCACTTAAGCACCCTAATCTACATATCTAAGACCTTAATATGGGTTTACTCACTAATCATGATCAACACACTAAATCCTTTGCAAGATGTGTTGTTAATCATGATTAGAAGTGTGATTTGATGATAAGAAATGATAGAACAAGATGGTAAACACTCTTCAAATCGATATTAAACTCAAAAGCAAGGTATTAACAAGTGGTTTTTCACCAAAAAGGAAAAGGAGACTAAAGATAGGATAAAAGTTCTCTCCAAATTAGGTCTAAAAAGTATTTATAGAAGCCTTGGACGAACCGGGTCAGCCTGGAACAAACCGGGTACTGACCCGGCTTTGGTGGGTAAAGAAGGAGTTTGCCACGGTCTAGCAGGTTTTGGTCAGGCCGTGGCAAGTGACCGTGTGAAATCCTGTATCTCTTGTTCTGGGGTGAATCATGGTGCCACGGATCTCCTCTGATCCTGATGCATGGCCACGTCAAACGCTGAAAGATTTTACAAAGTTGCCACGGCCAAGTCCTAAGCCGTGGCATGGAGACTGTGTCAAATGCCGAATGTGAGTAAAGTCCTTTCGCGGCAAAATGTTACCTTGCCACGGTCAAGTGTAGGCCGTGGCATGAAGATCGTGTCAAACCCCAAAGAACTGCAATCAAGTGTCACGGTCAGATGTGGACCGTGGCATTCTACCGTGCCATCTTTCCCTTAGCATAATTTCAAAGCCAAGATAGGGGTTATCAATCTCGCATCGTTCAGGGCTCCTCGGACCACTTCGCGTTCAGGGAAGCACAACTTCTAGGGCACTGGTTCGAATGGCGTGATTCCAGTTTTAGTGGATAGAGGACTCAGACATCTTCAATTTTGGTGAAGGGACCTTCGGTGCTTGGGAAGTGGAAGGCTTCCTGGAGGGCTCATCTTCGCAGTGCATTGACACGATCAGAAAGAGGCTTCTAGACATGTGTCCATTCCGGAAAGGTTATCTCCTTGCTCATAGCTCCGAATTGAATGATCTCAGATGTTCTAGAAAGAGGACTCAAATATCTCGGATTCTAATGAAGGCCCCGTAAACTGAATCGGTCTGGAAGTGCACCGTCCTTCGAATTTTTCGGAGCTCATCAGGTCGGTCCAAAACGGCAGCGAGAGAGGAGTTTCTTCCGACGAGCTTAACTTTCTGCTCACGCCTCCGGATCCTATGATTCTACTTGATCTGGAAACATGATCCAATATTCTCCAACTTTGATGACGCACCCGACAGCTGAATCGTACCGGAAGGTTCCCCGGACAGGCGATTTTGGAAATGTGTCTGCACCTGGAAATTTTGGCCGAGGAATTCATTAAGCCGGTACGCGTTTTGGCCGAGGAATCCACCCGCGGTACATGAGAATGGCCGAGAAAAACCTTCCTGCGGTACGCGAGAATGGCCGAGAACCTCTAAAACCCATTTTCACCATCTTTCAAGCCTTGATCACCATTTCTCTTCCTGGATTCATCCTTTCAACTCCAAATAGCTCCAAATACACCTGATAAACATTCAAAACATGAAAAGACTCATTGGGACCTAATGCAACTCCTAAGTTCTAAAACAAACCCTAAGGACCTAAAATGCATGAAATAAAACATGATTTGGAATGAAATATGCAACCTAAATGATGCAAATTATGAACATATCAGCCAACACCCAAGAAGCTTATTGTGGACGACGCCAACGCCTCAGCCAAAATATTCTTCAAAGTGAACAACGCCAACGTTTCTCTGTCCCGTCCTGATAAGCTTAGGCGCCCGAAGTCCTACGCCGCGATGGCGCAGCGTGGAACAAAGGTATATCCTTAACCGTCTACTGTCTCTTGTTAAATTGTTCGAAAATAACCCCCTCCTTTTTTTTGTCTATCAGTTTATCGCTCCGGTGAAAGAGCTGTTGGCCGGGTACGAAGCCGACGCACTCAAGGATGAGCGTCGTGTGGACGAGGCAAAACAAGACGCTTCGCTGTTGAAAGCCGATATGGATAAAGCATTAGCAAGAATTGCTGCGCTGGAGGGAGAGAAAGGGTCTATAAAGGCCGTTCTTGATAAGGCGGTTACTCGTTTTGAGGAGTCTCGGGTCCGAAAGAACAGCGAAATTGCTTCCCTGAAGAGGCAGATCGCGGCCAAGGACGCACTTCTTGAGTCCCGGTTGAAGATTGCTAAAAAGGAGGCCAGGCGTGAGGCGGCAGCTAAGTTCCAGGAACGTCTTGCTGAGATCGAGAAGAAGATGGGAGATTTGGAGAAGGCCAAAAGAGACGAAAAAGACCTCGGTCAAATTCGGAGCAACCTTGTTCTTATCGGCGACCTTTGGAAACCAGATGCGAGCCTCGACATGGAAGATGAGAAACTGAAGAACTGGGAGGCCGAGCTGATCGGAGCCGAGGAGATGTTCGAGCGTGCTGCCACGGATCTGAGGGAGAAATTAGTGGTTTCGCCGGTTTCCCCGGACTCCGTTGATTCTCGGATGGGTAACGAGCCACTCGAGGTATTCGCCGCTGCGGTTCGAGTTGTGGATCCGACGGGAGCTAACATCAACACCCCGAGGGCTAATGATCTCGTAGTTAAGGGCATCTCCGATATGCACCAGGAGGGATAGTTGATTTCTCGAGTTCTTATTTGCGTTTGCTGCTTTTTATTTTGTTGTTTTTTTTATATGCCTGGATGGCTTTTTCCGTATTCGTGCTCTTGCTTGTTTCTGAACCTCGTGCCTGGAAGGCTTTATCCACTTGACCACTGAACTTAAGCTTGTATGATAGTGACTTTGTTCATCTCTGAACTGCCTGTTTTTGCCTTGGCAATTTCGTGGAGATTGTGTGTCTCGTGTTGCAAATCCCTTTTTTTGTGAAAAGTTTTTGTCCAAAGTGGGGAAATCTTTTGCTGTTTTCTCTGGCCAAGCTGTTCTAAAGATTGACGGAATATATTGAATAAGCCGTTTTGGTACCCTAAATATCGAATGGATCTTTTTAAAATGTCGAATGAGTAGTGTTCCCCAGCTGGGAGGTATGTCCTTGTTAGACAATTATTTGCGAAGGGAATTGACGTTCCTCTATGTATCTGGATGCTAGTGCCGAGGTGTTGAGTTTGAATTACTCGTTGTCGAGGTTCATGTCTAAGTAGACGGTATTTAGAATTTGATCGTAGACCGGCGTTCCCGGATAAATGTGTTGCCGGGTTTTAAGAGTTCGGCTTGGTTTTAGAGAAAGCGATATAGTCTCGACTTATAATCTCGTATGCGATAGCGAACCGTGGCGACCGATACGTTTTTGGTCTGAAATTTGTATAGAGCGCTTTATTTTAATCCGTAGAGGGATGTAACTTGCACCCTCGTCCTAGGAAAGGTGGTAAAAAGTCCATTTAGAGAACTTTGTGACTGTTGTCTTGTTGTGGCCAGCAACGAGGCGAGGTGTTTGGAACTATAGATCAGGAAATTTTGCCGAATAGAATGCCAGGACAAGTAAAAGTCTAGGAGAAGTGTACACAAGTGATGCATGAAAAACTAGCCGAAGTGACAATTAGTGAATGAAAAATCCGAAGTGAACATGAGTAAATGAAAAACTAGCTGAAGTGAGAATAATCTTAGAGACAGTAGACTCGACGAGCTAAAATCTTAAAGTTAATGAAGGTATGTGTATACGTACCCACTCCCCCCTTTTTAGGAGGGGGGACAGTTGAACCCATCTGAGGACGGGCTGCCTACGTACCCTTTGCAGGGATCAAGCCATCCCGTAGTTCATGTTGACCGTGTTGTAATCTTAGTGATAATACTTCTTTAGGTGCATTGCATTCCACGATCTTGGAATTGCTTCGTCAGCTACCGTCGCAAGTTCGTAGAGTCCTGGGCGAACTACTTTTGTAATCTTGTAAGGGCCTTCCCAATTTGCTCCAAGCTTTCCTGCATTCCTCTCGGCAATGTTTTGGAATACTTTTCGAAGAACGAGCTCTCCTTCTTTAAATCTTCGGCTTCGGAAATTTTTGTTGTAGTATCTCGCCGTTGCTTGTTGGTAGTTCTGGACTCGGATTAGAGCCTGGTCGCGCCTTTCGTTGATTAAGTCGAGCTCATCCAGCATCATTAAATGATTCAAGCACTCCTGTCCTGGCAGAAGTCTTCGTCGATTCCCTGGGATATCCACCTCAGGGGGGAAATACACACTCTGTTCCAAAGACGAGAGTGAATGGAGTTTCCCTAGTGGCTCGGCGCGGAGTCGTCCGATGCGACCAAAGGACTCCTTCGAGTTCGTCTGCCCATCGTCTTGTTCAGGCCGTCTAGGATCGTCTTGTTGGCTGCTTTGGCTTGTCCATTCCCCTGGGAATATCTCGGCATAGATTTGCTCAGACGAATTTCCCATTTCTCGCAGAAAGCTTCAAAGCGAGTTGAGATGAACTGGGACCCGTGTCGGCAGATGATATTTTTCCAGACGAAGTGTTCGACTTGAGCGTCCTTTATGCTCGCGTAGGAGTCGGCCTCGACCCATTTAGAAAAATAATCTGTAAGGACGAGCGGAAAACGCTTCTGCTTCAATAGATCTAAAGGCCCGACTATATCCATCGAACATCTCATGAAGGGATAAGGTGATGAAATCGACAACAGCAGCTCGGTAGGTTGATGGATTGTAGGCGCGTGCCGTTGACACTTCTCGCACTTCGCCGTAAACCTCTCGCAATCCTTGACCATCGTAGGCCAGAAGTAACCGTGCCGTTTTATCTTGATCGCAAGTGACCTTCCGCTAGAGTGGTTTCCACACGCGCCGCTGTGCACCTCGTGTATTATCTTTCTTGCTTCCGGTCCCTCGACACACGTCATTAGCGGTCCTGAAAATCTCCATTTGAACACTTCGCCGTCGAAGAGGACGTATCGTGCGGCTAGAGCCCTTAATTTGCGGACTTCCCACATGTTGGATGGTACTTCTCCATTGGCGATGTAGACTCGGATAGCTCCGAGCCATTCCTTGTCGGAGACGTACTCCAGTTTGGTTAGCGAGGCGTCTTCTTCCATAGCGATTGCTTCGTCGTTCTCTGGTTCTTCCTCGAGATGATTGATGAGCCGAACTCCTTCTACCTCCTCTATGCTTGGACGTTCAATGAATTCGACTAGAATTGTTCGACGGAGATCCGGGTATGAGGTTGAAGCAAGTGCTGCTAAGGCGTCCGCCGAGGTGTTTTCGCCTTGGCGTATTCGTGTGACTTCGTACTCGTCAAACTTTCGTACACAATCTTGGACTACTCTAAGGTAAGCTCCCATTCTTTCATCCTTCGCCTCATACTCTCCGTTAAATTGACATGCTACAAGCTGTGAATCGCAAAAGGCTCTTATTTTTCGAACTTTGATTCCATGTGCAAGTCGTATGCTAGCGATCAGCGCTTCGTACTCTGCTTCGTTGTTCGAGGCGTGGAAGTTCAGGCGAAAAGACTGCTCCAATATTTCTCCGGTGGGAGAGGTGAGACAGATTCCTATTCCTGAGCCGTGTTTAGATGACGAGCCGTCGATGTGCAGCATCCAAACTTTGGCTGGGGTTGGCTCGGTCGTCGCCTCGGTCGGAAGTTCAATGAGAAAATCTGCGAGCACCAGTGATTTTGCAGATGACCTGTTCCGATACTCGATGTCGTACTCGCTCAACTCTATGACCCATTTGGCGAGCCGCCTAGATTAGCTCGGGCTGTGCAGGATCGAGCACAGCGAAAGGGTAGCGAGCACAATAATCGAATGTGATTGGAATTATGGAAGCAGCTTGCGAGCCGATACTACAACGGCCTGGGCAACCTTCTCGATCTGGGGGTAACGGGTCTCGGCATCGGTCAATGTCTGACTGATGTAAAAGATGGATTTCTGTTCAGATCACTCTTCTCTTATCAGCACCCCGCTCACGGCCGTAGCGGATACAGCGATGTAGAGGAAGAGAGGCTCTCCTTCTACTGGTTTCGGCAAGACCGGCGGGCTTGCCAGATAACCCTTCAACTCCTGGAAAGCTGCTTCGCATCGCTCGTCCCACTCGAACTTTTTATTTCATAGTAGGATGTCGTAGAAAGGCAGACACTTGTCGGTAGAACGGAATATGAATCTGTTTAGCGCGGCGACTCTTCCCGTGAGCCTTTGAACTTCTCGTTTTTTTCTTGGAGAGAGCATCTCGACTAAAGCCTTGATCTGCTTGGGGTTCGCTTCAATGCCTCGATGAGTTACCAAGTAGCCGAGGAACTCTCCCGAGGTGACTGCGAATCTGCCTTTTGCCGGGTTTAGTTTCATGTTGTGCTTGTTCAATTGCTCGAAGCATTCTCATAGGTGCGCGATATGGTCTTTTTCTTCAATCGATTTAACCAGCATGTCGTCGATGTATACCTCCATAGTTTTTCCGAGCTGATCTGTGAACATCTTATTGACGAGCCGTTGATATGTTGCCCCCGCGTTTTTGAGTCCGAACGGCATCCCGCAATCGGTTATGAACGCCGTTTTTTCTCTGTCATCGGGATGCATCAGGATTTGGTTGTAACCTAAAAATACGTCCATGAATGTCAACAACTTGTTCCCCGCAGTGGCTTCAACGAGCCGATCGATGTGCGGTAAAGGGAAACTGTCTTTTGGGCACGCCTTGTTGAGACCAGTGAAATCTACACAGACTCGCCACTTGCTGTTCTTCTTGTTCACGACCACTGGATTTGCAAGTCAATCTGGGTACTTTTCCTCGGCGATTGATCCTACTTTGAGCAATCTTTCTACTTTGTCATTAACTGCTTTAGCTTGTTCGGGTCTGAGTTTCCTCCTTTTTTGCTTGATTGGTTTGAAGGTTGGGTCCACGTTCAGCTCGTGACAGGTCACGTCGTTTTTCAAAGTTTCTTCTAGCTTAGTTCTGATCTCGACGCGCCTCTCTGAATGCGCTTCGTCTATGCACACCGAGTCCACCGCATCACATTCTGGCTCGGTGCGCGTTTCGCGGCTCTCCGCGATCTGTAATTGCTATAAGAGCTTTGAGAGCTCGTTTGTGGGCTCTCGATCTGTCTTCAGCTCGGTGACGGGGTTCCTCAACTTGTGCTCCGTCAGGAAACACATCCGCGACTCTTTCTGATTTCCCCAAATTGTTTTGATGGCCGCTGGAGTTGGGAATTTGAGGAAGAGGTGATAGGTGGAAGGGATCGCCCTCATTGCATTTATCCACGGGGTCCCCATGATCACATTGTAGATTGCTGGGTGATCGGTGACAGAGAATTCGACGATCCTAGTGAATCCCCCGGCCACTACTGGGAGTCTAATTGTGCCCATAATCATTGTTGTTTCTCCTAAAAACCCGGTTAGAGGATTAGGGACTGCCGTCACCTAGGAGAGAACGATTTCCATCCTTCTGAGTGTCTCCCTGAAGATAACGTCTACCGAGCTTCCGGTATCGATGAGTACTCTTGCCATGTCGTGGTCTCTAATCGTCAGTTCGATCACTAGTGGATCGGTGTGTGGTCTATCTATCCCTGCCGTTTCCTCTTCGGCAAAGTAGATCACCGTGTTTGGGATGTCGGTCGGTTTGGTCAAGTTTTTCTTTGCTTCGGCTCAGCGCTGATAGGCTTTGATGGAAGATACCGTGTCTTGGTAGTATTGGGATCCACCCATGATCATGTTGATTCTCTGTCTTGGCTCGGGTCGTTCTTCGGGTTCGTCTCTCCTATCGCCCTTGGTGTTATCGCCTCGTCGGGGAGGATTTGCGGGTTATGTCACGCCCGTTCGGCTCGGTTTCCTCTTTTCGCTCAGTAGGGACGAGGTCTTTAAGATTCACCGCGCTCTGGAGCTCTCCCGCTGCCATTTTAGCCGCGAGTTTGGCTCCCAGGGTTCGGCATTGCGCTGTCGAGTGCCCATAACTTTGGTGATACTCACCCAAGTGTTGCTGCGAAGCTCTCCTCTTCCGCGTCCAGCGTCTACTTGATAGTTGTGGGCGCTTCCGCTTCTCGGTTTCTCTGAGCTCTGTGTTATTGCGTTGTTTGATGGGTTACCTTTCTTCGAGGGGCGCGTCAGGATTGAGCTCCGGATCGCTGCTTTCATTGCTTCGTACTGCTCGTCCAGGTTTTTCATCTCTTCATCGTTTATGACAAAGTCTGACGACCGATGTAAGGCGTCTTGAATCGTTTGTGGCGTGTTGAGGGCCATTTCCCGTCGGAATTCAGATTTGTACCACAAGGACCGCTTCAGAGCCTCGAGTGCAGCCTTGTTGCTTATTCCTTCTACTTTGGACACGACCGCCTTAAATCTCGCCATGTAGTCCCGAAGTGGTTCGTTCGATTCTTGGGATAGTGTCCATAGGTCGGCATCGGAGGTTCCTCGATCCATGAACATTGAATACTGCTTGAGGAACAAAGCGGAGAGCTGTTGGAAACTGCCGATTTAATTGCGATCCTGTCTTGAAAACCATTCCAGCGCGGCTCCCTTGAGATGCTCTACGAAGAGCAGGCAATATCTAGCATCTACCTCCCGCTCGGTCAGGTTGGCGGCGTTCCTTGTAAAGGCTCGCCCCATTGCTATCCGAAACGCTGTGATGTGCGCCTTCGGGTCAGTTGTGCCTTCGTAGAAAGGGATTCTCACTTTCCCGGGCTCGGGAATCCTAGCCTCCGTGATTCTTGCTGTGAACGGTGTTCTCGGGGTCTCTTCAAGCATTCGATCTATCTCAGGCGCAGAACTTGTCGCCTTATGCACTTGAGATTTCATGGCGTGTATCTCGGCCACTGTTCGAGCCATTGAGGCTCGCAGCTCTTCGATTTCGAGGGTTTGTGCGCGAGTCATTCTCTTAGATTGGCGAAGCCTCTCCTGATCTTCTCTCCTTGGCTCGTCTTCGCGCTCTGCCTGCTCGACCCATTGGAGATTTTCCTCTTCTACAGTTGGGCTGTTGTCACGAGCCGGGTCGGTGACTTCATCAGTCCGAATTGAGCCGTTTTGTGCCGAGGCAATCTCTTCTTGGCTTATTCGCCGAGCTGAGCCGTTTTGTTGTGAATTTGTGGTTCCATCGTTTTGTTGGGCGTCCACGTTGATCACGTCGTTCTCCTCTTTGTCAGCTCGTTGCCTTGAATTCCGACGGACTGGTGGCGGCTCGGTCATGTTAATTCGGGTTGCTGCGGGAGTTTGTTCGCCGAGGGGACAAAACATTGGTGGAGCCATGGGGTTTCTTGTGCCGCTACCGAGTCTCCTGCAGGTGTTAAGAAATCAAAACGTGTCCGGACTCCATCTGACGGATCGGAGATTCCGGCTCTCCAACTCGGGTGTCGTCTCTCAGCCGTCATCGCGTCGAGCCTTTCCGTAATCGCCTCTTTCCTTTTGTCCTGCTCGTCGATTTTCTTCATCAACGTAGCCATCATGTTTCACATCTCCTCTTGGGTTTCGGTTGTCGCCGTTGTTGTGCCCGATGGTGGAGCGTCCTTCTCCGCCCCGTTATCGTTGTTGTTGTTGTTGTTGTTGTTATCGTCAGGGGTGTTGCTCGCCATGTTCTTCAGATCTTAAAGTGTTGTCAATTTAGAGTAAAAAAATTTTGATTCCCCACGGACGGCGCCAAATTGTGTGAGCCAAAACTCGCACAACCACAAATTTGTTAAGGAAAACTTAAGGGATCCGATATTTCTAGGGTTTATCGCAAGAACAGTAAGATCAAAAAAAGATTTTTGCTGGAAAAGTGTTTAAGTCTTATTGCTATCGAGTGGGTAAAAGTTACATAATGAATCGTGTAAATTACCTATTTATACTAACCTTCTAAACCGCCTAGCCGAGAATCTCGGGAGAGATTTTCGGAATATTTCCTTATCGCTTTGTGTGGCCACAACCTTTGTATTTCGCCTAGGGTTTTTCGTGGGCTTCATCCTCCTTGGCCTTGATTCGGCCCAGAAAAAATTAACCGGCTCGTCCCAACACGAAGGAACGCAGCTCGGCCGCTTATTCTGTCCCACAGCTCGGCCCCCTTGCATTTTCACTCATGGCTCGGCCTAAACATCGCACGAGGTGGCTCGGCCTATATTCTCCTTTCTTCTATGGATCTGGCCCACTTTCATATTCCTCTATTATGGCTCGGCCTTCCTGAAAACTTAGCCGTTATGAAGACGGTTTTATCCATTTGGGGTGAAACCGACCCCAACAAAAATCTAATCTTCGAAAACCATTAGAGAATGTCAAAATTCCCAATCAAGAAATTTCCGAAGGATTCTTTTTTTCTAACGATTTTTATCCCACTGGGTAACAGGTTAAAACCCACTTTTATATTTGACACAAACATAGGAATAGTAATAGTAATAAGGAGTGTGGGGAAATGATTGTTTCAATTATTTAAAACAAGAGACATAATTAACATGGTTCTAAATTACCATTCGAGAACTTGACAACTTATAGGCACATGCAACTATCTTCTAATTAACATGGTTCTAAATTATATGATATTTACATGGTACTGATCCGTTAATGGACTTTCGTTTTCTGTTCAATAGCTTAACTCTAAGATCTTTATAAATTAATTTGAACGTTTCTAATAACGGTTACAGTTAAAGATGAAAACATCCAAAATCCAAATTAATCAGGGAAAAATTAGTTTCTTGTAAGTTTAATGGTATCTCTTTTGAATGTAGCAGTCCTAGACATGTTTTTCGACTTGGAGAGTTAACCCGACATAAAAATCTTTTCAGAGAGAAAATTCCGACTTACCGGATTCGAACCAGTGACCTAAGGATTCTCTGCTTCAACTACAGTCCTCCGCTCTACCAACTGAGCTAAGGTTGGCATTGTAATATAACACTCTATGCATGTATATCACTAAAATTCTACAATCTTAACTTATGTATACAAAGAGTACCATACAAAAGGTTAGCTAAGCACTCCTATGCTATTCGGTTTTGTGGCTGTTTGATTTAAAATACTACATTTTATTACAACTTCCATGAAAGTACTTTCTAATAGGTATTATTTTCAAAAGATCTTTCCCAAAACACTTTAGAAAAACGTGAACGGCAGGATTCGAACCTGCGCGGGCAAAGCCCACATGATTTCTAGTCATGCCCGATAACCACTCCGGCATGTCCACTTTTCCTTTACTGGAACATGATTCGGTTATTTATCAAGGTATTATATTCTATTGTCCAGCCATATTGTGCTAGCTTGTTGAAGGATAAGTAGAAGTTTCTAAGAAAGCTTTATACAATTCAACAACTAAAAGAAGAAGAAAAGAAACTAAAATCTATCTTCGAAAACCATTAGAAAATGTCAAAATTCCCAATCAATAAATTTCCAAATGATTCTTTTTTCTAACGAGTTTTATCCCATTGGGTAACATGTTAAAACCCACTTTTATATTTGACACAAACATAGGAATAGTAATAGTAATAAGGAGTGTGGGGCAATGATTGTTTCAATTATTTAAAACAATAGACATAAAATTCATGCAAGAATATGGCAAAAGGCTTTCATTACCATTCGAGAACTTGACAACTTATAGGCACATGCAACTATCTTTTAAATAATATGATATTAGCAGGGTTCTAATTAATATGATATTTACATGGTACTGATCCGTTAGTAGACTTTCGTTTTCTGTTTTCATCAATAGCTTAACTCTAGTATCTTTATAAATTAATTTGAACGTTTCTTATACCGGTTACAGTTAAAGATGAAGACATCCAAAATCCAAATTAATCAGGGAAAAATTAGTTTCTTGTAAGTTTAATGTTATCTCTTTTGAATGTAGCAGTCAGAGACATGTTTTTCGACTTCGAGTGTTAACCCGACATAAAAATCTTTTGAGAGAGAAAATTCTGACTTACCGGATTCGAACCAGTGACCTAAGGATATTCTGCTTCAACTACAGTCCTCCACTCTACCAACTGAGCTAAGGTTGGATGTGTTTTATACTTTGTGGACCTGTATGTAGTTTCAACAACTGTATATCACTACAAGAAATATGTACATTCGTAGCATACGAATAACGCTATGAAAGTACTTTCATAGCGTTTTCATAAACGCTGTATCTGCCGGAGCTATAATAGAGTACACCCCTTAATATAGCGTTTATGGAAAGTGTTATTATATGCATATATATAATAGCATTTTTATGAGTTATTATAAATGATACGGTAGCACAAATTAGACGCTGTATTATTAAATGTTGTAGCATTATTTATGTGTTATTGACACCTTTATAGTAGCGTGGTTTTATAGCTACATTCTAGTTTACTATAAGAGAAATTCATTGCTGTTGTTAGTTGATTCGTAGCATTATATTTTAGCTCCAACATCATAACTGTAGCTATTTTTTCACGCTGTATTGTATAGTGTTGGAGCTGTTCGTACGTGCTATTGAATTTGGCGATGTAGGTTTTTTTTAACCAAATACGATATTTCCAAAACCTCAAGAAATGCACTTACTAAATATCAAAACCTGGTAATCAAAAATTGAAATTCATCTGCTTTTCCATATAGAAAAACTGAGTACTGGTTAATGTTTCAGCAACATACAAGCATTTCCAACAAAGAAAACCATAAACACATATCAGGTTATGTCTTCAACGAAACCATCCTTAAGTTCAGAGAAGATAAAAACTAAAGTATCAGATGACTACTGCATTTAGACGAGTACCACTTTATCCTCTTGCCAAGCAATAGCTGTTCCTATTGCATCTTCCATGCAGTCGATCTCAGACGAAGGCCTCCATACGCAAGCATCTTTAACTTTGACAACATCAATCCACACCTTAACTGCATTTGGACCCAAGGGAACAAAATGTACTGTTTGAAGTGGATCGTTTGTGGACCAACGTCCTTCAGCAATCACTCGCTTCTTTCCAGTAATAGCCATCACCAAGCACTTCTTATTTTCATTCCCCGTTTCCATTTGGTTGGATTCCTGTAGCGAAGACAATTTGAATATATAGCTATACAAATGAAAGTTTAGTAAGAAAACCTACCTGAGTTATAGGAGTAGAACTTTCTGACATTGCTTTCATTGGTTTTTTTATTGGAGCTGGTGGAGTTGATTCAGAGTTAGCAATAGGAGAACTCGTTTCAGGACTTGCCTCAAAGATTACTCTATTAGCAGGCCAGGCGACAAAGGTGTTGAATGAATCCTCCAAATCTAAGAACTCAGTCGTTGGCCTCCAGAGGAAGGTATTTGGGCATAAAACCACATCGACGAATACCTTCACTGCATTAGGTCCGAGAGGTAGTCCGTTGACTAATGCTTTTGGCTCTCGAGAATGCCAACGACCCTCTGCAACAACTTCCTCGTTAGTTCTAGCCCAGTCAAGCAGCTTGCAGAAGTTCCGAGAGCTAGTATTAGGACTCTGTGAAGCAGTAAACAAATGAAACTATTGTCAAGCATTGCACAGTTTTACATTTACTATTAACGCAACTATAATATTCCGTACTGAAAGAATATTTACCAGAGGCGTAATGTCTGCTGGTTAACATCCGCTGCTAAAGGGAACCACAAAATTTTGAGGCCATGCAATCATCTCTCCAACTGCTTGCTCCATATTAAAGACGTTGCGAGCAGGTCTCCAAAGATAAGCTTCTGGCTTAATCGCTGTTTCCACCAAAACTTTGTACGAGTTTGGGCCTAAGGGTATACTGTTGACAAATTCCTCAGGCTCTTCAGACAAAATATGTCCTTCACCAACTTTTTCATCCGTTCTAGCCCAGTCGAATAACAGACACTTCATTTGTAATTTCATGTTGACACTCTGCAAACGTTAATGGTGAATTGTAAAAACAGATGTAAACATATGACATATATTTTTAATGCTAAATAAGACAAAACAAGAGTTTACTCTTGGTGCAGAATTCTCTCCGGCTTCAGCTTCTTGTTTCTGAAAAATGTAATTTGAAATACCAACCTAAGTTAATATACTAACAATGTAAAATCCAGAGTTACTATCACCAGACATGAAATACTCGCTTATCTGGTTCTGTATTTTTGACAGTGCTTCCTCTAAATCATGGACCTGCTGAATCAATCTTAGTTGGTCTCGTTTCATATCATCCATAAACTTGCTTTTCATCTGGAAGCATGCTAACTTGGTTTGACTCATCCCTCTACCCATTGCTCTCAAACGGTCGGGATTATCAGGCCCAAGTAGCTGAGAAAGGAGATCTTCTTTGGGATTTGTGGACGTCGAAGAGGGATGCCAGAATGAATGGATCCCTTGCGAACGAGACTTGACTTGCAAAAGAGACTTGACTTTGGTTCAAGTTGACCAACGTAAAACCTTCGTCCACCTTCACACCGTTGCCTCTGACCGCCCATTGACATCGGAATAGAGGTATGTAGAATACGTTGTAGTCTAATAAGATAATGTCCACCACTCTGCCATAATAAGAAACCAAATCCATGATTTGGGAAGTGTATCTTGCACTGGCTCGACACATTGCAGTTGCTTCATAATATACTCCACTGTTTTGCGTTTGTCTCTGAACTGATGTTGTGTGAAACCGCAGACCATTAACAACGTAACCAGTGTATGATCTAGCCATATTACGTGGACCATATGAAATCCACTTAAGTGTGTCATCATGTTCCGTAGAGTCAAGTGGTATCTGACATAAAAAAAATTTAGTAAGTAAATCAACAATACGTTTAAAATGTACCTTGTATTAATACGGAACTGAAATAGCTTACTTACACTTTTTTTAAGGCACTCTGAAAAGTTTTGTTTACACTGTGGGTTTGTGTCTTGCAGGTATTGCAGATGCATGCTTACAAAGTGACATTAGACAACAATGAAATATATTAGTATAAAGACTGAATTCCGAATATGAATACAGCATAAGAAAGAAATTAGAGCTTACTCTACATAAGGATCTACCAGTGCGGTATTCTGAATGACAGCTAGGTGTGCTGTTTTCTTTTCCACTTCAGAAAGTGTGATAGACCTCCCAGCAGAAATAGGCCGCCCTTCGAGTATAGAAGTGCTTTCGTATTCAGTATTTCGTTCTTGTCTATCTTCGACACTTGTGGTCTTCCTCAAGAAATCTCTGCAGAACTGCATACATTCCTCTGCTAGATATGATTCAACAATACATCCTTCCGGTCTTGCAGGATTCCTGACGTAATCTTTCAAAAGTTTCATGTGTCTGGTAGGAATTAAGAAGACAAGAATAAAGATAATGGAAGATGAAATATGCGGCAAGCAAACTTAGCAAAAAACTTATATAGACAACTTACCTCTCGAAAGGATACATCCATCGAAAGTGCACAGGTCCACCTAATCTAGCTTCCCTCCCAAGATGTATACACAAGTGAACCATTATATCAAAGAAACTAGGTGGGAAAAATCTCTCAAACATACAAATAGTCTCAACGATTTCGTTTTCCATTCCTAATATTTTCTCCCTATCAACAACACGTTGACATAGAGTGTTGAAGAATGCACATAATCGTGTAATGGCTATTCTAGGCCTTTTCGGTAAAAGACCTCTAAATGCAACTCGTAAAAGTTGTTGCATGAGCACATGGTAATCGTTTGACTTCAATCCCATTGTCTTAGACTCTTCTAATGATACGCACCTGGATATATTGGAGCAATAACCATCCGGTCCTTTGAACTCATGTAGACGCTTGCAGAATAATCTCTTCTCTTCCTTTGACAAAGTCCACGGTGCTGCAGGTAAGTAAGTTCGTTTGCCTCTGGCTTTAGGATGCAACTCTTTCCTAATACCAAGGACTTGTAGATCTTTACGAGCATTAAGACCGTCTTTTGAATTTCCACAATGCAGCAAGGTGGAAATGATGCTCGCTGCAACATTTCTTTCTACGTGCATAACGTCTAAGTTATGTCTGACCGGGAGTTCCTATGGATTGCATTTAGACATGTTAGCTGAAAGTCTTTAAATTATGTATAGTGTATTTAACAAATATAAATGAAGTTGTAAAATGATAACATACCTCCCAGTAAGGAAGATTGAAAAAGATAGATCGTTTCTTCCATCTAGATAATTCTTCTTCATCTACTTCCTCTTCCTCCTCTGATTCGGATTCTTCATCTTCACTATCAGTTAATGACTCCGCAGGAATAACCCTTTTTCTTTTCCTTACAGCTTGTCTAACATTTCCAAACTCGTTTTTGTAATTCTTCAGCAACACAGATATGTTATGACCCGTTAGAATCCTACCCTTCCTTCCATATTCAACTTTTCCATCGAACCATGCCTTCTTCCCACGGTAACTATGCGTGGGTAATAATCCCTTTCTATGACACATGTAAACATGCTTCCTGCTATTAGGTAACCAAAAACTATCAGTATGCTTTCCACATAATGGACATCCCATCTTTCCTTTTACTCTGCAGCCAGCCAGATTTCCATATGCAGGTAGGTCACTAATAGCCCACAATAGCATTGCCTTCATTGTAAATGTGGTTTTACTGAATGCATCATACGTTTGCTCTCCAATGTCCCACAACTGTTGGAGGTCATCGATCAGTGGCTCCAGGTACACATCTATACTGTTGCCAGGTTGATACGGTCCAAGAATCAACAAGGAAAGCATGATATTCTCCTTCTTCATACACAAGTCTGGAGCCATATTATAATTCACCAACAATACAGGCCAACAAGAATACATTGTATTTTTCATGCTGAATGGATTGAAACCGTCGGCGGAGAGACCTAGCTGAATGTTCCTTGATTCTGCGGCAAACAACGGGTACTTGGAATTCATCTGGTCCCATGTTACGGAGTCGACGGGATGACGCAGCTTTCCATCATTACTTTTGTTAGTCAAATGCCACCGTAGCTCTTTAGCAGTTTGCTCTGACCTAAACATCCTCTTCAGCCTTGGAATGATGGGAAAGTACCTCAAAACTTTCTGAGGGACACCTTTTTTAAGTTCACCGGTTTGGAAGTTAGTCTTCCATCTTGATGTCTTGCACTTGGGACAGTTGTCTAACTTCTTCAACCCCTTTCTGAAAAGAAAACAATCATTAACACAGGCATGGATCTTCTCGTACCCCATATGGAAAGACTTGAGGAACTTCTTCACGTCATACAACGAGGTGTGACGCACATTATCCTCCGGCAACATTCTCGGCAGTGTCTCTAACAGCTCGTTGAAGCTCTTGTCCGACCACCCATTCTGAGCCTTCAGCGTAAACAACGATACAATTTCTGATAGCTTGCTATGGCTGGCACAACTTGGATACAATGGCGTTTCGGCATCAGCAAGTTTAGCTAGAAACTCGTCTTCTCTCTTGTCTAAACCTTCAGCAACATCGCATAAGTCAGTCTTGTTAGCTAACTCTTCATCCAAGTATTCGGCAGCTTGATACAACCCTACAATCTCCTCGTTCCACTCTCTAATCACTTTCCTTGCTTTGTCAGACCCACAGTTTGTACGTCCTCTTTCCTTCCTTACTTCCCCATGATGATACCAATCAGTCCTTAGCTTGTACGTCTCATCCATTCCTCTTGTGACCAAGTGATCCACTACATCATTTTTAGAATGACAGTCTACGTTTCGACAATCAATGCACGGGCATATAACCAAATCACGATCTCCTAAGGCAGAGGCAACTGAGTTCACAAAATTCCAAGCACCAATCTCATATGCAGGATCCGCTCTTCAACATATGCATGTCGGTGAATGAAAAAAAGTCAAAACTATACAGGTAAACTATATAGAAGCACATCTACCCTGAACAAATGTTTATTAAGTGATACCTGCATAGGTGAACCCATGCCTTGTCCACCATTGTATACTCCAACCTTAATAAAATTGTTAGCGAAACGACTCAACCCTAAACAAACACTTTAAAAGTACTCCGGAAGACAAAGTAGATTTCAATATAAACGAGTTTCGTATCAATTCTGTGTAAACCCTAAACTGATTAACGAGTTACATTTACCTTGATTATCGATGAAATCAGACACGATTGAGCTTTGTTCGCCTATGTATTTGATGTCTTCTCGCTGTCTTTTGGTTTCTCTTCAGCTTCGAAACCTCAAGAGGGAAGAAATGAGAATGAAAGTGTAGTAAGTAAAACAAGTATAAGTATTAAATGAATCGAATGATGGAATTACATTTAGGGTTTATGAAGAGTGAAATTGGAGTTACCTTTGCATGTGCGTCGTCTAGTTTCCGCTGAATTTGACAAACGACTGTGCCTCAATCGCCGAAAATTTCCTGCTAAACCCAGAAATCTCCAAAATCGAGAGCTTAACTGCAACAGGAATCAAGATGACCTGATCTAAACCCGAAATCGACACTGGTGAAAGAGATTTCCGACGATGAGGGTATCAGAGACGTCAGATTCTTAATCGGCTTGATGAATTTGAGATCACTCTCTTCTCTCGTAAACCCTAGAACTTTCTATTTTTTGCTCACCCGAGAAAAATGGTTTTTTTTTTTAGTCGACAGAATGTTGTTATGTTTTGTCTATAACATGAAATTTTTACTAAGTGTTGGCGGGCAGAAGTGTTTTCTGCGAGCCAAAGCCTTTTTTTTTGTTCCCACTCACATTATTTACTCTTTAGCATTTTTTAAGTGCTATATTAGAGTACCCAATTCCGCAAATGACATTTAATAGCAGTTACAAGTATTACGCTATTAAAATGTGCTATCAATAAGCATATTTCTTGTAGTGAATATTGCCTTTAGAAGTACTTGTTTTCGCATGAGAAAGCTTTTTTTATAAAATATAAACAAAGAATCGTAGTTTACGACTTGAGCAAGACGTCTTCGGAAAAATAAGTTTGATTACAAAACACTAAAGAATATATAAAAGGTACGATTCAGAATGGTAGGTATACCCTCGAGTTTTTCTCCGACACGAAATAACGGTAATATTAATTTAGTTTTACATATCTAGAATTTGCCTATGGTAAATATGTGCATTAGACTATGGCAAACAAAATTGAAGGCTTGAGCAGAAATGACCACAAGTTTTTGGAAGTTCTACTACAATTTTTTTATCAAAATAAAAACACTAGAATCATAAGACTTTTTCTTTCTTCTTTGTCAAATAGCCATATATAAGTAAGACAGTCTAGATTTTGCGATGGAACAAAAAGTACTTTATACCAAAAGTTTCTATGAGAAACATTAGCTGTTACAATCTAATCCTCGAAACTTCTCTGTACAATATATAAGCAAAGATGCATACGAACAAATAGTTTTGAAATGACAAGTAAAATTGCATGCCTAAGCAAAACATTTCCGACCTACCAGATTCGAACCACTGACCTAAGGATTCTCTGCTTCTACTACAGTCCTACACTCTACCAACTGAGCTAAGGTCGGCATTGTAATATAACACTTTATGCATGTATATCACTAAAATTCTACAATCTTATCTTATCTATACAAAGAGTACTATACAAAAGGTTAGCTAAGCACTCCTATGCTAGTCAGTTTTTTGGCTGTTTGATTTAAAGTACTACATTTTATTACAACATCCTTATGGTTCGTTCCGACTGACCATCGGTCTGAGGATGGTAAGTCGTACTGATATGGACCTTACTCCCGAACCGTTTCTTCAAAGCCCTCCAAAATGCCGACGTGAACCACGAGTCCAGATCTGACACAATACTCGCCGACACACCGTGCAGCTTGACGATCTCATCCACATACAACTTGGCTAAGGCATTCGCCTTATCGTGCTTGTTCACTGCCAAGAAGTGCGCGGACTTAGTCAACCGATCCACAATGACCCAGATAGAATCCATCTTCCCTCACACAGGCAATCCTGTCACAAAATCTATCGTGATCATGTCCCACTTCCACTCAGGAATCAGTAAGCTTTGCAACAAGCCGCTTGGCACTTGATGCTCGGCCTTAACAATTTGACAGGTTTGAGACCCGGCCACCCATTCAGCCACGTCCCGTTTCATCCCGACCCAGTGGTAATACCGCTTAAGGTCCTGGTACATCTTTGTCGATCCTGGGTGAACCACGAACTTAGAATGGTGAGCTTCCCTTAAGATTTCTTTCCTTAACTCCTTGTCGTTTGGTACACAGACCCGACCCTTAACCAGGATCGTCCCATTGTTCAAAGTCTGGTACTCGGTCTGATCCATCTTTGCCCACTTCATCAGATTTTCATCTTTTTCCTAGGCTATCCTTACTCGGCTTAGCAGATCCGCTTGATCAGCCGCGCCTAAACCCAACGGTTTTACCTCATCGGTCAAAGCCGCTAGCCGTAGCGTCCCAACCATCCGGACTAAACCCTCAACATCCTGTTCGGCTAAAGCTGCAATCCGCTTCCGACTTAGCGCATCTGTGACTAGATTTGCCTTACCGGGATGGTCCGTGTAGACTACATACGGCTGATCCGGCTCAGGCAAAGCCAGAACTGGCGTACTAGTCAACATCTCCTTAAGATTGGCAAAGCTCTTCTCACACTCGGCCGACCACACGAATGGTACATCCTTGCCTGTTAACCGGGTCATTGGCTGGGCCATACTCGCAAAGCCCTTAACAAACCGACGGTAATACCCAGCTAAGCCCAGAAAACTTCTTATCTCCGAGGCATTCTCAGGTCTAGGCCAATCCGGGTCAACACACATGCCCTTGTCCGAGACCACTGATAACACCGGATTTTGACCATTTTTATGGATCACTTTAATATCTTTCACAGGTGTTTTTACTCCATTTTCAAAGGTTTTCAAAGGATTTCTATGATTCCGGATTTGAAAAGACTTTTCAGGTAATTTGGGATAAAGAGGCACAAAATAGAACAAAAAGACTCTTTTGGATAAATGCAGACCGTCAGAACTCTCATGGAGAGACGAAGACCTTCTCACCGTCTGATCACCCTCAAAATTGGACAACTTATAGAAGAATCAACCAGCTTTCAAATGCACTTGGTTTGGAGACATTCCAACGGTTGGATCTCAATATAATCTATTAGCCCCGAAGCCACGCGGAGTCGGCCAGCGGCTCACGCGACCGCGGCCAGCAACCTATTTGCCGCGGTTAGAAGCTTCCCGACCGCTAGAAACAAGCCAATTGCCGCGGTCACAGCACTCCCGACCGCGGCATTCAAGCTCCGACTTAAAGCCCACTTATCTGAAGCCTAAAGTCATTCCCAGCCTCAAGTCCGGAACCCTAGAGACCATGGAGCATTGGAGACTATAAATACATGTCATTTAGGTCGTTTTTAGGAGAGCTTTTACACACTTTACAGAAACCCTTTTCCTTTAGCCGTTTTTATGAGATTTTTGTAGAAGATTGTTCAAGTCCGAGTTCTTCAATAGAGAAGCTTTCTTTATCTCTTTTCTTTACTGTTTTTCATTACTTTTATTAAAACCAATGATGATGTCGAACTCAGCCATGTCTGAGTAGATCCCGAGTTGGGCTTAGGGTTCCCGAAAGGGGCTCTCATAATCGATTAAGACATCTAGGTTTATAGATATGGGATTTCGACCTGTTCTCTGTTTATTCTTGTTCTTATTGCATGTATGCTTGATTGATCACCTAGTATCTGATCTAGATACTTAGTGTTGCAAAAGTTTTCATTAAGTATCAGCCCTAGAATGAAACAGGCAATTTTTCCGTAGGAGTGGAAACCTACCTGCGGCGAGATCGTGAGTATTGACGAGTCTTATGCAGCTCTTGCGTTCTCTCCCTTCCAGGGCCAGAGTGGAAACCTACTGGTCAGGGTTGCGAGAAACAGTTGGTTATGATCAAGACAGTGACGTAGTCATACCGCCGTACTCTAGCTCTAGAACCTATATATTGTTATCCGTCAATCCCAATCTATCTACCCTAATGTTAAAACCGATTATGATCCCTTAGAGTTCCCAAAAGCTCAGCGTTTTTAGCCATAGTTTACAATTTCCATCGATTTTTACTTGCTTTCTTAGACCTGCATTTTAATTTCCTTAGTTCGTTATTTACTTGCTTTATTTACCTTTCATTCGATATTTACTTGCCTTATTAGTCTTTCATTCGATATTTTACTTGTTCTACTGCCTTTCATTCGATTTCTTTACTTGCTTTTTAGGATAGATTTATTTGCTTTATTTTGCTTTAGTTTAATTCAAGAAAAACAACCAACCTTTAAAACCAATTTAGTCTAGACATAAAGTTAAAAACCGTAGAAGAATACCAGGCACACAAATCTCTATGGATTCGATCCCTAAATACTACAACAGATTAGCTGTGCACTTGCGGCTTTCTTTTGTTTTGTTAAGGGTAAAACTTGTTCCGTCACGTAGTTGACACACTCAGCACCGCATCAAGTTTTTGGTGCCGTTGCCGGGGATTTGTTTCGCTGCCTTTTGCTATTTTTCTTGTTTTAACTTCTGTTCTAGACACCTGATCTCTAGTTTTTTATTAAAGTTTTTCTGAACTATCTTTCCCTTCTTTTGTCTTTCTCTGAGTTGCATGAATACCAGGCGTAGACCTGCAGGAGACATTCCAATTCTAGACGAGATAGACAGACACGAAAGAGAACTTCGAAGACTTAGACGAACGCAAGGAATGGCCAACGACGACCAGCCTGGAGATCCTATTAATCGAAATTTAAATATGGACCAAGAAGGGTCCGAACATGGAGAAAACGAAGAGAATGATCACATTGAAGGTGATCATGCTCGACAAGATGGAGAGGAGGATGAGGTTCTTCCAAGAAACCACCAGAACCGAGATAGAGAAGGACGTGAAGACCTTGATCCACCCATCAATGTAGCCGATGGTGACCACTCATCAATGCAGCCGAATGAACGCATCCACCGCCCCATTCCGCCAGCAAATCAACACCGAAGACAAGCCAGGAACCATCGCCTAGCTGATTTTGATGCACCTACTCAAAATTTTCCGAATCGATCTGCGATTCAAGTACCATTTCCAAACCGGAATGAGTTTGAAGTCAAGCCTCAAATCATCTCATTGGTGAGGCAAAACCAGTTCCATGGAGTTCCTTCTGAGCATCCAATGGACCATATCGAGCTCTTTGAAGAAATTTGCCGCCTGAGGAGAACAAACCAAATTCCACCTGACTATTTAAAATGTAAGTTGTTCCCTTTTTCATTAGCATATAAAGCTCACCGTTGGTTGAAGTCTTTGCCTGCAGGATCGATTACTAATTGGGAAGAATGTAGAACTGCTTTCCTGAACCACTTCTACACTAAGTCGAGGTCGAACAATTTGAGAACGAAGATCTCAACCTTTCAACAAGGGTCAACTGAATCTTTCTATGAAGCTTGGGAGCGTTTTAAGGAGTATGAATGTGATTGCCCTCATCATGGATTTCATGGATCAAGCCTGCTGAGCACATTTTACCGAGGTTTGCAACCAAAATACAAACTTTCACTTGATACAGCTAGCAATGGAGATTTTGGGCAAAAGACGATAACCCAAGGAAGAGCTCTCATCGAAAATTTGGCTCAAGCAAATAGCAATGATTGTCCTGAATATGATCGATCGATGAAGCAAGCCGGAACGGACAACAAGGAGATAACCGAGTTGAAGAACATGGTGAGCCAGCTTCTGAAGAGTAACAATCGCCCGATCCATGCCTGTGAGACCAACAATGGCGCAGAAGATGAAGGACCTAGTGATATCGATCACATTAATCAAGCATTTCAAGAAGAAGATGTGAACTATGTAGGAGGACTGGTGCCATACCAAAATCGCTCCAACAACAACTTCAACAACAACTTCCGGAATGCGAATTACAACAATCTCTCTTACCGCAATCCAAATGGAGAATCCTCAAGATCAGTACTATCCACCTCAGCAAAAACCATTCCAAAACAATTTTCAAGGCGGAAACTTTGGAGGAATAGTACCATATCAACCGCGACAGCCATATAACTACCAAGGTACGAATTTTAATAAGCAATTTGTACAACAGCAGGGAGTCACGACGAACCAGCTAGCTTCACAAATCGGTAGACTTGAACAGTCAATCCAACAACTCGTTATGACAAACGAAAAGGCATCTAAAGACGTGAACGTGAAAGTGGACTGCATGTACAATGATCTGAATGGTAAGTTTGAATCCTTATCTTCGCACGTATAAAAGTTAGATGTGCAAGTCGCCCAGACAGCCGAATCTATGAAGAGGCAAAGTGGAGTCCTACCAGGAAGAGTTGAAGATAACCCTAAGAAGTTTTGCAACGCCGTAACCACATTGCCCGAAGAAGAGTCCGGAACCGATGGAAAGAAAGAAGAAACCCCAATCTTTGTACCTCTGTACAAGGATATCGATCCCAAGCAGCCACCGTTTAAGGTACCCGAACGATCACCGTTTCAAAGGATTACCAAAGCCGATGATCCGGGACGTTTTGTTTTCCAGTGTTTCATTTCAGGAATCAAGTTTACAGACTGCTTGTGCGATTCCGGAGCCAATGTCAACATCATGTCTAAGACATTTGCCGAAAAATTGGGCATAAAAACCTTAAGGACATCGACGGTCAAGGTTATCTTTGGAGATTCATCTCAAAAAGATACTGAAGGGGCGATTCATGATCTACAAGTTCTAGTGGGAGATAAGATTGTTCCAGCAGATTTCCAAGTCCTGGAGATGGATAAAGACAAGGAGAGGCCACTCATTTTTGGGAGGCCATTCCTAGCTACGGTAGGAGCAATAATCGATCACGCAAACCGGCGTGCGGTTTTCCTCAATGTGGACAAAAAAGGTACTATCCTACTATCTTAGATGAATTTCCAAGTAAAGGAAACAAGCCAAAAGAGAAAGAAAAGGAGAAGCCGAAAGCTTTTGCAAAGATCAAGATCATCATTCCACCGGATGCAACAGAAACTAGTGAGGACCCAATCCAAGAGCTGATCGAAAACACAAAAAGGGTTCTGAACAACATTAAGGTCTGAAAGAAGATTAAAGGTAAGAAGACTTCTCTTCAAGGGGAAGAAGTGAAACCTCCACCAACCGGAAGTGATAAAGGCACATCAAATGGAGTGCCATTCAAATCAGCCTGACTCCTCATGCTTAGGTCGAGCTAAACGACTTAAAACAAAAGCGCTTAATGGGAGGCAACCCAGTTAGGTACTCTTTCTTTTAGTTTTCTTTTCCATTTTAGAATTTATGCTTTCTTTTTCTTTTTAAGTTTTAGGTATTTTATAAAACAAAAATACAAAAAAATCAGAAAATTAGAAAAACCAAAGAGAAAAAGGTAGGTCTTCAGCTGCTCGGCCCGGCAAAGACGAGAAGATTGGACAATAGGCCGCAGGAGAAGGACCCGCGGTCGCAACTGACGGGACTGCGGCAAACGGTGCATCGACCGTGGCACAGTGAATGCGACCGCGGCCGAGCCTTCATCCACCGCGGTCGCGCGTCTCCTGACCGCGGCCGTTGGTCGTTGAGGTTGTGTCGCGGATTTGTGACGTTTTTCGGTGATCCCCGGTGTTTCCCGAAATGTTCTCGGTAAAACCCGAAAAGATCCTCCGTAAGTTTTAAACTTTCCTAATGTGTAAACGAGAAAAGGTAAGTTCCCGTAAACTTAAAAATTTCCAAAAATTTTCTGTTTTTGCTTCAAAAACGCTTTTTAAAGAAAAGAAACAAACTTTTTGGATCAAAACTCTTTCTTCTCTTCTTCTCCAAAAGACTTAGAGATTTAGGAGAAAGAACACATTTTTCAATTCTTAAGCTTTTTAAGAGATTTTTGGCTCAAACCTCACTCTTTTTCGAAGCTGATTTCAATTCTGCCATCAATTCTCTCTTTCCAGCAAGGTATGAACCTCAAACTCACAATTCTTACTCGATTTTGAACTTAGGGTTTTCTTTAAAAACCCAAAATCTTGGTCTATTGATGGTGGAAATAGCTTAAGGATGATAGATTATCCGTTTAGGTTATCTAAAAATCGATTTTAGCACCTAGCTCAAGAGGAATTGAGATTTTTGAAATTTGGATTCTTCATGCTTCATAAAAATCGAATTTGGAACAGCAAAATTGATGAATTTGATTTAGTCTTGTTTGATTAGTGATTAGTATTGGGTAACCTTTAGAATTCACATGGAAATTACTCATAAAAACCGATTTTTAGAAGATTTCTATGTTGAGGACATAAAAAAGCCGAATTTAGTCATGAACTACTTGATTTCTCTGATTTAATATCAATTTTGTTTGCTAATAGTTTTAATTAATCTCTTTATACTAGCATTAGTATAACAGATCTTAATGTGTTAAAATTTGCATCCCAAATTCACTCTTTTTCCAAGAATCATTTCATTTTGCAGAAAATGGATGAAACCAGATCCCGAAGGAGCCGTTGAACTGGTGGCAGCTCCGATGACATTCCCGACGATGCTACTCTAGGAGAGTATATGCTGAACCAAGCCAGACCGAGAAGAAGAAGCTATGTAATGAGACTGCTCCAGCACTCGAGGGAAACACGAGCACCTCCCGAACCACAACAGATTCGATACATTGGGAGGGAAACAAACCCAAGAGTGGACTATGCAAGGCGTTTCAAGAAGCTGAACATCAAACCCACGCCTTGCATTGATTATCATACACTTGAGATGCTTGGAATCAGAGAGGATATGATCTGGTACATCGATGCACTTAAGCTGAGACCCTACTTGGAGCTGAACCTTCCGACTTATCCTGAGCTAGTCCGTGAGCTTTTAGCGACCGTTACACTCCACCACACGAGAAGGAGGAACCCCAAAGCATCAGACGGCATCTTGTCATTCTCTATCCGTGGACAGCCTTATTCTCTCACCATTTCCGAGGTTTGTGAAGCTCTTAAGCTTCCATATACTGATGGCATTTATCTTGAAGATGAACCTGATCTTAACCTGTGGAGAGAGATGGGTCATGGAGCATACGATAGTGGGAAATCTAAGTCAGCCCTCCTTAGCCACCCAGCAGTGAGAGTTGTGCACAAACTCTTAGCACACACGATTTTCTCTAGAGCCAACATGGGAGGTGTTTTGAAGACTGAGCTCATTACACTTCAGATTCCGTTTATGGATGATCCACGACTTGCTTGCTTTGCCTTGATTATAGCGCCGAATATGGTAAAGGTGAAGCATGATTTACATGGTTGCGATGACGCTACTCCAGCCTTCGGGAGTGCTATTACAGCGATACTACAGGCTGTAGGATTTGATTTCTCATCTGATGATCCACTTCCCGATGTCTGGTATGATCTACTTTATCTCTCTCGCGATCACACTATCTCTCGTGCCGCTTTCGATCCAGACAGGTTTGGTTACAAGTATTGCACTGACACTGAGGAGCACCGAGTCCGCTTACCTTCAGCATCTATCCCGAGATTGAGTACCGGAGGACGCCCTCGATGCACTCCAGATTCCGATGATTTTCTGCCTTCCGTACCTCGTCTACCATTCACCATTGGCCAATACATAGTGGCCAAGGCGAGGCGTGATGCAGCTGCGGCCCGTGCTCATTTTCAGCCATCCATTCCGACCGGCCACACCTCATCATCTACATCATCTCACACGCATTCCGACCTGGAGCGCAGAGCTGAGAGACAGGGACGACGCTTTGAGCGCGTTGTCACCTTCCTACAGGAGCAGCACCAGTTCGCAGACGACACTTCAGAGGATGAGTGATTGATCAGCACTTCTCTACCATCACGGTTCTATCATCATTTTCTTTTCTTTTATCTTATTTCATTTCGTTTTTATTCACCATCTTCTCACCAACTTTTTCACACTGGGACAGTGTGATTTAAGTCTGGGGGAGGATGTCTATCCGTACTAATCATTTTCCTGCTTTGCTTTTAAATTTCAAGTACTTTTTAAACTTTAATATGTAACCTATTCGACATTAAGTATTTTTCAGGAATGTTTGACGCAAAACTATGATGATTTAGACCTGCACACTTCTACACTATGCATGATAGCTCATTTGTGGTTAGCACTAGACTAGGCGGTAGCTAGAGTACTTGCACTACGAACTCCCACCAGAGGACGTCTATTCATGGAGATTCTTTCTGACAGGATATACTAGCTCATTTTATTTGAACTTAATATTGATATCTAATTTTCTCATCATTGATTTTAGGCAGGCATCGACATACACATCTAGGACGTCTTTTACCATCACTTTTACCACTCTTTGTCGTCCTAGATGACCAGTTTATCTTTATCTGGTACCATACCCTAAACCCAAAACCCTTGTTTTCAATCCTCATGCATTCTCTCTTTAGTTTATATCAGCAGATATGTGCAAAAACGTCGGAGAGAAGAGGAGCAACGCAATTTTCAGTCACTCACAAAGGAGACTGAATGGAATTGGGAAGGAAGAGTATCAGAAACATAATAAAGCTTTACAAGACAGATATTAACTGGTAAATTCGTGCTCTCTAAGACTCTATATCTAAAGGTGTTCCTATCTCTCTCTAAAAAAAAAAAAAAAAAAAAAAAAAAACCTGAAAAGAGAAAAAGGAACAAAAAGCCTAATGAGTCTTAGATTGGCGAAATTTGTGGAGCAATGAGCAACCATATTCGTTTAAGGAGCTATTGTTTTGAAAGATTTACAAAAATCTAAGTCTGGGGGAGTTTGGAGAGAACCTGATGAAGAAGACCATGAATCTATGTCAAGAAAAAATGACTGAAAACTGTGGATACCAACAGCTTCACTCTCTCTTGCGGTTTTGCATAATGTCCTGCACCCTCCAGATCTTCAGGTAACCCTTAAACACTTTAAGCCACACCCCCAAAATAATCCTTCCTTACACCTAGCCTAGATTGCCTTGCCTAGATTTTCTTTGATGAGAACCACCGAGATTTTTAATGAATGTTAAGAGCTAGTTGACTGAAAGTTAGATCTTAGTGCATAGATTTCTGCATGACGGATTAACGGACTAGTTATGCCTGTATTGCTAGTGAGAATTTTCTAGGCTATTCCCGATTGATGCATACTGATTGATATTGGTCTAGAAGTTTGGTCTCTGAGATTTTGTTTAGTTCCTGCGTTTTCAAACCTCTCGCCGAGATTAGTCTTTGTTTTGTTTGAGGACAAACAAAAGACTAAGTCTGGGGGAGTTGATAACACCGGATTTTGACTATTTTTATGGATCACTTTAATATCTTTTACAGGTGTTTTTACTCCATTTTCAAAGGTTTTCAAAGGATTTCTATGTTTCCGGACTTTAAAAGACTTTTCAGGTAATTTGGGATAAAGAGGCACAAAATGGAACAAAAAGACTCTTTTGGATAAATGCAGACCGTCAGAACTCTCATGGAGAGACGAAGACCTTCTCACCGTCTGATCACCCTCAAAATTGGACAACTTATAGAAGAATCAACCAGCTTTCAAATGCACTTGGTTTGGAGACATTCCAACGATTGGATCTCAATATAATCCATTAGCCCCGAAGCCACGCGGAGTCGGCCAGCAGCTCACGCGACCGCGGCCAGCAACCTATTTGCCGCGGTCAGAAGCTTCCCGACCGCGGGAAACAAGCCAATTGCCGCGGTCACAGCACTCCCGACCGCGGCATTCAAGCTCCGACTTAAAGCCCACTTATCTGAAG
Organism: Eutrema salsugineum; assembly: GCF_000478725.1. Classification (NCBI taxonomy): domain Eukaryota; kingdom Viridiplantae; phylum Streptophyta; class Magnoliopsida; order Brassicales; family Brassicaceae; genus Eutrema; species Eutrema salsugineum. Next base: position 8,131,848 of record NW_006256414.1, on the reverse strand, counting down.
CCCAAAGTCATTCCCAGCCTCAATTCCGGAACCCTAGAGACCATGGAGCATTGGAGACTATAAATACATGTCATTTAGGTCGTTTTTAGGAGAGCTTTTACACACTTTACAGAAACCCTTTTCCTTTAGCCGTTTTTATGAGATTTTTGTAGAAGATTGTTCAAGTCCAAGTTCTTCAATAGAGAAGCTTTCTTTATCTCTTTTCTTTACTGTTTTTCATTACTTTTATTAAAACCAATGATGATGTCGAACTCAGCCATGTCTGAGTAGATCCCGAGTTGGGCTTAGGGTTCCCGAAAGGGGCTCTCATAATCGATTAAGACATCTAGGTTTATAGATCTGGGATTTCGACCTGTTCTCTGTTTATTCTTGTTCTTATTGCATGTATGCTTGATTGATCACCTAGTATCTAATCTAGATAGTTAGTGTTGCGAAAGTTTTCATTAAGTATCAGCCCTAGAATGAAACAGGCGATTTTTCCGTAGGAGTGGAAACCTACCTGCGGCGAGATCGTGAGTATTGACGAGTCTTATGCAGCTCTTGCGTTCTCTCCCATCCAGGGCCAGAGTGGAAACCTACTGGTCAGGGTTGCGAGAAACAGTTGGTTATGATCAAGACAGTGACGTA
>NW_006256414.1:8089252-8131121 GCF_000478725.1 Eutrema salsugineum | reverse complement strand
AATTTAGTCTAGACATAAAGTTAAAAACCGTAGAAGAATACCAGGCACACAAATCTCTGTGGATTCGATCCCTAAATAATACAACAGATTAGCTGTGCACTTGCGGCTTTCTTTTGTTTTGTTAAGGGTAAAACTTGTTCCCTCACGTAGTTGACACACTCAGCACCGCATCAACCACAAGACCCCAGAATCCGATTTCCCTTTGCCAAAAGCTACACTTACTGAGCTTGGCGAACAGCTTATGCTCCCTTATCCGATTCATCACGGTGAACCGCGTGTTCTTCCCGACTCTTGGAGTAAACCAGTATATCATCAGTAAAGATGATTACAAATTCATCCAGGCAGTCTCGGAACACGTTGTTCATCAGCTTCATAAAGGCCGCAGGAGCATTAGTCAGCCTGAAGGGCATGACTACGAACTTGAAGTCACCATACCTTGTCCGAAAGGCGGTCTTCCTTACATCCGACTCTTCTATGGGTATCTGATGATAACCCGAAGCCAAGTCGATCTTGCTGAACCAAGTCACCCCTCGAAGTTGGTCCAAAAGCTCGTCTAATTATGGCAAAGGATACTTGTTCTTCACAGTAACCCTGTTCAGCCCACGGTAGTCGATACAAAGCTAGAAACTCCTAACTTTCTTTTTAACGAACATCACCGGTGCACCCCACGGTGAACTGCTCGGTCGAACAAACCTTTTCTCCATTAGGTCGTTTAACTGCTTCTTCAGTTCAGCCATCTTAGCCAGAGCCATCAGATACGGTGCCTTGGATTACGGCGCCGTTCCAGGCTCAAGTTCGATGGTAAACGGATCTGACCGTGCAGGCGGTAAACCCGTTAATGCCCTGAACACATCCTCGAACTCATTTACGACCGGAATACTGCCCAGCTCCGCATCCGGTCCTACCTCGGCGGTCGTGATCGTAGCCAGGTACGCCTCACACCCCTTCTCAATCATTTGGTCAGCTTGCATTGCCGAGACAATCAAGCTTCCCTTAGTCGGTCTGATCCCCTGATACTCCAAAATCCCTTCCGCGGTCTCGAACCGAATTCAGCCACGACAACAATCCAGATGTGCCTTGTACTTCCCGAGCCAATCCATGCCAAGGATCACGTCATAAGACTTCACCTCGCAAATTTCCAGATCCACTGGCATGTTCCGGCTGCCAACCATTACCGACACATCCTTGACCTTACCGAGGGTAAACATGACCTTTCCACCAGCCGCCTGGACCAAGCCATAGTTATCCCCCGGTTCCCTGCAAAATCCACCTTTTCCGACCATGTTCGGATTCACGAAGCAATGAGTTGCTCCGGAATCGAACAGAACATGGGTTACCACACCACCCATGATCAAGGTCCCTACACAATCACCTAGATTGCTAAGCTATCCACGCAACACTTAGGATTTTCACACAGAAAATTTTGCTAAGGTAAGTGATAGGACTTACCAGTGATCGGACGTGACGAACTCGGATCCTCTGCGGTCTCTTCAGCTACAGCATAGACCCGCGGCGTCACGGCCTGACTCTTTTCTAGAGGCGCCTGTCCTTCACTCGGCCTTTTCCGAGTGTGCTGCGCGACTTGCATCAGTTCTGGGCACTTCGGCTTAATGTGCCCAGCCTCTCCGCAATGGAAACAAACCCTCTCATCCGATCCGTTTCCTGGGTTCTTTCCACGCTTGTCCTCTTCCGGACAATCTTTCACCTTATGCTACATGCTTCCGCATCGAAGACATGCACCCGACGCGCGCCAGCTCGCACGTTTCTCCTTCCCAGCGGTCAAACCAGCAATACGACCTGTTGGTGCTTTTCCCGACAAACCACCTTTCTTTGATCCAGCCGCAGCATGACTGACCAACTTAGCTTCTTCCGCAGAAGTTGCTTCCAACAGCGCAGCCTTTTCCACTAACTCTGGAAAGGTGCGATAGTCTTGCATCTCACAATGCTTCTTCAGATCAATCCTTAGCCCACGAATGAATCGCTTGATCTGAGTATGCTCATTAGCCATTCCCCATCCCGCAAACTTTTTCAGCTTGTTGAACTCGGCTTCATACTCCCGAACCGACTGTGATCCTTGGCGCAGGTCCAAGAAGGTACTCTCCAAGCGATCATGCGCCTCAGGAGGGAAGTACTTAGCCTTGAACAACCCACGAAAATCAGCCCACATACCGACTCGCTCCCTTCCAACCGCACCACGCCACCACATGTGCGCATCACCCTCAAGATAGAGCACGGTAATATCTTTTCTGTACTGTTCCGGGCAGCGGATCGACTCGAAGTTCCTCTCCAGACGGTCGATCCATTCGTCAGCCTCAATCGGCTTTGTTCCTCCGTTCAAGAATTTTGTACCCAACTTCTGCATGTGGTCCATCACCTTCAGGTAAGATGGGACCCTTACACCGGCAACTCCCTCATCCGCTTCAGTAGGCGGATTCACTTGCACGACTCGCAGTGGTGCCATTGGGGCAGCCGCAACAGCCGGCAATCGTGCCGACACCTGGGTTAACAAACCCAACACCGCTTCCAATCCAACCGGGGCAGCAGCAACGTTTGGAATCGCCCCAGCCGCATTCTCGGCATTCCCCGCAATGCTCGCATTCGGATCCACTTGATCCTGATTCCCACCCGCAGCGTTTCTAGCCGCCGAGTTCTCACCATTAGCATGACGTCTACGATCACCTCTTGCCATCTGCAAAGGTTCAATACTCTAATAAGTTAGCCGGCAAACTAACTTAACACCACAGACAAACATTATCAGCCTTACCGCGGAACTTTGGCTTTGGAAGGATGGTTTACCCACTAACCCACTTATGCTACGACTTAGTCCTAGAACCGACCCCGCTCTGATACCAACTTGTAGCACCCTAACCCGGATTTTCGTTTTTAACTAACACTTAGTCAAATTTTCATCCGAGTTTTTACTTAGCATTTTTCGCATTAGGTTCGTTTAGACAGTTTTAGCCGTGCATAAGTAGATTAAAAACAAAATACTTGAATTAAATCGAGGTTCTCAGTACGATGATCGTTCGCATATAAGCTAATACATCGATTAAGACCTTAACTACCCGATCCTACCATCCATCCCAATCCAGTCTTAGTCCACACGCTGATTAGACCTCTTTACCTGCATCCACAAAGGAGGCATAATCAAACAGAACTGCTTAGTGAGAGCGGTCATCCCGTCTCCTCGAGCCAAAGTATAATCGGCCAAACTTCATTCAGCTCGGGAAAATTTGATTCAGCTCGGCAAAATTTGATTTAGCTCGGCAAGAGCTTGACTTAGCTCGGAATCACCTGACTGAACCCAGTTTCACCCGGCTAAACCCATTTTCTGACTTTTCTCAGTTTTTTTCCCGAACACGAGTGTTACAAGTCTCCCCCACTTATGGTGAGACTCGTCCTCGATTCTCTACTCTTCCTCGGCTTTTCTTTCTTCTGTTTCGGTTGCTTCTCAAACTGATATACTCATATTTTGTCATGTTTAGGATTGCATTTTTGTCCAAATATTGAGTCTCATGCATACATTTAGGTAGTTTTACATATATTTGTCTTTGCTTTTGTCTTTAGTTAGGAATTGCATTAGGTCCTAGAGGGTCCTGCATTTTTGGAGTGTTCTCAGGTAATTTGGAGACTTTTGGGAGCAACTTGGAGCTGGGATCATGGAGGAAACCTCACCTGTGTACAGCAACTCGGACAGATGGTTTGGTGCAGACAAAACCCTCACATTGATCGCGTGGGACGAAGGACTTGCAATGCGACTCAACCTCGGGTGTCTGCATCAAGAATCAAGTAGAATGAGTCTAGTTTCCGGAACACTTGGAATTAGACAAATTTAGAGCTGTGAACCGGGAGATATCGCCATCGGAAGGAACACATGTCTCGCGGCCCGATCAGGTCTTACGCGATGCGCCTCAAAGAACCGGTGGAACGGAGCCCTTGCCGACGTCATCTGAACCCAAACTCTTCATCAAAGTTGGTGATGATAGAGTCACGGTCTCAGAAAAGGTCGAATCATTGGATTTGGAGTTGTGAGCTGTGAGTTACGGAAGGAGAGAGACAGACATATCAGCCAGACGTCTAAGAGTGGATAAGGTGCTAAGTGTCATGATTTGACACGGTGATAACGCCACGGCCTGAGCTTTCCCGTGGCAAAATATGTCAACTCTCGGGATTTGACACGGTTACCATGCCACGGCCATGCACTTAGCCGTGGCAACCTCCAAGGTTTGCTAAAAGAGACAAAAGAGCATGACACGGCCTTGAACCTGACCGTGGCAATCACCGAATCATCAACACCTTGCCACGCCCAACATGACACGGTCCAGATCAAGAACGTGGCAATCAAAGAAGTTCATCACCCAAACCCAGAAAAGAAGAGACACGGCCACTAGACATGGTGTAAATCAAGCCATGGCAACCTTGATCATGAAGAATCTGTCCAAGAACTTTGACACTATCAGTTTGCCACGGTCTGGCCAAACATCATCTGACCATGGCAAACCATACCACTATCCAACTGAGCCGGGTCAATACCCAGTTTATCCTTGGCTGACCCGGTCCATTAGCACTTAGTATATATAGCTTTTTGGAGAAAACCCTAATCATCTGATCTTCTACTTAGTTTTTTCTCTAGTTTTCTTTCCTTTTTAGTGTAAAAATGTTTTTGATTACTAGATATCTGAAGGATTACATCATTCTAAGCTGTTTCTTATCAATTACTCATCTCATCTAAACTCCTAATCATGATTAACACCACCTCTTGCAAAGGAAATGGTGTGTTAATCATGATTAGTCAGTAGTCATCTTTTAAGCTTCTATGTGTGTAGATTAGGGTGCTTAGATGATCGGTTTATGATGTTTAGTTTCTAGATTCTCATTTCCTTTCCTTAGGTAGCTGCTCTTAATGCTAGATCTTTGCACATCACTCTGATCTAGACCTTAGTCATTTCTCCACCCACAAGGTGTTTGATGAAATGTCTGAATGAGCTAAGCTAAGGGTTTATGCCTTTTTCATCATGGGAATGATTTGTTAAATGCATGAATGACATATTAGAACTGTTTCTTAATGCTCACTGATTCATATTTCACAAATGATGATTTGGTTTGAAAGTGGATTAGTGTAGAGATTAATGCCTTCATAAGAGGATTAGTCTAGATTTGAGTTCTAAGTTAATTGGTTTTGAGATCATGTGATTGCTTGTTGCTGCTTTCTGTGTAAGATTCGGTCTCTTTGAAATAGAAACCGTTTGGTCATTATTAGACTTGATACTTTATGCTTGTTGATTGCTTGATCTTGCTTAAGGTGAATTAATCTTGATTAAGTGATTTACAAAGAGATTATTGTCATGAGAGTGAATTAATCTGCTTTTGAAGTCTAGACTAAAGAATAACTTGCATTGCATTATTGTTCTTAGTATCATGAATTGATATCTACAGCACCCTAATCAATGATCACATCTAGAGGTTTAGCTTTCTCTTTATTTTGAATTTGAGTCTTGTTTTGTTGTCTTGTTGCTTGTTCTTAAATTACTGCTTGTTTTTGTTTGTTTTATGTTTTAGATCACCCTGTTACCAACTCATCTGCTATTTAGACTTGAATTAAGATAGCTCCTCATAGTTCTAGTGTCTAGAATCTCTCCATTTGGATTGATACCTCAAGTGCTACAATGACATGAGTAGTTGAGGAATTGATCAAGGATTGAAAAATTCCTACTATCAATTTGGCGCCGTTGCCAGTTGGAGAGTTCATTCTAGCATTAGGACTTTGGATCTTCTTGAGATCAAGTCATTGTTTTCTTTTATTTTACTAAGCATTTCTTTTTCACCATGTTAATGTATATCACTAAGAGCATACATCTCTTTGAGATGATGAATTTTCTCTTTTTCATTGTTACTAACTTGTCTTCCTTGATTCTCTTGAGCTTTGAAAGGTACCAAATTCACAAGAAGAGAAATGGAAAGACACGTTCTATTGAGCTGTTGGAGATAGACATCCACAAGAGCATTATTCCAGTCCCAAAACCTCAACAACAGCCACACCTTCAAGCACTGCCTCCAGCACTGACCCAAGCTCCAAAGAAAACGCCAACAGTTGGAAGCTGTGACACTCCTTGTAGTCATGGAAAGAGGTATGGAATTCACCCTCCTCCAATTGAAGCTGCGGCCTATGAGATCAAAGCAAGCTTGGTTAGGTGGATTCAAGAAACTGAGTTCTTGGGGTCTGGCATGGAGAATCCATATGATCATTTGGACTGCTTTGAGAGGTTGTGTGACACATTTAGGACTGGAGGAGTGCCCCGAGACAGTATCAAGCTCATCTTGTTTCCATTTTAACTTGGAGAAAAGGCAAGCAAATGGGAGAGTAAATTCTTGGGATGATTGCAAGATGATCTTCCTCCAAAGGTTTTATCCCATACAAAGGACTATCCAAGCTATGAAAGACATCTTGGGCTTCAAACATAGAATCCATGAAACCTTTTATGAAGCATGGGAGAGACTAAAAGGCTACACTAGAGATTGTCCTCATCATGGGTTCCAACAAGAAGCTATCCTTAGTATCTTCTATTGGGGAGTTGATAGAGAGCATAAATGGACATTGGATACAGCTAGCAATGGGCGTTTTGCAACTCTTACCATAGAACAAGGAGAGCTACTTGTTGAGAATTTGGCCAAGAGCAATGAAAGATACAAAGAGCTTGATACTGAAGATTGTCAAGATGGTAAAACTGAGGTGGAGCTTTGTTTTCATCAAGAGTCTGTTCCACAAGGGCAATCTGCTTCAAAGCCTCAAGAAATGGAGCTGAACAGCATGTTCCAACAACTTCTGAAGGGACAAGATGAGCTCACAACAAGAGTAAAGTGTTCATACAATGACCTCCACAACAAAATAGAGAGTTTAACCTCTCAAGTGAATCACATGGAGAGCAAAGATCATGAAGCTGCTATAAAAGGAGATAGAACGTCTACTCTATAGTCCACAAGAAGACATTGCTCCTAGAGGTCTTTCTTCACAAGACAATGAGGACATTGAGCAACTCAGTGGAGAGGTGACCCTTGGAACTGAAGTTTTAGCTATAAAAGACGTCCATGGAGCTTCTAGAGACAAAGTTCAGATTGCTGCTGAAGAAAAGGCCGAACAACAGCTTCAGAAAGAAGAAAAAGCTATTGACCCGCCAGCTTATGTGTCTCTAAGTCTCTGTGACGAGTTTCAAAACTTTGAGATGAAGTATGTGGGGACTTGTGGAATGAAAGAGAAGGATCAGCCTTTTGCTGCTTGTGAGAAAAAGAAAGAACACCAAAGAGAGCTTGATCTTGAGTTCATTGATGGTGAGAAGTGCTTTAGTGATGATGAGGATTGCTTGGAATCTCCACCTCCTACACCAGGTGAGAAAGAGATCAGCAACAATAAAGGCAATGGTTCAGAGTACAAAGACAAGAGCCCAAAAAGCATTAAACCATTCACTCTTGGGTCTTCTTCTCAAGTCTTAACTCTCACTCCATGGAAGTTTGATGGTTGAGCTGTGGAATACAAAGTTAAAGGCAATGGAAGATCAAGACCATTTGCCAAAGTCAGAGCTATCCTCACACAAGAACTCGTAGACAAGGGATCTGATGGTGTCCAAGAGCTGATGAACAAGAACCTCATGCTTGAACTCATGGACATGACAAAGAGCATCAAAGCTCCTCCTCTCCCTCACTAAGAAAAGAGTATGAAAAGTCAAACTTAGTGACTTAAAACAAAGTGCTCTTGGGAGACACCCCAAGCTTATCCTTTGTAAATATTATTTTTAATGCTTTCTTTTGCTGTTTTTAGGATGTTTTGATGTGTCTTGTGGAGTGTGTTCAGGTTACAGATGACCTGGTGTTCTTTGGCCTCAAGGAATGGTGGACAAGATGCAAGGAAATGCAAAATTTGGCTAAGTTCACAGTTTACCACGACCATGAATCATTGCTTGAACAAGGCGTGGCATGAGGCTTTTTCTTGGATGCCAACCTTCGGTGATTGCCATGGGGAGATTGCCACGCCCAGAATTGAACCGTGGCAAGTTGAATTTTGAATAGACCACCATTCGGCTTTTGCCACGAGAGGAATGCCACGGGTAGATTCAAGGCGTGGCAACATGTTTTAAGGTAGCAGAACCTTTGGCTTTTGCCATGGTCTCTTTGCCACGGTCACATCCAAGCCGTGGCAATGTGTTAGAGGAAGAACAAAAAAATGCCACGGGCTGTCCAGAGGAGCTTCCAGACCATGGCAACAGGGGGTGGCAAGAGGAACAATGCACAAAAACGAGCTCCAGCCCTCACTACAAGCACGTTCAGATCAGTGCAAGGAGCAGCATCAAAACTAAGACACTTCCAGTGATGTTTAGCCCCCTGAGATTCACAATTCCACTGCTCCCTTCCATCAAAAACAAATCTGGTAACACTCCAAACTCCTTGTACATATGCATCTAGTTCTTTATTTCTCATTTTGCATCTTTCTTGCTTTTGCCTTTCACTCCTCTCTTATTCTTTTATAACACAAGGGACTGTGTTATTTAAGTGTGGGGGAGGGATTTCGTGTTTACTAATCATGTTTATTCTGCTCTTATTTTCCTTTTCACTTTGAGTCTCATTTTGCATTCATCTAAGTGCATATAAAAACCAAAAAAATGGAAAAATCTGAAAACTTTTCACAAAAAAAATGCTTATGTAGTTGCATTCACATTTTAGGTTGAGTCTAGTTTGCATTTTCATATAGGTTGCATCATATGCAAATGTGAGTAATGATAGATTTTTTCTTGAAGAGAGCATCATTTTAAGAGCTTGGTCCCTTAAGGCATTGCAAAACTGGTATGAAATCAAGTGTGAACCATGTTTTGAACTGGTGTCTCAATACTTTTGTACTAGCTGAATCAAGTTGTGAATAGCCTCAACCTTGCTTAAGTGAGAACCCTTGAATTTGATATCTAATTATCATGTTTGTGCATATCATTGTTAATTCATGGGTACCACCACATACATATTTGAGCTTTCTTATCCCTTTTTATCACTTTTGCTAGCTCAAATAGCTGATCTCTCATCTTGAGACAGTTCCATGCCTTTAGCCAAACCTTTCTTTGAAGCCTAAACACCCTTCTTGTGTGCATGATTTGTGAGGCCTTGTTTCTAGTAGACTTGGTAAAAAGTGTTGGGTTTAGAGCAACAAAGATAGTGCTGCATGTAGATACTAGTCCAACATCAAGGGCTAGTCTAGGTTTAGGTGAAAGTGAGAGCATTGATTTTGAGTGTGTGAGCTGAAAAGAAAAAAATCTGAGCGATGAAAGTGGAAAGAACCGGATTGGTTAGGGGAATGAATGCTTAAATGAAAGAAAGTGAGTGTGTGCTGAAATGTAAAGCTCATGTGTTGAAATGAAAAGAGTCTCATAAAAAGAAAAAAAAAAAGAGAAAAGATTCAAAAAGAGGCTGAATTAAAGAAGAGCTTGTGTGTTAAAGAAAATATACTCACTAAGTGGTTGTTAAAGAAAGCATTCCCCTAAGAGATGAAATGAAGAGAGTGATGAGAGCTGATTGAGTGTCAAGGATAAAATGCCATTTGGGGTGAGTAGACTAGAGAAAGAATCTTGAGAGGTTTAAAGTTGAGTGTGAAAAGCATTTTGGTGTGGGGTAGATGCAGTTCTATCTTTGTATGCATCCATTGCTTTTTACCGTTAGCATTTTACTAAAGTCTACTAATTTTTGAGTGATCCCCTTGCATGGAATACCAGTTACTTGATTGAGATCATTTTAATCTCAAAACCCAGTCCCAAGCCAAATGAATTAACTTGATTTGCATGAACATGATCCACTTGAGACTTTAAATGAATGTCAAAAGGTTGACGTTAGGAATGCTTGTGAAGGTTTGTGCTTGAGTTTGGTTCATTTGGTGACAAGTATGGCTAATTTTTATGAGTAAACCAGTTTGCATTGCAGTCTAGAATTGGTAACTTGAACAATGAGCTTTGAATTCTTTTTAATGATGATCTCTCTTTAAAGAAATATGAACTCCCATGCATTCAACCTCTCTCTCCCATTTGTTCTTGTTTGCTTGAGGACAAGCAAAGGACAAGTGTGGGGGAGTTGATATACTCAAATTTTGTCATGTTTAGGATTGCATTTTTGTCCAAATATTGAGTCTCATGCATACATTTAGGTAGTTTTACATATATTTGTCTTTGCTTTTGTCTTTAGTTAGGAATTGTATTAGGTCCTAGAGGGTCCTGCATTTTTGGAGTGTTCTCAGGTCATTTGGAGACTTTTGGGAGAACTTGGAGCTGGGATCATGGAGGAACCCTCACCTGTGTACAGCAACTCGGACAGATGGTTTGGTGCAGACAAAACCCTCACTTTAATCGCGTGGGACGAAGGACTTTCAATGCGATTCAACCTCGGGTCTCTTCATCAAGAATCAAGAAAAATGAGTCTAGTTTCCGGAACACTTGGAATCAGACGATTTGGAGCTGTGAACTGGCAGATATCGTCATCGGAAAGAACACATGTCTCGGGGCCCAATCAGATCTTACGCGATGCGCCTCAAAGAACCGGTGGAACGGAGCCCTTGCCGACGTCATCTGAACCCAAAATCTTCATCAAAGTTGGAGATGATAGAGTCACGGTCTCAGAACAGGTCGAATCATTGGATTTGGAGTTGTGAGCTGTGAGTTACGGAAGGCGAGAGACAGACATATCAGCCAGACGTCTAAGAGTGGATAAGGTGCTAAGTGTCATGATTTGACACGGTGATAACGCCACGGCCTGAGGTTTCCCGTGGCATAATATGACAACTCACGGGATTTGACACGGTTACCATGCCACGACCATGCACTTAGCCGTGGCAACCTCCAAGGTTTGCTAAAAGAGACAAAAGAGCATGACACGGCCTTGAACCTGACCGTGGCAATCACCGAATCATCAACACCTTGCCACGCCCAACATGACACGGTCCAAATCAAGAATGTGGCAATCCAAGAAGTTCATCACCCAAACCCAGAAAAGAAGAGACACGACCACTAGACATGGTGTAAATCAAGCCATGGCAACCTTGATCATGAAGAATCTGTCCAAGAACTTTGACACTATCAGTTTGCCACGGTCTGGCCAAGCATCATCTGACCGTGGCAAACCATACCACTATCCAACTGAGCCGGGTCAATACCCAGTTTGTCCTGGGCTGACCCGGTCCATTAGCACTTAGTATATATAGCTTTTTGGAGAAAACCCTAATCATCTGATCTTCTACTTAGTTTTCTCTCTAGTTTTCTTTCTTTTTTAGTGAAAAAACGTTTTTGATTAAGAGATATCTGAAGGATTACATCATTCTAAGCTGTTTCTTATCAATTACTCATCTTATCTAAACTCCTAATCATGATTAACACCACCTCTTGCAAAGGAAATGGTGTGTTAGTCATGATTAGTGAGTAGTCATCTTTTAAGCTTCTAGGTGTGTAGATTAGGGTGCTTAGATGATCCGTTTATGATGTTTAGGTTCTAGATTCTCATTTTCTTTCCTTAGTTAGCTGCTCTTAATGCTAGATCTTTGCACATCACTCTGATCTAGACCTTAGTCATTTCTCCACCCACAAGGTGTTTGATGAAATGTCTGAATGAGCAAAGCTAAGGGTTTATGCCTTTTTCGTCATGGGAATGATTTGTTAAATGCATGAATGACATATTAGAACTGTTTCTTAATGCTCAATGATTCATATTTCACAAATGATGATTTGGTTTGAAAGTGGATTAGTGTAGAGATTAATGTCTTCATGAGAGGATTAGTCTAGATTTGAGTTCTAAGTTAATTGGTTTTGAGATAATGTGATTGCTTGTTGCTGCTTTCTGTGTAAGATTCGGTCTCTTTGAAATAGAAACCGTTTGGTCATTATTAGACTTGATACTTTATGCTTGTTGATTGCTTGATCTTGCTTAAGGTGAATTAATCTTGATTAAGTGATTTACAAAGAGATTATTGTCATGAGAGTGAATTAATTTGCTTTTGAAGTCTAGACTAAAGAGTAACTTGCATTGCATTATTGTTCTCAGCATCATGAATTGATATCTACAGCACCCTAATCAATGATCACATCTAGAGGTTTAGCTTTCTCTTTATTTTGAATTTGAGTCTTGTTTTGTTGTCTTGTTGCTTGTTCTTAAATTACTGCTTGTTTTTGTTGGTTTTATGTTTTAGATCACCTTGTTACCAACTCATCTGCTATTTAGACTTGAATTAAGATAGCTCCTCATAGTTCTAGTCTCTAGAATCTCTCCATTTGGATTGATACCTCAAGTGCTACAATGACATGAGTAGTTGAGGAATTGATCAAGGATTGAAAAATTTCTACTATCACAAACCACTTAGGAAATTTCTCCTTCATACTTGATTCTGGCTCCCAAGTAGTTTCTTCTTCCCCATTGCAATCCCAAACAACCTGAACCGTCTTAATTTTCTTCCGGCCTACAACCTTTACCCGTTGGCCAATAATCCGAACTGGCCTTCCCACTATGGACAAGTTCTCCTGCAAGTCCGGTGGAGGTTCGGATGTAACTGAATCTTCATTCCGAACGCACTTCCTTAACTCAGATACATGGAACACATTGTGAAATGCAACCAAGGCTGGTGGCAATTCCAGCTTGTAAGCAACCGGCCCGATCCGTTCCAGGATCCTGTACGGTCCCATATTCATCGGCTGAAGCTTACCCGTCGCAGCAGCCCGGTCTTTACCCTTGTAAGTGATCTGCTTGACAAAGACTTGATCACCGACCTGAAACTCCAACTCTTTCCTCCGCTTATCCGCATAACTTTTCTGCCTGTTCTGAGCCTCTTTCATCTTGAGTTTCAAAACTCTGATCTGTTCGGTCGTCTCTTCCACAAAGTCTCGACCAAAAATGCTGCGCTCCCCCACTTGGGTCCAGCATAGCGGTGTACGGCAAGGCCGACCATACAACGCTTCATAAGGCGACATTCCAATGCTCGCCTAGTAACTGTTGTTGTAGGAAAATTCTGCCAAAGGCAAATAATCCTTCCATTTACCGCCCCAATCCAACACACAAGCCCGCAACAGATCCTCCAACGTCCTTATGGTTCGTTCCGACTGACCATCGGTCTGAGGATGGTAAGCCGTACTCATATGGACCTTTCCCGAACCGTTTCTGCAAAGCCCTCCAAAATGCTGACGTGAACCGCGAGTCCCGATCTGACACAATACTCGCCGGCACACCGTGCAGCTTGACGATCTCATCCACATACAGGTTAACGAGTTTTATCCCACTGGGTAACAGGTTAAAACCCACTTTTATATTTGACACAAACATAGGAATAGTAATAGTAATAAGGAGTGTGGGGCAATGATTGTTTAATTATTTAAAACAAGAGACATAAAATTCATGCAAGAATATGGCAAAAGGCTTTCATTACCATTCTCGAGAACTTGACAACTTATAGGCACATGCAACTATCTTCTAAATAATATGATATTAACATGGTTCTAAATAATATGATATTTACATGGTACTGATCCATTAGTGGACTTTCGTTTCTATTCAATAGCTTAACTCTAAAATCTTTATAAATTAATTTGAACGTTTGTAATACCGGTTACAGTTAAAGATCAAGACATCTCTTTTGAATGTAGCAGTCCGAGACATGTTTTTTGACTTCAAGTGTTAACCCGACATAAGAATCTTTTGAGAGAGAAAATTTCAACCTACCAGATTCGAACCAGAGACCTAACGATATTCTGCTTCAACTACAGTCCTCCGCTCTAGTTAAGGTCGAATGTGTTTAATACTTTATGGACGTGTATATAGTTTCAACAACTGTATATATTGCCTTTAGAAGTTCTAGTTTTTGCACAAGAAAGTTTTTTATAAAACTTAAATGTAGAACCATAGTTTACGACCTGAGCAAGACATCTTCGGAAAAATAAGTTTGATTAGAAACACTAAAGAATATATAAAAGGTACGATTCAGAATGGTAGGTTTACCCTTGAGTTTTTCTCCGACCCAAAATAACTGTAAGATAAATTTAGTTTTACATATCTAGAATTTGCCTATGGTAAATATGTGCATTTTACTATGGTCAAACAAAATTGAAGGCTTGAGCAGAAATGACCACAAGTTTTAGGAAGTTCCACTACAATTTTTTTTATCAAAATGAAAACACTAGAATCATCAAAATTTTAAAAATCTTCTTTGTCAAAAAGCCATATATAAGTAAGACAGTCTAGATTTAGCGATGGAACAAAAAGTAATTTATACCAAAGGTTTCTATGAGAAACATAAGCTGTTACAATCTACTCCTAGAAACTTCTCTATACAAGCTATAAGCAAAGATGCATACGAACAAATAGTTTTGAAATGACAAGTAAAATTGCATGCATGAGCAAAACATTCCGACCTACCGGATTCGAACCAGTGACCTAAGGATTCTCTGCTTCAACTACACTCCTCCGCTCTACCAAGTGAGCTAAGGTCGGCATTGTAATATAATACTTTATGCATGCATATCACTAAAATTCTATAATCTTATCTTACGTATACAAAGAGTACCATACAAAAGTTTAGCTAAGCACTCCTATGCTATTCAGTTTTATGGCTGTTTGATTTAAAGTACTACATTTTATTACAACTTCCATGAAAATAATTTCTAATAGGTATTATTTTCAAAAGATCTTTCCTAGAACACATTAGAAAAACGTGAACGGTAGGATTCAAACCTGCACGGGGAAAGCCCACATGATTTCTAGTCATGCCCGATAACCACTCCGACATATCCACTTTTTTTCCTTGGAGTGTTAACCCGACATAAAAACCTTTTGAGAGAGAAAATTCCGACCTACCGGATTTGAACCAGTGACCTAAGGATATTCTGCTTCAACTACAGTCCTCCGCTCTACCAACTGAGCTAAGGTCGGATGTGTTTTATACTTTATGGACTTGTATATAATTTCAAAAACTGTATATATTGCCTTTAGAAGTTCTAGTTTTCACAAAAGAAAGTTTTTTATAAAAGTTAAACGTAGAACCATAGTTTAAGACTTGAGCAAGACGTCTTCGGAAAAATAAGTTTGATTAGAAACACTAAAGAATATATAAAAGGTACGACTTAGAATAGTTGGTCTACCCTTGAGTTTTTCTCCGACACAAAATAACGGTAAGATAAATTAAATTTTACATATCTAGAATTTGCCTACGGTAAATATGTGCATTAGACTATGGTCAAGCAAAATTGAAGGGTTGAGCAGAAATGACCACAAGTTTTAGGAAGTTCCACTACAATTTTTTAATCAAAATGTCAACACTAGAATCATAAGACTTTTATCTTTCTTCTTTGTCAAATATCCATATATAAGTAAGACAATCTAGATTTTGCGATGGAACAAAAAGTAATTTATACCAAAGGTTTCTATGAGAAACATAAGCTGTTACAATCTACTCCTAGAAACTTCTCTATACAAGATATAAGCAAAGATGCATACGAAAAAATAGTTTTGAAATGACAAGTAAGATTGCATGCATGAGCAAAACATTTCCGACCTATCGGATTCGAACCAGTGACCTAAGGATTCTCTGCTTCAACTACAGTCATCCGCTCTACCAACTGAGCTAAGGTTGGCATTGTAATATAATACTTTATGCATGTATATTCTACAATCTTAACTTATGTATACAAAGAGTACTATACAAAAGGTTAGATAAGCACTCCTATGCTATTCAGTTTTATGTCTGTTTGATTTAAAGTACTACGTTTTATTACAACTACCATGAAAGTAATTTCTAATAGGTATTATTTTCAAAAGATCTTTCCCAAAACACTTTAGAAAAACGTGAACGGCAGGATTCGAACCTACGCGGGCAAAGCCCACATGATTTCTAGTCATGCCCGATAACCACTCCGGCACGTCCACTTTTCCTTTACTGGAACGTGATTCGGATATTTATCAAGGTATTATACTCTATTGTCCAGCCATATTGTGCTAGCTTTTTGAAGGATAAGTAGAAGAGTCTAAAAAAGCTTATATACAATTCAACAACTAAAAGAAGAAGAACAGAAACTAAATTCTATATTAGAAAACCATTAGCGAATGTAAAAAAAACCCACTTTTATATTTGACACAAACATAGAAAAAAAATAGTAATAAGGAGTGTGGGGCAATGATTGTTTCAATTATTTAAAACAAGAGACAAAAAATTCATGCAAGAATATGGCAAAAAGCATTCATTACCATTCGAGAACTTGACAACTTATAGGCACATGCAACTATCCTATAAATAATGTGATATTAACATGGTTCTAAATAGTATGATATTTACATGGTACTCATCTGTTAGTGGACTTTCGATTTTTGGTTTCATCAATAGGCTTAACTCTAATATCTTTATACATTAATTTGAACGTTTCTAAAACCGGTTACAGTTAAACATGAAGACATCCAAAATCCAAATTAATCAGGGAAAAATTAGTTTCTTGTAAGTTTAATGATATCTCTTTTGAATGTAGCAGTCCGAGACATTTTTTCCGACTTGTAGTGTTAACCTGACATAAAAAACTTTTTGAGAGAGAAAATTCCGACCTACCGGATTCGAACCAGTGACCTAAGGATATTTTGCTTCAACTACAGTCCTCCGCTCTACCAACTGAGCTAAGGTTGGATGTGTTTTATACTTTATGGACTTGTATATAGTTTCAACAACTGTATATATTGCCTTTAGAAGTACTAGTTTTTGCATGAGAAATTTTTTTATAAAAGTTAAACGTAGAACCATAGTTTACGACTTGAGCAAGATGTCTTCGAAAAAATAAGTTTGATTATAAACACTAAAGAATATATAAAAGGTACGATTCAGAATGGTAAGTCTACCCTCGAGTTTTACTCCAACACAAAATAACGCTAAGATAAATTTAGTTTTACATATCTAGAATTTGCCTATGGTAAATATATGCATTAGACTATGGTCAAACAAAATTGAAAACTTGAGCAGAAATGACCACAAGTTTAGGAAGTTCCACTACAATTTTATCTCAAAATGAAAACACTAGAATCATAAGACTTTTATCTTTCTTCTTTGTCAAATATCCATATATAAGTAAGACAGTCTAGATTTTGCGATGGAACAAAAAGTAATTTATACCAAAGGTTTCTATGAGAAACATAAGCTGTTACAATCTACTCCTAGAAACTTCTCTATACAAGATATAAGCAAAGATGCATACGAACAAATAGTTTTGAAATGACAAGTAAAATTGCATGCATGAGCAAAACATTCCGACCTACCGGATTCGAACCAGTGACCTAAGGATTCTCTGCTTCAACTACACTCCTCCGCTCTACCAAGTGAGCTAAGGTCGGCATTGTAATATAATACTTTATGCATGTATATCACTAAAATTCTATAATCTTATCTTACGTATACAAAGTGTACCATACAAAAGTTTAGCTAAGCACTCCTATGCTATTCAGTTTTATGGCTGTTTGATTTAAAGTACTACATTTTATTACAACTTCCATGAAAGTAATTTCTAATAGGTATTATTTTCAAAAGATCTATCCTAGAACACATTAGAAAAACGTGAACGGTAGGATTCAAACCTGCACGGGGAAAGCCCACATGATTTCTAGTCATGCCCGATAACCACTCCGACATATCCACTTTTTTTCCTTGGAGTGTTAACCCGACATAAAAACCTTTTGAGAGAGAAAATTCCGACCTACCGGATTTGAACCAGTGACCTAAGGATATTCTGCTTCAACTACAGTCCTCCGCTCTACCAACTGAGCTAAGGTCGGATGTGTTTTATACTTTATGGACTTGTATATAATTTCAACAACTGTATATATTGCCTTTAGAAGTTCTAGTTTTCACAAAAGAAAGTTTTTTATAAAAGTTAAACGTAGAACCATAGTTTACGACTTGAGCAAGATGTCTTCAAAAAAATAAGTTTGATTAGAAACACTAAAGAATATATAAAAGGTATGACTTAGAATAGTTGGTCTACCCTTGAGTTTTTCTCCGACACAAAATAACAGTAAGATAAATTAAATTTTACATATCTAGAATTTGCCTACGGTAAATATGTGCATTAGACTATGGTCAAGCAAAATTGAAGGGTTGAGCAGAAATGACCACAAGTTTTAGGAAGTTCCACTACAATTTTTTTATCAAAATGTCAACACTAGAATCATAAGACTTTTATCTTTCTTCTTTGTCAAAAAGCCATATATAAGTAAGACAGTCTAGATTTTGCGATGGAACAAAAAGTAATTTATACCAAAAGTTTCTATGAGAAACATAAGCTGTTACAATCTAGTCATCGAAACTTCTCTGTACAAGATATAAGCAAAGATGCATACGAACAAATAGTTTTGAAATGACAAGTAAGATTGCATGCATGAGCAAAACATTTCCGACCTATCGGATTCGAACCAGTGACCTAAGGATTCTCTGCTTCAACTACAGTCATCCGCTCTACCAACTGAGCTAAGGTTGGCATTGTAATATAATACTTTATGCATGTATATTCTACAATCTTAACTTATGTATACAAAGAGTACTATACAAAAGGTTAGATAAGCACTCCTATGCTATTCAGTTTTATGGCTGTTTGATTTAAAGTACTACGTTTTATTACAACTTCCATGAAAGTAATTTCTAATAGGTATTATTTTCAAAAGATCTTTCCCAAAACACTTTAGAAAAATGTGAACGGCAGGATTCGAACCTACGCGGGCAAAGCCCACATGATTTCTAGTCATGCCCGATAACCACTCCGGCACGTCCACTTTTCCTTTACTGGAACGTGATTCGGATATTTATCAAGGTATTATACTCTATTGTCCAGCCATATTGTGCTAGCTTTTTGAAGGATAAGTAGAAGAGTCTAAAAAAGCTTATATACAATTCAACAACTAAAAGAAGAAGAACAGAAACTAAATTCTATATTAGAAAACCATTAGCGAATGTAAAAAAAACCCACTTTTATATTTGACACAAACATAGAAAAAAAATAGTAATAAGGAGTGTGGGGCAATGATTGTTTCAATTATTTAAAACAAGAGACAAAAAATTCATGCAAGAATATGGCAAAAAGCTTTCATTACCATTCGAGAACTTGACAACTTATAGGCACATGCAACTATCCTATAAATAATGTGATATTAACATGGTTCTAAATAGTATGATATTTACATGGTACTCATCTGTTAGTGGACTTTCGATTTTTGGTTTCATCAATAGGCTTAACTCTAATATCTTTATACATTAATTTGAACGTTTCTAAAACCGGTTACAGTTAAACATGAAGACATCCAAAATCCAAATTAATCAGGGAAAAATTAGTTTCTTGTAAGTTTAATGATATCTCTTTTAAATGTAGCAGTCCGAGACATTTTTTCCGACTTGGAGTGTTAACCTGACATAAAAAACCTTTTGAGAGAGAAAATTCCGACCTACCGAATTCGAACCAGTGACCTAAGGATATTTTGCTTCAACTACAGTCCTCCGCTCTACCAACTGAGCTAAGGTCGGATGTGTTTTATACTTTATGGACTTGTATATAATTTCAACAACTGTATATATTGCCTTTAGGAGTTCTAGTTTTCACAAAAGAAAGTTTTTTTTATAAAAGTTAAACGTAGAACCATAGTTTACGACTTGAGCAAGACGTCTTCGGAAAAATAAGTTTGATTAGAAACACTAAAGAATATATAAAAGGTACGACTTAGAATAGTTGTTCTACCCTTGAGTTTTTCTCCGACACAAAATAACGGTAAGATAAATTAAGTTTTACATATCTAGAATTTGCATACGGTAAATATGTGCATTAGAATATGGTCAAGCAAAATTGAAGGGTTGAGCAGAAATGACCACAAGTTTTAGGAAGTTCCACTACAATTTTTTTATCAAAATGTCAACACTAGAATCATAAGACTTTTATCTTTCTTCTTTGTCAAAAAGCCATATATAAGTAAGACAGTCTAGATTTTGCGATGGAACAAAAAGTAATTTATACCAAAAGTTTCTATGAGAAACATAAGCTGTTACAATCTAGTCCTCGAAACTTCTCTGTACAAGATATAAGCAAAGATGCATACGAACAAATAGTTTTGAAATGACAAGTAAGATTGCATGCATGAGCAAAACATTTCCGACCTATCGGATTCGAACCAGTGACCTAAGGATTCTCTGCTTCAACTACAGTCATCCGCTCTACCAACTGAGCTAAGGTTGGCATTGTAATATAATACTTTATGCATGTATATTCTACAATCTTAACTTATGTATACAAAGAGTACTATACAAAAGGTTAGATAAGCACTCCTATGCTATTCAGTTTTATGGCTGTTTGATTTAAAGTACTACGTTTTATTACAACTTCCATGAAAGTAATTTCTAATAGGTATTATTTTCAAAAGATCTTTCCCAGAACACTTTAGAAAAACGTGAACGGCAGGATTCGAACCTACGCGGGCAAAGCCCACATGATTTCTAGTCATGCCCGATAACCACTCCGGCACGTCCACTTTTCCTTTACTGGAACGTGATTCGGATATTTATCAAGGTATTATACTCTATTGTCCAGCCATATTGTGCTAGCTTTTTGAAGGATAAGTAGAAGAGTCTAAAAAAGCTTATATACAATTCAACAACTAAAAGAAGAAGAACAGAAACTAAATTCTATATTAGAAAACCATTAGCGAATGTAATAAAAACCCACTTTTATATTTGACACAAACATAGAAAAAAATAGTAATAAGGAGTGTGGGGCAATGATTGTTTCAATTATTTAAAACAAGAGACAAAAAATTTATGCAAGAATATGGCAAAAAGCTTTCATTACCATTCGAGAACTTGACAACTTATAGGCACATGCAACTATCCTATAAATAATGTGATATTAACATGGTTCTAAATAGTATGATATTTACATGGTACTCATCTGTTAGTGGACTTTCGATTTTTGGTTTCATCAATGGTTGCACAAGAAAGTTTTTTATAAAACTTAAATGTAGAACCATAGTTTACGACCTGAGCAAGACATCTTCGGAAAAATAAGTTTGATTAGAAACACTAAAGAATATATAAAAGGTACGATTCAGAATGGTAGGTTTACCCTTGAGTTTTTCTCCGACCCAAAATAACTGTAAGATAAATTTAGTTTTACATATCTAGAATTTGCCTATGGTAAATATGTGCATTTTACTATGGTCAAACAAAATTGAAGGCTTGAGCAGAAATGACCACAAGTTTTAGGAAGTTCCACTACAATTTTTTTTATCAAAATGAAAACACTAGAATCATCAAAATTTTAAAAATCTTCTTTGTCAAATATCCATATATAAGTAAGACAGTCTAGATTTTGCGATGGAACAAAAAGTAATTTATACCAAAGGTTTCTATGAGAAACATAAGCTGTTACAATCTACTCCTAGAAACTTCTCTATACAAGATATAAGCAAAGATGCATACAAACAAATAGTTTTGAAATGACAAGTAAAATTGCATGCATGAGCAAAACATTCCGACCTACCGGATTCGAACCAGTGACCTAAGGATTCTCTGCTTCAACTACACTCCTCCGCTCTACCAACTGAGCTAAGGTCGGCATTGTAATATAATACTTTATGCATGTATATCACTAAAATTCTATAATCTTATCTTACGTATACAAAGTGTACCATACAAAAGTTTAGCTAAGCACTCCTATGCTATTCAGTTTTATGGCTTATTGATTTAAAGTACTACATTTTATTACAACTTCCATGAAAGTAATTTCTAATAGGTATTATTTTCAAAAGATCTTTCCCAAAAAACTTTAGAAAAACGTGAACGGCAGGATTCGAACCTGCGCAGGCAAAGGCCACATGATTTCTAGTCATGCCCGATAACCACTCTGACACATCCACTTTTTTTCCTTTACTGGAACGTGATTCGGATATTTATCAAGGTATTATATTCTATTGTCCAGCCATATTGCGCTAGCTTTTTGAAGGATAAGTAGAAGAAACTAAGAAAGCTTTTATACAATTCAACAACTAAAAGTAGAAGAAAAGAAACTAAAATCTATCTTCTAAAACCATTAGATAATGTCAAAATTGCCAATCAATAAATTTCCAAAGGATTTTTTTTCGCTAACGAGTTTTATCCCACTGGGTAACAGGTTAAAACCCACTTTTATATTTGACACAAACATAGGAATAATAATAGTAATAAGGAGTGTGGGGCAATGATTGTTTTAATTATTTAAAACAAGAGAAAAAAATTCATGCAAGAATATGGCAAAAGGCTTACATTACCATTCTAGAACATGACAACTTATAGGCACATGCAACTATCCTATAAATATCATTAATTATATGATATTAACATGGTTCTAAATAATATGATATTTACATGGTACTGATCCTTTAGTGGACTTTCGTTTTTTGGTTTCATCAATAGGCCTAACTCTCATATCTTTATAAATTAATATGAACGTTTCTATTAGCGGTTACAGTTAAAGATGAAGACATCCAAAATCCAAATTAATCAGGGAAAAATTAGTTTCTTGTAAGTTTAATGACTTGGAGTGTTAACCCAACATAAAAAGTTTTTGAGAGAGAAAATTCCGACCTACCGGATTTGAACCAGTGACCTAAGGATATCCTGCTTCAACTACACTCCTCCGATTTACCAACTGAGCTAAGGTCGGATGTGTTTTATACTTTATGGACGTGTATATAGTTTCAACAACTGTATATATTGCCTTTAGAAGTAGTAGTTTTTGGATGATAAATTTTTTTATAAAAGTTAAACGTAGAACCATAGTTTACGACTTGAGCAAGATGTCTTCGAAAAAATAAGTTTGATTATAAACACTAAAGAATATATAAAAGGTACGATTCAGAATGGTAAGTCTACCCTCAAGTTTTACTCCAACACAAAATAACGCTAAGATAAATTTAGTTTTACATATCTAGAATTTGCCTATGGTAAATATATGCATTAGACTATGGTCAAACAAAATTGAAAACTTGAGCAGAAATGACCACAAGTTTAGGAAGTTCCACTACAATTTTTTCTCAAAATGAAAACACTAGAATCATAAGACTTTTATCTTTCTTCTTTGTCAAATATCCATATATAAGTAAGACAGTCTAGATTTTGTGATGGAACAAAAAGTAATTTATACCAAAAGTTTCTATGAGAAACATAAGCTCTTACAATCTACTCCTAGAACTTCTCTGTACAAGATATAAGCAAAGATGCATACGAACAAATAGTTTTGAAATGACAAGTAAAATTGCATGCATGAGCAAAACATTTCCGCCCTACCGGATTCGAACCAGTGACCTAGGGATTCTCTGCTTTAACTACAGTCCTCCGCTCTACCAACTGAGCTAAGGTCGACATTGTAATATATCACTTTATGCATATATATCATTAAAATTCTACAATCTTACCTTATGTACACAAAGAGTACCATACAAAAGGTTAGCTAAGCACTCCTATGCTATTTAGTTTTATGGCTGTTTGATTTAAAGTACTACAATTTATTACAACTTCCATGAAAGTAATTTCTAATAGGTATTATTTTCAAAAGATCTTTCCCAAAAAACTTTCAAAAGATTGATGGCAACCTTCAGCTCATCGAACTTCTCAGAAAGGACAACACCCCGATTCTTGATGCCGAAACAGGAGAAATTAAAGCTGTTGCGAGCCGATCTAGTGGGGGCTGATGAGGAGTTCGAGAAGATCACTACTTGCCTTAGGGGCGTACTAACCTTGAGTCCTGTCTCTAAGAATTCGGTTTTAACGAGTTGGGAGCTGATAACACCGGATTTTGACCATTTTTATGGATCACTTTTTAGGAGAGCTTTTTACACACTTTACAGAAACCGTTTTCCTTTAGCCGTTTTTATGAGATTTTTGTAGAAGATTGTTCAAGTCCGAGTTCTTCAATAGAGAAGCTTTCTTTATCTCTTTTCTTTACTGTTTTTCATTACTTTTATTAAAACCAATGATGATGTCGAACTCAGCCATGTCTGAGTAGATCCCGAGTTGGGCTTAGGGTTCCCGAAAGGGGCTCTCATAATCGATTAAGACATCTAGGTTTATAGATCTGGGATTTCGACCTGCTCTCTATTTATTCTTGTTCTTATTGCATGTATGCTTGATTGATCACCTAGTATCTGATCTAGATAGTTAGTGTTGCGAAAGTTTATATTAAGTATCAGCCCTAGAATGAAACAGGCGATTTTTCCGTAGGAGTGGAAACCTACCTGCGGCGAGATCGTGAGTATTGACGAGTCTTATGCAGCTCTTGCGTTCTCTCCCTTCCAGGGCCAGAGTGGAAACCTACTGGTCAGGGTTGCGAGAAACAGTTGGTTATGATCACGACAGTGACGTAGTCATACCGCCGTACTCTAGCTCTAGAACCAATATATTGTTATCCGTCAATCCCAATCTCTACCCTAATGTTAAAACCGATTATGATCCCTTAGAGTTCCCAAAAGCTCAGCGTTTTTAGCCATAGTTTACAATTTCCATCGATTTTTACTTGCTTTCTTAGACCTGCATTTTAATTTCCTTAGTTCGTTATTTACTTGCTTTATTTACCTTTCATTCGATATTTACTTGCCTTATTAGTCTTTCATTCGATATTTACTTGCCTTATTAGTCTTTCATTCGATATTTTACTTGTTCTACTGCTTTTCATTCGATTTCTTTACTTGCGTTTTAGGATAGATTTATTTGCTTTATTTTGCTTTAGTTTAATTCAAGAAAAACAACCAACCTTTAAAACCAATTTAGTCTAGACATAAAGTTAAAAACCGTAGAAGAATACCAGGCACACAAATCTCTGTGGATTCGATCCCTAAATACTACAACAGATTAGCTGTGCACTTGCGGCTTTCTTCTGTTTTGTTAAGGGTAAAACTTGTTCCCTCACGTAGTTGACACACTCAGCACCGCATCAACTTTTTGGCGCCGTTGCCGGGGATTTGTTTCGCTGCCTTTTGCTATTTTTCTTGTTTTAACTTCTGTTCTAGACACCTGATCTCTAGTTCTTTCTTAAAGTTTTTCTGAACTATCTTTCCCTTCTTTTGTCTTTCTCTGAGTTGCATGAATACCAGGCGTAGACCTGCAGGAGACATTCCAATTCTAGACGAGATAGACAGACACGAAAGAGAACTTCGAAGACTTAGACGAACGCAAGGAATGGCCAACGACGACCAGCCTGGAGATCCTATTAATCGAAATTTAAATATGGACCAAGAAGGGTCCAAACATGGAGAAAACGAAGAGAATGATCACATAGAAGGTGATCATGCTCGACAAGATGGAGAGGAGGATGAGGTTCTTCCAAGAAACCACCAGAACCGAGATAGAGAAGGACGTGAAGACCTTGATCCACCCATCAATGTAGCCGATGGTGACCGCCCAGCAATGCAGCCGAATGAACACATCCACCGCCCCATTCCGCCAGCAAATCAACACCGAAGACAAGCCAGGAACCATCACATAGCTGATTTTGATGCACCTACTCAAAATTTTCAGAATCGATCTGCGATTCAAGTACCATTTCCAAACCGGAATGAGTTTGAAGTCAAGCCTCAAATCATCTCATTGGTGAAGCAAAACCAGTTCCATGGAGTTCCTTCTGAACATCCAATGGACCATATCGAGCTCTTTGATGAAATTTGCAGCATGATGAGAACAAACCAAATTCCACCTGACTATTTAAAATGTAAGTTGTTCCCTTTTTCATTAGCAGATAAAGCTCACCGTTGGTTGAAGTGTTTGCCTGCAGGATCGATTACTAATTGGGAAGAATGTAGAACTGCTTTCCTGAACCACTTCTACATTAAGTCGAGGTCGAACAATTTGAGAACGAAGATCTCAACCTTTCAACAAGGGTCAACTGAATCTTTCTATGAAGCTTGGGAGCGTTTTAAGGAGTATGAACGTGATTGCCCTCATCATGGATTTCATGGATCAATCCTGCTGAGCACATTTTACCGAGGTTTGCAACCAAAATACAAACTTTCACTTGATACAGCTAGCAATGGAGATTTTGGGCAAAAGACGATAACCCAAGGAAGAGCTCTCATCGAAAATTTGGCTCAAGCCAATAGCAATGACTGTCCTGAATATGATCGATCAATGAAGCAAGCCGGAGCAGACAACAAGGAGATAACCGAGTTGAAGAACATGGTGAGCCAGCTTCTGAAGAGCAACAATCGCCCAATCCATGCTTGTGAGACCAACAAAGGCGCAGAAGATGAAGGAGCTAGTGATATCGATCACATTAATCAAGCATTTCAAGAAGAAGATGTGAACTACGTAGGAGCACTGGTGCCATACCAAAATCGCTCCAACAACAACTTCAACAACAACTTCTGGAATGCGAATTACAACAATCTCTCTTACCGCAATCCAAATGTGGAGAATCCTCAAGATCAGTACTATCCACCTCAGCAAAAACCATTCCAAAACAAGTTTCAAGGCGGAAACTTTGGAGGAATAGTACCATATCAACCGCGACAGCCATATAACTACCAAGGTACGAATTTGAATAATCAATTCGTACAACAGCAGGGAGTCACGACGAACCAGCTAGCTTCACAAATCGGTAGACTTGAACAGTCAATCCAACAACTCGTTATGATAAACGAAAAGGCATCTAAAGACGTGAACGTGAAAGTGGACTGCATGTACAATGATCTGAATGGTAAGTTTGAATCCTTATCTTCGCACGTAAAAAAGTTAGATGTGCAAGTCGCCCAGACAGCCGACTCTATGAAGAGGCAAAGTGGAGTTCTTCCAGGAAGAGTTGAAGATAACCCTAAGAAGTTTTGCAATGCCATAACCACATTGCCCGAAGAAGAGTCCGTAACCGATGGAAAGAAAGAAGAAACCCCAATCTTTGTACCTCTGTACAAGGATATCGATCCCAAGCAGCCACCGTTTAAGGTACCCGAACGATCACCGTTTCAAAGGCTTACCAAAGCCGATGATCCGGGACGTTTTGTTTTCCAGTGTTTCATTTCAGGAATCAAGTTTACAGACTACTTGTGCGATTTCGGAGCCAATGTCAACATCATGTCTAAGACATTTGCCGAAAAATTGGGCATAAAAACCTTAAGGACATCGACGGTCAAGGTTATCTTTGGAGATTCATCTCAAAAAGATACTGAGGGGGTGATTCATGATCTACAAGTTCTAGTGGGAGATAAGATTGTTCCAGCAGATTTCCAAGTCCTGGAGATGGATAAAGACAAGGAGAGGCCACTCATTTTCGGGAGGCCATTCCTAGCTACGGTAGGAGCAATAATCGATCACGCAAACCGGCGTGCTGTTTTCCTCAATGTGGACAGAAAAAGGTACTATCCTACTATCTTAGATGAATTTCCAAGTAAAGGTAACAGGCCAAAAGAGAAAGAAAAGGAGAAGCCGAAAGCTTTTGCAAAGATCAAGATCATCATTCCACCGGATGCAACAGAAACTAGTGAGGACCAAATCCAAGAGCTGATCGAAAACACAAAAAGGGTTCTGAACAACATTAAGGTCCGAAAGAAGATTAAAGGTAAGAAGATTTCTCTTCAAGGGGAAGAAGTGAAACCTCCACCAACCGGAAGTGATAAAGGCACATCAAATGGAGTGCCATTCAAATCAGCCTGATTCCTCATGCTTACGTCGAGCTAAACGACTTAAAACAAAAGCGCTTAATGGGAGGCAACCCATTTAGGTACTCTTTCTTTTAGTTTTCTTTTCCATTTTAGAATTTATGCTTTCTTTTTCTTTTTAAGTTTTAGGTATTTTATAAAACAAAAACACAAAAAAATCAGAAAATTAGAAAAACCAAAGAGAAAAAGGTAGGTCTTCAGCTGCTCGGCCCGGCAAAGACGAGAAGATTGGACAATAGGCCGCAGGAGGAAGACCCGCGGTCGCAACTGACGGGACCGCGGCAAACGGTGCATCGACCGCGGCACCGTGAATGCGACCGCGGCCGAGCCTTCATCCACCGCGGTCGCGCGTCTCCTGACCGCGGCCATTGGTCGTTGAGGTTGTGTCGCGGATTTGTGACGTTTTTCGGTGATTCCCGGTGTTTCCCGAAATGTTCCTGGTAAAACCCGAAAAGATCCTCCGTAAGTTTTAAACTTTCCTAATGTGTAAACGAGAAAAGGTTCGTAAACTTAAAAATTTCCAAAAATTTTCCGTTTTTGCTTCAAAAACGCTTTTTAAAGAAAAGAAACAAACTTTTTGGATCAAAACTCTTTCTTCTCTTCTTCTCCAAAAGACTTAGAGATTTAGGAGAAAGAACACATTTTTCAATTCTTAAGCTTTTTAAGAGATTTTTGGCTCAAACCTCACTCTTTTTCGAAGCTGATTTCAATTCTGCCATCAATTCTCTCTTTCCAGCAAGGTATGAACCTCAAACTCACCATTCTTACTCGATTTTGAACTTAGGGTTTTCTTTAAAAACCCAAAATCTTGGTCTATTGATGGTGGAAATAGCTTAAGGATGATAGATTATCCATTTAGGTTATCTAAAACTCGATTTTAGCACCTAGCTTAAGAGGAATTGAGATTTTTGAAATTTGGATTCTTCATGCTTCATAAAAATCGAATTTGGAACAGCAAAATTGATGAATTTGACTTAGTCTTGTGTGATTAGTGATTAGTATTGGGTAATCTTTAGAATTCACATGGAAATTGCTCATAAAAACCGATTTTTAAGAGATTTCTATGTTGAGGACATCAAAAATCCGAATTTAGTCATGAACTACTTGATTTCTCTGATTTAAAAGCAATTTTGTTTGCTAATAGTTTTAATTAATCTCTTTATACTAGCATTAGTATAACAGATCTTAATGTGTTAAAATTTGCATCCCAAATTCACTCTTTTTCCAAGAATCATTTCATTTTGCAGAAAATGGATGAAACCAGATCCCGAAGGAGCCGTCGAACTGGTGGCAACTCCGATGACATTCCTGACGATGCTACTCTAGGAGAGTACATGCTGAACCAAGCCAGACCGAGAAGAAGAAGCTATGTAATGAGACTGCTCCAGCACTCGAGGGAAACACGAGCACCTCCCGAACCACAACAGATTCGATACATTGGGAGGGAAACAAACTCGAGAGTGGACTATGCAAGGCGTTTCAAGAAGCTGAACATCAAACCCACGCCTTGCATTGATTATCATACACTTGAGATGCTTAGAATCAGAGAGGATGTGATCTGGTACATCAATGCACTTAAGCTGAGACCCTACTTGGAGCTGAACCTTCCGACTTATCCTGAGCTAGTCCGTGAGCTTTTAGCGACCGTTACACTCCACCACACGAGAAGGAGGAACCCCAGAGCATCAAACGGCATCTTGTCATTCTCTATCCGCGGACAGCCTTATTCTCTCACCATTTCCGAGGTTTGTGAAGCTCTTAAGCTTCCATATACTGATGGCATTTATCTTGAAGATGAACCTGATCTTAACCTGTGGAGAGAGATGGGTCATGGAGCATACGATAGTGGGAGATCTAAGTCAGCCCTCCTTAGCCACCCAGCAGTGAGAGTTGTGCACAAACTCTTAGCACACACAATTTTCTCTAGAGCCAACATGGGAGGTGTTTTGAAGACTGAGCTCATTACACTTCAGATTCCGTTTATGGATGATCCACGACTTGCTTGCTTTGCCTGGATCATAGCGCAGAATATGGTAAAGGTGAAGCATGATTTACATGGTTGCGATGACGCTACTCCAGCTTTCGGGAGTGCTAT
Organism: Eutrema salsugineum; assembly: GCF_000478725.1. Taxonomy (NCBI): domain Eukaryota; kingdom Viridiplantae; phylum Streptophyta; class Magnoliopsida; order Brassicales; family Brassicaceae; genus Eutrema; species Eutrema salsugineum. The sequence continues at coordinate 8,101,348 of NW_006256414.1, read as the reverse complement.
TACAGCGATACTACAGGCTGTAGGATTTGATTTCTCATCTGATGATCCACTTCCCGATGTCTGGTATGATCTACTTTATCTCTCTCGCGATCACACTATCTCTCGTGCTGCTTTCGATCCAGACAGGTTTGGTTACAAGTATTGCACTGGCACTGAGGAGCACCGAGTCCGCTTACCTTCAGCATCTATCCCGAGATTGAGTACCGGAGGACGCCCTCGATGGACTCCAGATTCCGATGATTTTCTGCCATCCGTACCTCGTCTACCATTCACCATTGGCCAATACATAGTGGCCAAGGCGAGGCGTGATGCAGCTGCGGCCCGTGCTCATTTTCAGCCATCCATTCCGATTGGCCACACCTCATCATCTACATCATCTCACACTCATTCCGACCTGGAGCGCAGAGCTGAGAGACAGGGACGACGCTTTGAGCGCGTTGTCACCTTCCTACAGGAGCAGCACCAGTTCGCAGACGACACTTCAGAGGATGAGTGATTGATCAGCACTTCTCTACCATCACGGTTCTATCATCATTTTCTTTTCTTTTATCTTATTTCATTTCGTTTTTATTCACCATCTTCTCACCAACTTTTTCACACTGAGGACAGTGTCATTTAAGTCTGGGGGAGGATGACTATCCGTACTAATCATTTTCCTGCTTTGCTTTTAAATTTCAAGTACTTTTTAAATTTTAATATGTAACCTATTCGACATTAAGTATTTTTCAGGAATGTTTGACGCAAAACTATGATGATTTAGACATGCACACTTCTACACTATGCATGATAGCTCATTTGTGGTTAGCACTAGACTAGGCGGTAGCTAGAGTACTTGCACTACGAACTCCCACCAGAGGACTTCTATTCATGGAGATTCTTTCTGACAGGATATACTAGCTCATTTTATTTGAACTTAATATTGATATCTAATTTTCTCATCATTGATTTTAGGCAGGCATCGACATACACATCTAGGACGTCTTTTACCATCACTTTTACCACTCTTTGTCGTCCTAGATGACCAGTTTATCTTTATCTGGTACCATACCCTAAACCCAAAACCCTTGTTTTCAATCCTCATGCATTCTCTCTTTAGTTTATATCAGCAGATATGTGCAAAAACGTCGGAGAGAAGAGGAGCAACGCAATTTTCAGTCACTCACAAAGGAGACTGAATGGAATTGGGAAGGAAGAGTATCAGAAACATAATAAAGCTTTACAAGACAGATATTAACTGGTAAATTCGTGCTCTCTAAGACTCTATATCTAAAGGTGTTCCAAGCTTTCTCTAAAAAAAACAAAAAAAAAAAAAAACGTGAAAAGAGAAAAAGGAACAAAAAGCCTAATGAGTCTTAGATTGGCGAAATTTGTGGAGCAATGAACAACCACTATTCGTTTAAGGAGCTATTGTTTTGAAAGATTTACAAAAATCTAAGTATGGGGGAGTTTGGAGAGAACCTGAGGAAGAAGACCATGAATCTATGTCAAGAAAAAGTGAATGAAAACTGTGGATACCAACAGCTTCACTCTCTCTTGCGGTTTTGCATAATGTCCTGCACCCTCCAGATCTTCAGGTAACCCTTAAACACTTTAAGCCACACCCCCAAAAAACCCTTAAACACTTTAACGGACTAGTTATGCCTGTATTGCTAGTGAGAATTTTCTAGGCTATTCCCGATTGATGCATACTGATTGATATTGGTCTAGAAGTATGGTCTCTGAGATTTTGTTTAGTTCCTGCGTTTTCAAACCTCTTGCCGAGATTAGCCTTTGTTTTGTTTGAGGACAAACAAAAGACTAAGTCTGGGGGAGTTGATAACACCGGATTTTGACTATTTTTATGGATCACTTTAATATCTTTTACATGTGTTTTTACTCCATTTTCAAAGGTTTTCAAAGGATTTCTATGTTTCCGGATTTTAAAAGACTTTTCAGGTAACTTGGGATAAAGAGGCACAAAATGGAACAAAAAGACTCTTTTGGATAAATGCAGACCGTCAGATCTCTCATGGAGAGACGAAGACCTTCTCACCGTCTGATCACCCTCAAAATTGGACAACTTATAGAAGAATCAACCAGCTTTCAAATGCACTTGGTTTGGAGACATTCCAACGGTTGGATCTCAAGATAATCCATTAGCCCCGAAGCCACACGGAGTCGGCCAGCAGCTCACGCGACCGCGGCCAGCAACCTAATTGCCGTGGTCAGATGCTTCCCGACCGCGGGAAACAAGCCAATTGCCACGGTCACAGCACTCCCGACCGCGGCATTCAAGCTCCGACTTAAAGCCCACTTATCTGAAGCCCAAAGTCATTCCCAGCCTCAATTCCGGAACCCTAGAGACCATGGAGCATTGGAGACTATAAATACATGTCATTTAGGTCGTTTTTAGGAGAGCTTTTTACACACTTTACAGAAACCCTTTTCCTTTAGCCGTTTTTATGAGATTTTTGTAGAAGATTGTTCATGTCCGAGTTTTTCAATAGAGAAGCTTTCTTTATCTCTTTTCTTTACTGTTTTTCATTACTTTTATTAAAACCAATGATGATGTCGAACTCAGCCATGTCTGAGTAGATCCCGAGTTGGGCTTAGGGTTCCCGAAAGGGGTTCTCATAATCGATTAAGACATCTAGGTTTATAGATCTGGGATTTCGACCTGTTCTCTGTTTATTCTTGTTCTTATTGCATGTATGCTTAATTGATCACCTAGTATCTGATCTAGATAGTTAGTGTTGCGAAAGTTTTCATTAAGTATCAGCCCTAGAATGAAACAGCCGATTTTTCCGTAGGAGTGGAAACCTACCTGCGGCGAGATCGTGAGTATTGACCAGTCTTATGCAGCTCTTGCGTTCTCTCCCTTCCAGGGCCAGAGTGGAAACCTACTGATCAGGGTTGCGAGAAACAGTTGGTTATGATCACGACAGTGACGTAGTCATACCGCCGTACTCTAGCTCTAGAACCTATATATTGTTATCCGTCAATCCCAATCTATCTACCCTAATGTTAAAACCGATTATGATCCCTTAGAGTTCCCAAAAGCTCAGCGTTCTTAGCCATATTTTACAATTTCCATTGATTTTTACTTGCTTTCTTAGACCTGCATTTTAATTTCCCTAGTTCGTTATTTACTTGCTTTATTTACCTTTCATTCGATATTTACTTGCCTTATTAGTCTTTCATTCGATATTTTACTTGTTCTACTGCCTTTCATTCGATTTCTTTACTTGCTTTTTAGGATAGATTTATTTGCTTTATTTTGCTTTAGTTTAATTCAAGAAAAACAACCAACCTTTAAAACCAATTTAGTCTAGACATAAAGTTAAAAACCGTAGAAAAATACCAGGCACACAAATCTCTGTGGATTCGATCCCTAAATACTAGAACAGATTAGCTGTGCACTTGCGGCTTTCTTTTGTTTTGTTAAGGGTAAAACTTGTTCCCTCACGTAGTTGACACACTCAGCACCGCATGCCTAAGTCGCACAACCGAAGAAAGAAGCTTGAACGAGATGAAACCCATGTAAGCTCAGCCGCATTACTCTCTCGGTGTGATTTGCGAACCTTCATGCGGCTAAGTCTTCTTTGCTCCTTAACTCGCACGACCATGTAGCAGGGGCCTTCAGAGATATGTGCGGGGTGGTCTCCATCACTCCCAAGTCGCATGCTCAAGTCGTTGTAGATTGCGAGTCTTCATGCGGTTTAGTTCCAAGCTTGGCCAACTCGCATGCTCAACTCGCACGGTTGTGGACTTAGCATTTTTCTTGCTCGGGAACCTTAGACCTTACCCAGTGACACCTTACTCGCACATCTCAACACGCAGCTCAGCCCCCAGACATTAATATCAAAGAGTTAACCAAGTCGCAAGCCTATCTCGCAGCATTCAGGTCTCCTCGGATCACATCACATTCGTGGGAGAGTAACTCCCAAGATACTTGTCCAAATGGTGCGATTCCAACTTCAGTGGACAGAAAACTCAGACAACTTCAACTTTGGTGAAGGAATCGAGCTCAGGGGACGTCGGAAAAGGCTCCGTTCCGCCAGTTCTTTGACGCGCGTTGCTTTGGTCTTTTATCAGCTCCGAGACATGCACTGATTCCGATCGCCGTAACTTTCAGCTCACAACTCCAAATAGGACGATCTCAAGTGTTCCGGAAACTAGACGCATTCCTCGTCATTCTTGATGAAGACACTGGAGGTTGAATCGCATTTTAAGTCCTTCGTCCCACGCGATCAAAGTGAGGGTTTTGTCTGCACCAAACCATCTGTCCGAGTTGTTGTACACAGGTGAGGGTTCCTCCATGATCCCAGCTCCAAGTTGCTCCCAAAAGTCTCCAAATGACCTGAGAACACTCCAAAAATTCAGGACACTCTAGGACCTAATGCAAATCCTAAACAAAGCTAGAACCAAGGACAAACTCTAACAAAACTAGCTAAATGTATGCATGAGACTCAATATTTTGACAAAAATGCAGTCTTAATCATGAAAAATTATGAATATATCAAAGTCTACCATCAAGCACCACATATGTCTACCAGATCGAGATTATCTGAGTAAATACTAAAATTATTTAATCTACCACATGAAGCTCAATAGAAGTGTACAGTACGTGCAATAAATCTACCAACTGCTCTTAAATCTACTAAAAAAACAAATAAATCTACCAACTTTTTATAAGTCTACCTCATGTTACAATTAATCTACCACTTAACGGAATGAAATCACTAAATTTTTACTTGAATTTAAATATACCACATTACATAAAAATCTACCATAAGAGCGAAAAATCTACCAACTGGATATAACTCTACCAATTTCATAAATAATCTATCACAAAAGAGATAAATCTACCGTCACGTTATGATAAATTTTCGTAAATAAATCTACCAACAAAGCAAATAAGTCTACCAATTCGGGTATTAAATTTATCCCATTGTCAACAAATCTACCAACAAAGTCAACTATGCGAATAAGTCAACGGTTTCCTTAACAAGTCTACCAACACATTTGACAAGTGTGCCACACATAATAACAAATCTACCGAAACTTAACAAAACTACTTATTATTGTATAAACTCTACCAAAAAAGTCTACCAACATTTTACAAATCTACCAACTCTCGAATAAATCTACCATCGTCCTAACAACTCTGCCATCCAAAATATTGCGTTGACCAAAATTTGATAAGTCTACCTTTAAAGCCTGGTAGACTTATCACTTTTTAAGCGCTACTTTTTGCCTACATGGCACAAAAAAAAGTAATGGTATTTTTGTAATTAGGTTTTTTTATCAAAAGCGAAAAGGGTGTTTTGGTATGCTAGGTTAGTTTTATAATAAAATAAAAGTATGTCAAACAAACAATAAACATACATTTAAAGGTTAGTACTGTAATCCTCCCATTTGAATCCTGCTTAATCGATTGGAAGCCAAGCTGAATCAATTCCTTGATTCCCAAGCCTTCGTTGAAGCTGCTCTGCAATCAAGGATAGATGCCATCACCATCGACCTTAACAAGAGGTTTCATGACCTATCTGAGACGTGAAGACACTAGAGGAACAAAGAATAAAAAGCAATGAAGTGTTGAATCAGAGAATGGAATCAGTTGAAGAAAAGAAAGGGAAGAACAAGTTCGAAATTCGACAAAGTGAAAGGGAGATGCAAACCCTAACCTTAGACACTGTTTTGAATGTTGCAAAGTGTCCAGCATATTCGGATCCATGACAATGAAACAGCACTTCTGGAACTTCTGACTCTGCAATGCATCTTCTGTAAATCCCATCAGAACAATGCTTGTACAGATATGGCTCATCCCAGTGGTATCTTCGCAGCTCTTTGAGAAACATTCTAAAGATCATAAGGAGAATGATCTGAACCTGATAGATAAGACTTTTAAGGGTCTCAGGGCTATCAATCCCCTTGTCAATGTAGTACAAAGAGGTTTATCAATCCAGATGTGGTGTTAGACACTAAGCTATATGATCAAGTTCTTAATTCAAGCAAACAAGAATAGGTTTTGATTAATCTAGAGACAACTATAAACATAAACAGGTTTAAAGACAAATGACAATGACAAATGATGTGAATATGATATGATGGAGGCATGAGATTCTAGACATGATAGTTGGTTAGGGTGCCTTGGTGTTAAACTAGAAATGCTAATGACAATGATGAGACATGATTCAAATGATTAAGAACTCTAATCTAGGTTAATCCTCTCATGAAGGTATTAACCCCTATACTAATCCATTTTCAAACCAAATTCCCATTTGTGAAACATGAATCAATATGCATTAACAAACAGCTCTTAATGATCATTCAAGCATTTAACAAATCATTCCCATGATGAAAAATTACTTAAACCTCTAACACAACTCTTTCAGGAATTTCATCAAACACTTTTGGTGCATGAAATTCCCAGAATCTAGATCTCAAGTGATTATCAAGGATTTAGCATAGAGAACAGCTGTTTAGAGAGATGAATCAATGAATCTAGCCCTAAGCACTCCTAATCTAACACTTTAGCACCCTAACCTACACATCTAGAACCTCATTAAGGTGACTACTCACTAATCATACTAATCTCTCTTAAACTTTTGCAAGTTGAGTAGATTAGCATGATTAATGATGAGAAATGGAGATGGAGATGATAGATTCAAAAGAAAACAGCTTTAAACACCCAGATCTCCTTAAACTCTCTTGATTAAACACTCAAATAAAGATATTTCTCTTCTTAATGGAGTCTTTTCACCAAAAAGGCAAGAGACAAAGGGAATAAAACTTAGTTCTCCCCCAAAAAACCCTAAAAAGTATTTATACCTTCTTAAAAACGAACCGGGTCAGCCCGGAACAAACCGGGTCCTGACCCGGCTTTAATGGATAAAGTGGGAAAAGCTGCGGGTCGGTTCAGTATGTCCCAGGCCGCACACCTAAGTCGCAGTAGATGAAGACTTGTCTTGTGAGGCTTGAATCACCTTGTCGGAGCCGCACGCCTATCTAGGAGTAAATTGCGAGTGTTTCTGCGGCATGGTCTCCTTCCTCTCCAACTCGCAGGGCTGAGCCGGTTTCTGGGGGATGTAGAAACTGTGCGGGTTGGTCTCTATTGCACTTAGGTCGCAGGCTCAAGTCGGAGTGAATTCCGAGTGATCGTGCGGCATAGATCCAGGCGCGGATGACTCGCATGCCTAAGTCGCACGATTGTGGACTTAGCATTTCTCTTGCTCGGGAGCTCCAGACCTCTTCCAGTGATAGTTTACCCGCACATTTCAACTCGCAGCATCAGCATTCAGGCGTTCATCTTCAGGCCTGCGGGTTAACCAAGTCGCAAGACCATCTCGCAGCATCCAGAGCAGCTTAGATCACTTCGCATTCCGGAGAGTGTAACTCCTGTGATACTTGTCCGAATTGAATGATTTCGGTTGCAGAAGACAGAGGACTCATTTATCTCCAACTTTTGTGAAGGAAGTTTCAGTGCTTGGGAGGTGGAAGGCTTCCTGGAGGGCACATCTTTGCAGTGCATGTATACGACCAGAGAGAGGCGTCTAGACATGTGTCCATTCCGGAGGCCGTATCTTCCTGCTCATAGATCCGAATTGAATGCTCTTGGACGTTCTGGAAAGAAAACTCAAATGTCTCTGATTCTCATGAAGGACCCGGAAGCTGAATCGGCCTGGAAGTGCACCGTCCTTCGCATCCTTCAGAACTGATCTGCTCGGTCCGGAATACCTGCGAGACAGGGGTTTCTTCCGACGAGCTTATCTCTCTGCTCACGCGTCCGAATTCTACGATTCCAATTGCTATGAGACCGTGCTTCAATGCTCTCCAACTTCTATGAAGGACCCGCCATCTGAATCGGACCGGAAGGCTCCCCGGACAGGTGATTTCTGAGACTCGTTCGCACCCGGAGATTTTGGCCGATATACTTAATTCGCGGTACGTGAAAATGGCCGGTAAAGCTTCCCGCGGTACATGAAAATGGCCGGTAAAACCTTCCTGGCCAGCGAGAATGGCCGATAACCTCCATAGACTCAAGTTTTCCACTTTTTCAAGCTCTGCTCACCATTCCACCTCCTGGATTCATCTTTTCAGCTCCATAATCACCTGATAGACACTCAAAACATGCAAAGACTCATTGGGACCTAATGCATCTCCTAAGTTCTAAAACAAACCCTAAGGACCTAAAATACATGAAATAAAACATGATTTGGAATGATTTATGCAACCTAAATGATGCAAATTATGAACATATCAACTCCCCCACACTTGTCCTTTGCTTGTCCTCAAGCAAAAAGAGCAAATGAGAGAAAGAGGTTGTATGCAATGGGAGTTCACATTTTCTTTTTGAGAGAAGTGATCACAATGAGAATTCAAGTTCATGCTCAATTATGCAATGCAAAGCCATACTCAGATATATGTCAACTCAGCAAGGAATCTCCACAAGTTCTTCTCTCTCTCAACTCTTTCACATTCATTAAGCTTTTATCAGGTGGATCTCATGATGCAAGGTTTAAACAAGCTGGCTTGGCTAGGGAGAGGCTATGAGATTAAAATGATCTCATCAGTGTTCAAGTGGGTTAAATGCAGCAAAGGGATCTCTCTATGAATGATCAAACTTTGGCAGAATGCTAAAGGTAAAAAGCAACCTATGCATACAAGGGCAAAGACTCATCACTCCCCACCCTCTACTCAAAGCTTCCTCTCTTGCTCAAAGACCTCACTTTTCACACTCATTTTTCTCTCACTAGGGGATTTGTTCTTCACTTTCACTCTCAAGTCTTGGAACTCAAACTTTACACAGCTCTTTTTCTTTTACAACTTCTAGCCTCTTCTTTCTTTCTTATCAAAACATTTGAGCTTTTGGCTTCTTTTCTTTCTTTTTCACTTAGAGGCTAGATTTTTCTTTTCAACAAACCAGAGCTCACTTTCTCAAAACACCAAGACTGACTTCTTTTTCTTTCATTCCCCTAGTTATTTTCACTCTCTCTTTCCACTCATCTCACCTTTTTCCACTCACCAAAAAGTCTTTTCCCCCACACTTATTCCTCGCCAAAACTCTCAGTTCCTTGATGTTGGAACACAGCACTCAATGAGACCTGCCCTTGTCGCTCTAAACCTAACACTTTCTGCTAAGTTTGATCCAAGGTGGCCTTTCAATTCACACACAAACATTGGCTTAAAAGAAGGATGGGTTCAAGGTGTGGGAACTGATCCATGATGTGGATTCAGCTACTTGAGCTAAGGAAAAGAGTGGTAAAAACAGTGGTTCTAGCTCAAGTATGTATATTGGTATCCACAAGCTTTTTCAAACAATGCATCACAAGATATTTTCAGGTCAAGTTCAAGGTTTCCACTTAATTAGAGTTGAGTTCAATTCAAACTTGCTTCTCAGATTCAAATCATTTCAGACTTTGCAAGCATAGAAAAAGATTCACAAGCATATTCAATTCAAGTTCTCAAAGTGATGTACTCTCTAGAAAACCTATCATTACTCCTTGCAAGATGCAACCTATATGCAAATGCAATCTAGACTCAATCTTAAAAATGAGAATGCAACTACATGATCATTTTTTTGTGAAAATTTTTCAGATTTTTCCATTTTTTTTGGTTTTTATATGCACTTAGATGACTATGCAACTAGAATGTGACTCAAGACTCAAAGTGTAAAATGAGAAAATAGAAAACATGGTTAGTAAAGGATGAAACTCCTCCCCCACACTTAAATAACACAGTCCCTTGTGTTATAAAAGTATGAGAAAGAAGTGAAACCAAAGCAAACAAGCAAAATGCAAAAGGAAAAAAAAAGTCTACATGCTATTTACAAGGTTTTGAGTGTTACCTAGTGGCTGTTGAAATCAGACCCCAATGAGTAGGAGGGGTTCGATGTGTGGCCTGACGGTGTTTCCCAAGAATGGTGGCTGGCTTCATCACTCCCGTCGTCAAGATCTACCCAAGTGGTTCCATATGCGACCAAGGCTGTGCAGTTCATGGAACTCTCCCCAACTTCCTCTCTGTTTCTTGGTGAAACTGGTGCTGGAGCCCCACCTTTGCAAGGGTTTTCAAGCTTCTTGATCCTCTTCTTCATCTCCTTGATGCACTTGGCCATCTTGTGGATGGTTTTGTCTTGGTACTTGCACCATTGTTGGAGAATACCAATCTTCTGTTGAGCTCTGAACCCTGAAGTGCCTGGTTCCTCCCAGTTGTAATCATCAAAGTGATATCTGTTTCCACCAAAACGTTTTTGAGGTGGAGGCAGATCAGCATCGTGAGCACCAGCTGCACTTGTGGTAGCATCTTCAGCGGTTGCTTTCTTTCCCTTGGAGGCTTCTTCTCTGCAAGCTTGCCTGTATGTGAGGATTGGTGGATCAGTTTGGACATTGTACAGCTCTTCCTTCAGCAAGAAGAAGTGAATGTTCCTTTTAACTTGGACTGTGGTGATGGAGGGATTGGGTAGGAGAACTTGGGCTGGCTCACTGATGAGTGTCTTGAAGTTGTAGACTGCCTTGGTACCCACTCTTCCTTGGAGAAAGCCAATCCTACACAAATGTGCTTCATTAATCAGATCAAACTTTGCCTTGTTCTCCTTGAATCTATACCCCATGGCTTTCAAGATCTTTGTTACCACCCATCCATGGGTCAGCTTTGCATCTTTGTTTGTAGAATCCCACATTCACTCTTTGTAGAACATCAAAGACCTTGCTAATTGAGATGCAAGGCAAAGTGGGTATTCATACCCTACATAGGGTTCCCCATCTTCATGTGTTGGCATCAGCGGTCTCAGCCCTACACCCAGAAGCAGCAGATCTCCTTTGTGAACTCTTCCAACATCAATCTTGAAGTAGAAGCTGTGAGAGAGAATCTTGTGTACATATCTCAGAACTGGATTCCTTATCCAAGAGGCCTTAGCTGTTCCAGCTGTGTACTTCCCAGAAGCAATTGATCTCCATAGAAGTTGGATCTCATCTTTTCTGAGATTGACCGAGTTGGAGAGAAATTCATTTCTGGGTGCTGAAAACCCAAAGATCTTACTCAATTCTCTGAATGACACTGAATATTCCTTCCCTTTCACAGTAAACTCCACATGTCCAAGCCCATCTCCTTGAATGATTCTTGAATCCCTTGGGTAGTAAATGAAAGCTTCAAAGGAGGCCAAGAACTCTTGGGACTCTTGCTCATAAGCGATTTCTCTCATCTCCAAAAGTGACTCAACACCCATGTTCCCAAGCAAAGTCTTGACATCTTCATAGAGGCCAATCTTCTTCAGAAAGTCCAAATCAGGGAATCTCCCTTGCTGGATCTCTATCTGCTGAAACTTAGCCAGATAATCAGGTGTTTCTGGTTCAGTTTTCTTGAACTTCTTTGATCCCTCTTCATTGGTGCCTTGGGAACCACCAGCTGAGCTGCCGGAGTCACTTTCAGTCTGTTCACTCTCAGATACCACAGCCAACTGTTTCCCCTTTTTCTTGGAGCCAGAAGCAACCACCAAAGCTCTTCCTTCAGGCCTTGTCCTTTTTGGCGCTGGATCACACTTTCCTTGCTTTGTGGTATTCTTTGCACCTTGACTCTTGTCTCTTGGCTTTGAAGTTCCTGAGACCAAACCTTTGCCCTTTGATGCAGGGCCCTTCTTCTTGGCCAAAGAGTTGGTTCTTTCAGTCATCTGCCAAGAGATTCTCAAAAATATTGTTAGTACAAGGTTAAGTCTCACAAAAGTCTTCAAAATTTTGAAAACAATTGTTGCAAGATACCGATATCAACAGCACATGAACAAGTTTCTGAAGCCAAGAATCAATCAAATAAATTCATAGCAATGCAGAAACAAGAGTGCAAAGCAGGGACTCAGCAAGAAACCAATTCATCTCATTTTTTTTAAAAAAAAAAAAAAAAAAAAAAAAAAAAAAAAAATCGATTTCTTCATGAATTACTTGCAACAATTTTCAAAACTCAAGAACAAGTAGTTTCCAACACAGTGCTCTGTTTTCCAAGATTATCTATCACCCTAGCATTTATAAAAATAATCCCAAGGTCTAAAACAACCTATCAAAATCGATTCCACACCTTAAAGTTCAAAAATCACCATTGAAGAACATGGAAAGAGATGAGTTCAAC